>NC_140445.1:33080046-33607546 GCF_963576455.1 Neolamprologus multifasciatus | reverse complement strand
TTTTTTCCAACAAGCTCAGGTGATAATGAACGTGTCCTCTCGAAGACTCCAAATAAGCCGTGACAGTGTCGCAGTGATTCAACATGCATAAAATCACAAAATGAGTCATGATGATTTCTGTTTTATTATGTCCCAATGTGATATGCCATTCACACCTTCTAACATCCTGGGTGCAAACTTGCATGCATCAGAACTTTGATCAAAAACATTTAGAGCTTTTTTTTAGCATCTTTTGTAAGTTTTGAATCTTAGACAAGAGTCCAAAATCTGTAGCTGTTCTGTGGCATTTACATCCACACTTTGACCGAGCCTTTTAAGAACATTTACAGACTTATCATGAGAACACTCCAGTGTTGTCTTGTCTATATTCTTTATCTGAAAGGTAATATAACCTTTTTTAAATATTTCTTCCATAGATTCTCGGATTTTTCTCAGATATGTTCACTGAAGAACATAATGTCATTGTATGCAATGGGAGGAAACTGAACACAATGGTACCGAGCAACGACAAAGTTTTGGCAGATTTAAAAGCAAAATTAAATAGCTGGTGCTGGCGTCATATTCAATGCTATCCTGTTTTTACTACCTGAAAAAAGTTTGATGGGTGATCTGTGAGAGCTGTTTCACACAGAAATTGGTTGCTTATTAGCCAGGAGAAAGCAAAGGGCACTTGTGAGATGGTCTTCAGTGAAAATGAGTGAATGGAGCTAACGGCTACAATTTTTATGCCATTTTTTTTTTTCAAGCCTGCAGATAGATACATTGATAAGACTAGAATTTTTAAAGGATAAAATAAAATAAGCAAATCTCATTTAGTTTATCTTACAGGGAAGCTGACTTGTATATTTAAGCTAACGCTCCAGTTATTCTGTCTGTCTTTTAAGAACCACAAAACAGTTTAAGTGTGGAATTATGCACGCATTAGTGCCTGCTTTCAGACATGTATTGCCAGATAGACTCATCAAAGCCAAATTAAGAAAATAAAAAAAAGGTAAAACTCAGATTTGAGTCTTTGACTTTTAATAAATTTCCAAACTTTTCTAAAAACCTGTGTTTGGTTTGTCAGAAGGTTAACTTGAACCCAACAGAGTATGGAGACCACTGTTTCTGGAGACAATAATATTCATATATATTTGTACAGGCACACTAAAGTCAGAACGGTGACAAGAGTTTTATGTCTTAGCTCGTTTTTAAATGTCTTCTACAGACGTCTGCGGTTAAGCCGTGTGAAATCCAAAGATGAATCGGGCTGAGTTCAGAGTAAACTGAGCTGCGCTGTTCTCAAACGCTTTAAGAACTCCAGCTAGATTCCTTTTAGTGGCTTTTTGTAAAGCAAACAGCTGGAACAAACAGCTTGTAATCTGTGTTAAGATCTGTCTTGTGTCCCTGAGGCTTCAGCTCAGTCTGACAGCTCAAATAAAAAGGGTTTGCAGTGGCATCAGCTCTTACTGCAGTGGTGCTTGTTAGCCTTCTTGATTGATTGCTTTTGCATACCTACGTGTGTCATTTCTATTAGCAAATTTAAATGACCTCACTAAAAATGATTAAACATGGTACTGCAGAAGCTTACAGAGACAGAGCTTTTTCTGTGCTTAGACATGGAGCGGTAGAGGTGGTACTGTGCATTAGTATTGCAGATATGCAGTTGGGTGTACTCGGGTTGTTGGAAAATACGCAAGAAACTGGAACATTGCAGATTCTGAATGTTTTTTTTAGTCTGTAGTCTGCATTGGTCGCTGCTCCAGCAGAATATTAAAAGGATTGTGAGGATTGGTTGGCTGACCACAATAAAATTTGAATGGAAAAAAAGGTAGAAAGTGACATTTGTAGACTTTAAAAATGCTAAACGCTACACAAAGTCTAAATGCCAGAACAAAGTAATTAAAAAGACAAGTGGCAGTGTCAGGGGGGAGTGGTGTGCTCCTCCTCTGTGACTAATTTATAACATACTTGTGATGACAGTTATATTTAATAGAGTCACTATAAGGCACAGAGATGACCAAAACACCAGAATTAATTTGTTCCTGTATACTTAGGAGACAAAGTATTATTTAATTTCCTGACCTGCTATTTTCTACAGATGTTGGGTGATATGTTAAGTTTCCAAGCACCCACTTTCAGTTTGGCCGATTGTCAGTATATTAATAGAAGGTCATTTAGTTCACCAATCACACACACAGTCAATGGTTGCAAAAACATATGTAATTATTTTTGTTGGCGAGTCAAGGAATCCTAATGTAACAGATAAAGAATGTCTTGAAGCCATAAACTGTTGTTAAAGGATCGATGTAGCCACACTGATGTGCCCCATTCACATTGCCCACTGTTTTTCTCCCTGTCAGACGTAGACGAACCACTGACCATGGATGCACTGGCCCATCCATGGCCAAACACACTGCTGTATGCTTTCCCTTGGTTGCTCTCTGGGCCAGGCCCGTGATGTCATGAACTGGCTGTGTGGAGGCAGATGAGGACCCAAACGCAAAACTCACTGAGACAGGAACTGAACTCAAAATCACTGCTTTATTGCAGGCCTTAATACGAAACAGAACTAAACTGGGAATACTAACAGAAGACCGAGGGAACACAGAAAGGCACACAGGTTCGGGGAGGAGACATTGACGACGCGACACTGAACTGAGGGAGACATGCACATAAATACACAGAGGGTTAACGAGGGAAGTGGGAGCACACAGGGAACACAGCTGACACAGATAATCGTAACGAGACAGGGCAGGAGTGAACACAACATGACGCATACTGACGACAGACTGTCAAAGTAAAACAGGAAGTACATAGAGGTTCAGACAGGAGGAGAGAGAGCACAGACATAACGGGCTGGGGAAAACATTAAATGAAACACGAGGGGAAACGAGGGCTCACAGATACACAGAGGGGCACACACACAGGAGGTAATCAAATAAGGTATTAAGGCCCAGCTGTGAAACTCAGAAACCAGTCTTACTTGTTATCATCTATCGTCCACCTGGGCCTTACACAGAGTTTCTGTCTGATTTCTCAGACTTTATATCTAATTTAGTTCTGAGCTCAGATAAAATAATTATTGTGGGTGATTTTAACATCCATGTAGATGCTAAAAATGACAGCCTCAACATGGCATTTAATCTGTTGTTAGACTCAATTGGTTTCTCTCAAAATGTAAAAAAACCCACCCACCACTTTAATCACACTCTAGATCTTGTTTTAACATATGGCATAGAAACTGAACATTTAACAGTGTTTCCTGAAAACCCTCTCCTGTCTGATCATTTCTTGATAACATTTACATTTACAATAATTGATTACGCAGCAGTGGAGAGTGGACTTTATCAAAGTAGATGTCTTTCTGAAAGCGCTGTAACTAAGTTTAAGAATATAATCCAGCCACTGTTATCATCGTCAATGCCCTGTACCAACACAGAGCAGAGCAGCTATCTGAACGCTACCCCAACAGAGGTCGATTATCTTGTTAATAATTTCACCTCCTCACTACGTACGACTCTGGATACTGTAGCTCCAGTGAAAACTAAGGTCTCTAATCAGAAGTACCTGACCCCGTGGTATAATTCTCAAACACGTACCCTAAAGCAGATGACTCGTAATCTGGAGAGGAAATGGCGTGCCACAAATTTAGAGGATCATCATTTAGCCTGGAGAAATAGTTTGTTGCTTTATAAGAAAGCCCTCCGCAAAGCCAGAACAGCTTACTACTCATCACTGATTGAAGAAAATAAGAACAACCCCAGGTTTCTCTTCAGCACTGTAGCCAGGCTGACAAAAAGTCAGAGCTCTTTTGAGCCAACCATCCCTTTAACGTTAACTAGTGATGACTTCATGAACTTCTTCACAAATAAAATTTTTATCATTAGAGAAAAAATTACCAATAATCATCCCACAGATGTAATATTATCTACAGCTACTCTTAGTTCCATTGATGTTAAGTTAGACTCTTTTTTTTTCCAATCGATCTTTCTGAGTTAACTTCAATAATTACTTCCTCCAAACCATCAACGTGTCTTTTAGACCCCATTCCTACAAAACTGCTCAAAGAAGTCCTGCCATTGGTTAATTCTTCGATCTTATATATGATCAACCTATCTCTAATAATCGGCTATGTACCACAGGCCTTCAAGGTGCCTGCAGTTAAACCTTTACTCAAAAAGCCATCTCTAGACCCAGCAGTCTTAGCTAATTATAGGCCAATCTCCAACCTTCCTTTCATATCAAAAATCCTTGAAAGAGTAGTTGTCAAACAGCTAACAGATCATCTGCAGAGGAATGGTTTATTTGAAGAGTTTCAGTCAGGTTTCAGAGTTCATCACAGCACAGAAACAGCTTTATTGAAGGTTACAAATGATCTTCTTATGGCCTCTGACAGTGGACTCATCTCTGTGCTTGTCCTTCTTGACCTTAGTGCAGCATTCGATACTGTTGACCATAATATCCTATTAGAGCGATTAGAACATGCTGTAGGTATTACAGGTATTGCACTGCAGTGGTTTGTATCATATCTATCTAATAGACTCCAATTTGTGCATGTAAATGGAGAGTCCTCTTCACACACTGAGGTTAATTATGGAGTTCCACAGGGTTCGGTGCTAGGACCAATTCTGTTTACATTATACATGCTTCCCCTAGGCAGCATCATTAGAAGACATAGCATACATTTTCACTGCTATGCAGATGACACCCAGCTCTATCTGTCCATGAAGCCAGATAACACACACCAATTAGTTAAACTGCAGGAATGTCTTAAAGACATAAAGACTTGGATGGCCACTAACTTTCTGCTTCTTAACTCAGATAAAACTGAGGTCATTGTACTCGGCGCTGAAAAGCTTAGAAATATGGTATCTAACCAGATTCTTACTCTGGATGGCATTACCTTGGCCTCCAGTAACACTGTGAGGAACCTTGGAGTCATTTTTGACCAGGATATGTCCTTCAACGCACATATTAAACAAATATGTAAGACTGCGTTCTTCCATTTGCGCAACATCTCTAAAATTAGAAATATCCTGTCTCAGAGTGACGCTGAAAAACTAGTTCATGCATTTATTACTTCCAGGCTAGACTACTGCAATTCATTATTATCAGGATGTCCAAAAAACTCACTGAAAAGCCTTCAGTTAATCCAAAATGCTGCAGCAAGAGTACTGACAGGGACTAGAAAGAGAGAGCATATTTCTCCTGTTTTGGCTTCCCTTCATTGGCTTCCTGTTAAATCCAGAATTGAATTCAAAATCCTGCTCCTCACATACAAGGTCTTAAATAATCAGGCCCCATCTTATCTTAATGACCTTGTAGTACCATATCACCCTATTAGAGCACTTCGCTCTCGCTCTGCAGGCCTACTTGTTGTTCCTAGAGTATTTAAAAGTAGAATGGGAGGGAGAGCCTTCTGTTTTCAGGCCCCTCTTCTGTGGAACCAGCTTCCAGTTTGGATTCGGGAGACAGACACTATCTCTACTTTTAAGATTAGGCTTAAAACTTTCCTTTTTGCTAAAGCATATAGTTAGGGCTGGACCAGGTGACCCTGAATCCTCCCTTAGTTATGCTGCAATAGATGTAGGCTGCCGGGGGATTCCCATGATGCATTGAGTTTTTCCTTTCCAGTCACCTTTCTCACTCACTATGTATTAACAGACCTCTCTGTATTGAATCGTATCTGTTATTAATCTCTGTCTCTCTTCCACAGCATGTCTTTATCCTGTCTTCCTTCTCTCACCCCAACCGGTCGCAGCAGATGGCCGCCCCTCCCTGAGCCTGGTTCTGCCGGAGGTTTCTTCCTGTTAAAAGGGAGTTTTTCCTTCCCACTGTCGCCAAAGTGCTTGCTCATAGGGGGTCATATGATTGTTGGGCTTTTCTCTGTATCTATGAAGCGCCTTGAGGCGACATTTGTTGTGATTTGGCGCTATATAAATAAAATTGAATTGAATTGAATTGAAAATAAGGAACATCTTTAACAGAACCTAGGAACCACGGCATAAGGAACAAAATACAAAAATACAAGAAAACACGTGAAAAGTGGAATTTGAAGGTGGCAGGCATACCTCTGAAGGTTATTGAAACCATTCAGAATGCCAGAGCCTCCTCCACTCGTTCCATTTACAGCAGTAAATGGCAGGTTTTTGAAGAGTGGTGCCATGAAAAGCAGATGATCCCTTTTCAGTGTTCAGTGGTGGAGCTGTTGTGTTTTCTTCAGGACTTGATGGACAAAAGGAGAGCTTTTTCCACCATAAAGGTCTATTTGGCAGCTATTTCAGTCTGTCAAGTGGGGTTTGATGATAAACCTGCCGGTCAGCACCCTCTTGTATGTTATGGCGTTATTTTTGTGCCACTATTCTGAGTGCACGTAAAAAAGGTTTGCAGGTGCAAGTGTTGCATTTTGAGGAGAAATTTATTTTGAGCGAAGAAAAGCTGAATTTGAGTGAACAAAATTCATTGCTGCATGCAAAAAAATGTATTTCAGTGTTTGCTATTATCCATACACACACACACAATAGCGGCCCCTCTCACTCACTTTTTGTATTTGCGCTCGCTCTCAAAGTGTTGCTTGCGCTCAACATTTCTGCCCGTGCGTGCTCAACTCTTTCTCTACACCGTTATATTTGTGCCACAAAACCAGCCAATCACAGACTTGGATGCAAAAATATGTGATTGGCTGTTCTGGTCTCCAATCAGCTCGAAATGACGAAATGCAATATCCCAGAATCCATTTTGTCCAAAACTCAAACGAGGCAGTGGCGGAGGAACACAGAGTGGCGGCGTTTGAAATATTACTCTTTCTGGGTCACAAAATAAACTTTTAAGATATTTTCATGCGAGAATGGTGCTGTGTAAACTTCAAATATCTGGTCGATTCATCAAGACATCACATATTTCCATAAGTGCTCTAACGTTTTCGGATATGCCTGTTACCCAGTTGACCGGGTGTTCACTCGGGTTAAACATAATATACAAGGCTGAACTGAAAAAAAAATTACCGACTAAACCACCAGGTATTATAGGAAAAACCATAAAGCCTTTGAACTAAAACAAACGCTGTTGTGACAGTGTTGTACACTGTCTTGTTGGTATATATGCATGAGTTGTATCACCTTCATGTTTCCAAACCGATATCATGAGCAGCAGCTTTTACAGCTGTGGCTCCAGAAAACATCAGCTGATACTAGAAATTAATATTAAATAAATTCTAACAACAGCTGATCAAGCTTAAAGATGCTGCTGTTGTTTAGCGCGACAACCGCTGGTTTCCTCTTTCTGGCTCAAAGTGGGCGATAAATAAACAAGAGAGAAAAGCCGATCAGGTGATCATTGATCAGTTTCATGATTAAAGTAGCAACAGGAGAGAATGAGAGGAGAAGAAGAGGGAGCTGTGCAGCGTAAAGACAGAATAAATCCACCTTTGTGTCTTTTTCCATCCTAGCTGAAGTCCGGGACAAACTGTGTTCCTTCTCAGCTCAACATGAAACGCGTAATAATTTCTCTGAATGCGGGACGATTCCGTCTTTTTACGGGACAGTTGGCAACTCTACTAACTAACCTTATGAATAAAACTAAGTTCACTATCAGTAACATAGTAGCACCCACCCAGCTGTATAGAAACTCCGTCATGCTAGCTAGTACGCAGTACGAGTTATTGTAACTGACTGTAAAAAGACAGAACAACGAAAATAAACTCCACCTAAACTTGGTTTATATCTGACCCAGATAGAGTGCAGGTCATAACTCCTTACCTGAAGTTCAGTTCACCTGACACTCGGACCGCCCCGCCTCGGGTCTCTCCTCCTCCTGCCTCCCCTCTCCCTCATCCACCTGCCAGCCTCCACCACTTGTTAATTTTACTGAATCTGTGGCAGCTCCGCCATAGCCACCACCAAACAACTGAGTTATTTTTACACACCGGCCAGCATCTGGCCAATCCACCAGCTTTCATTGTTTATACCGTTACAAACAAAAAAATAATAATAATCGGGCCACCGATGGCCAGTCCAGCTATGGTCGTGCCATCAGTTAACCCTTCGCGTGCCAACTGTGGCACGCGTGCCTAGGGTTGCCGACCCCTGGGCTAGAGCTTGCTTCTTTTTCATTACCAATCCATGGCCTTAGCCCTCTCGAGGCAGGCGTTGCCGATTTGCAACAGTTAAAAACTAACAACCTGATTACCCCACATACATATTTTATGAGTTTTTTTACTCAGAAGTACCACTGCAGGACTTGGTTGTGCATTAGCAACAAAAAGTTTAATTTGAGCCTGAGAGGGTTAATAAACAAACTATTCAATTAACAAATTGATGCCTGTTACCCACGGGCATCCTCACCCTGAAGTTTACACAGCACCATTCTCGCATGAAAATATCTTAAAAGTTTATTTTGTGACCCAGAAAGAGTAATATTTCAAACTCCGCCACTCCGTGTTCGTCCACCACTGCCTCGTTTGAGTTTTGGACGAAATGGATTCAGGCATATTGCATTTCGTCATTTCGAGCTGATTGGAGACCAGAACAGCCAATCACATATTTTTGCATCCAAGTCTGTAATTGGCTGGTTTTGTGGCACAACTATAACGGTGTAGAGAAAGAGTTGAGCGCGCAAGGGCAGAAATGTTGAGAGCGCGAGCAACACATTGCGAGCGAGCGCAAATGCAAAAACTGAGCGAGAGGGGCTGCTATTGTGTGTGGATAATAGCAAACACTGAAATACATTTTTTTGGACGCAGCAATGAATTTTGTTCACTCAAATGTAGCTTTTCTTCACTCAAAATAAATTTCTCCTCAAAATGCAACACTTGCACCCGCAAACATTTTTTTACGTGCGCTCAATTTTTTTTTTACGTGCACTCAGAATAGTGGCACAAAAATAACGCCATAGTATGCCGCTTCATGTGGGGGGCGCGTCGAACACTCCCAGTCTCTAGACCACAGGTCCCTTTATGGGATTTGTCAGTCGTTTTAGACGCCCTCTCCCACCACCCCTTTGAGCCTATCGGGGCAGTGGGGTTAAAGTTTCTCTCTCTTAAAACCGCTCTGCTGTTGGCTCTAACCACAGCCAAGCGAGTTAGTGAATTACAGGCTCTGTCTATTCAATTCAATCCGATTTTATTTATATAGCGCCAAATCACAACAAAAGTCGCCTCAAGGCGCTTCATAGGTACAGAGAAAAACCCAACAATCATATGACCCCCTATGAGCAAGCACTTTGGCGACAGTGGGAAGGAAAAACTCCCTTTTAACAGGAAGAAACCTCCGGCAGAACCAGGCTCAGGGAGGGGCGGGGCCATCTGCTGCGACCGGTTGGGGTGAGAGAAGGAAGACAGGATAAAGACATGCTGTGGAAGAGAGACAGAGGTTAATAACAGATATGATTCAATGCAGAGAGGTCTGTTAATACATAGTGAGTGAGAAAGGTGACTGGAAAGGAAAAACTCAATGCATCATGGGAATCCCCCAGCAGCCTACGTCTATCACAGCATAACTAAGGGAGGATTCAGGGTCACCTGGTCCAGCCCTAACTATATGCTTTAGCAGAAAGGAAAGTTTTAAGCCTAATCTTAAAAGTAGAGATAGTGTCTGTCTCCCGAATCCAAACTGAAAGCTGGTTCCACAGAAGAGGGGCCTGAAAACTGAAGGCTCTGTCTCCCATTCTACTTTTAAATACTCTGGGAACAACAAGTAAGCCTGCAGTGCGAGAGCGAAGTGCTCTAATAGGGTGATATGGTACTACAAGGTCATTAAGATAAGATGGGGCCTGATTATTTAAGACCTTGTGTGTGAGGAGCAGGATTTTGAATTCAATTCTGGATTTAACAGGAAGCCAATGAAGGGAAGCCAAAACAGGAGAAATATGCTCTCTCTTTCTAGTCCCTGTCAGTACTCTTGCTGCAGCATTTTGGATTAGCTGAAGGCTTTTCGGGAAGTTTTTAGGACATCCTGATAATAATGAATTGCAGTAGTCCAGCCTGGAAGTAATAAATGCATGAACTAGTTTTTCAATGTCACTCTGATACAGGATATTTCTAATTTTAGAGATGTTGCACAAATGGAAGAAAGCAGTCTTACATATTTGTTTAATATGTGCGTTGAAGGACATATCCTGGTCAAAAATGACTCCAAGGTTCCTCACAGTGTTACTGGAGGCCAAGGTAATGCCATCCAGAGTAGAGATGGACCGATCCGATATTATGTATCGGTATCGGTCCGATACTGACCTAAATTACTGGATTGGATATCGGAGAGAAATAAAAAATGTAATCCGATCCATTAAATATCAAAAAAGCACCTCACAAAACTTGGCGACATGGCGAGCCGGAGCAGTGTGGTCACGTGATAGAGCGGCTGTGTGTATTTGTAGCCTGCTAGCAAACATTTCATCTCCGAGGAAGTTATCTCAGAGAGAAGTAAAGCAAGTGTGTAAGTTCATCTCTGAATGTTTGTAAAGCATTCCTGCGTTAAGCTTAACAACCGATATATAGAGCAACTGCCTCTTCTCTCTCTCTCCTGCTGCTACTTCAATCGTGAAACTGCTTAATGATCAGCTGATCGGCTTTTCTGTCGCGAGTCCGTCTCTCTTCTTTGTTTTTGGCCCACTTCTCACCAGAAAGAGGAAACCAGCGGCTGAACAACAGCAGCACTATTAAGCTTGATAAGCTGTTGTTAGAATTTATTTAATATTACTTTCTAGACCAGGATCTTTTTCTATGCAGCTGACGGCTGGTAACTGTGCAGGGGCGGATCTAGCAAAGTTTAGCCAGGGGGGCCGATAGGGCATGAACAGGCAAAAGGGGGCACAAAGACATACTTTTCTTTCTTATTCTCATTTAAAATATCTAGCTTTTAATTATTTAATAATTATCTGACTCTTACACCCAAAGTTTTAATCTGATGTAAAATATATAGAAGTCCATTAGTGTATATAGTAACTGTTAAGTCTAATATACCCTAGTACTTTTTAGTAGTAGTACTTTTTCCTTTGGGAAGGTACCATCTGTGCAGTCTGCAATTCTGTTGAAGAAAGATGTTGAATCTATTTAATTATTCTTGAAAAATAATTTATTTCTGTGAATTTTTTTCACCCTGCATCAAATTAAAGTTGATTACATTGATTAAGCATCATGAGGAAGAGGGTGGTTCCCTATTTTCTTTTGCTGGGAGTTTGCAACCCTATTAGTTAGGTTGCTTAAAATTTCTTCTAAGTACTCTTTAAAATACCAGAATAGGGAGGATGGAGTAGGTTTAACTTTATTAGATTGATCAGTGTTGCTGATCTATGAAATATTTTGGGTGCAGTGTGTTTTTTTTATATACAGGTATAACAGAATAGCTTTAGTGTTGTTGTTGTTTTTTAACTTGAGTATGAACTTATACAAAAAGCAGCAAGATATTAAAAAAACAGTTTTACTGATTTAAAAACACACTATATATTCATATCGGTATCGGCAGATATCCAAATTTATGATATCGGTATCGGTATCGGACATAAAAAAAGTGGTATCGTGCCATCTCTAATCCAGAGTAAGAATCTGCCTAGATACCATATTTCTAAGATTTTCAGCGCCGAGTACAATAACCTCAGTTTTATCTGAATTAAGAAGCAGAAAGTTAGTGGCCATCCAGGTCTTTATGTCTTTAAGACATTCCTGCAGTTTAACTAATTGGTGTGTGTTATCTGGCTTCATGGATAGATAAAGCTGGGTGTCATCTGCATAGCAGTGAAAATGTATGCTATGTCTTCTGATGATACTGCCTAAGGGAAGCATGTATAATGTAAACAGAATTGGTCCTAGCACTGAACCCTGTGGAACTCCATAATTAACCTCAGTGTGTGAAGAGGACTCTCCATTTCCCTGCACGAATCGGAGTCTATTAGATAGATATGATACAAGCCACTGCAGTGCAGTACCTGTAATACCTACAGCATGTTCTAATCGCTCTAATAGGATATTATGGTCAACAGTATCAAATGCTGCACTAAGGTCTAGCAGGACAAGCACAGAGATGAGTCCACTGTCAGAAGCCATAAGAAGATCATTTGTAACCTTCACTAAAGCTGTTTCTGTGCTGTGATGAGCTCTGAAACTTGACTGAAACTCTTCAAATAAGCCATTCCTCTGCAGATGATCTGTTAGCTGTTTGACAACTACTCTTTCAAGGATTTTTGATATGAAAGGAACTGGTGGTTGCTGACTGCCTGGCAACCACCAGTCCCTAAGGAAAAATGAGTATTTGCTGACCAGTTGCAACTAGTTGCTGGCAGTCACTGTGAAATTGATTGCTAAGCCTCATTCATGCAGGCCTAAAGACTGGCCAGTGAAACTGGTTGCAACTGTAGTGGTCAAAAAACACTCAGTATCTAAGCAGTTGTAAAACAGCAACTGTTGAACTGTTGAACCTTGCACCTTCCAGTGAGTAAAGTCAGTGTCTTCAGTGCACGCTGTGGGCAACCAAGGCAAACTGCTAACAAGAAAAGCAATCACAAGGCAGTTGTTGGTGCCAGCACCCTCTTTGCAGACAATTTCACCCAGCTTCTGCCAGCAGCAACTGCTTAGGAATATACATTTTTGACTAAGGATCAGAGGTTGTCAGAGGGTTGCATACCAGTCTGTAGGCCTGTTTGACTGAGGCCTAACATAAGCTACAACATGGCTAGCTCAGCAGTTTGTTAGACACAGGAACGGAGACTTCCCCATTGATCTGTTGTTTTGCAGTACTTCACAACAACCATGTTTCCAGGTCTTCATTGCAATACATCTAATCATCAGGGTCTATGCTTGTCCTCCAGTCTAGTAAATCACTGCAAAAAGGATAGAGGAACTGTCTTGTGGTACTATACAGCAAAAACACTAAATTTGAAAAACTAAAACAGAAACACAGAAAAGTTGACACCAAGGCAAGATGTCGTTTTCAAATCGCCAACCTTACTTTTAATCTGTTGCTCAAGGATAATATAACAGGTTGAAATAGACCACCTCTTTGCATTCACGTAGTGGTATTCAAACTGTATATTTTTAAGCAAGTTTTCATCTGTACATACATATGTAAATATATAAATGCCATAACTGTAGAAATAAAGAGATGCTGTTTGAGGCAGTCCTGGAGGTTCATCTTTACCCAGCACTGAAATAAAACACACCTCGGAGGGTTAAAGCTACAACATATCAGCTCATTACAGGAGACAGAAGGTACGATCCAAGGTGGTGTTTAAATGGACTTGGTAAATGGACTTGTTCTTATATAGCGCTTTTCTACTCTGTCTGAGCACTCAAAGCGCTTTTATACAACTAATTCATTCACCCAATCACACCCATTCACACAAGCACTTTTTTCTGACCTAAGTGCTAAGTAATCTACCATTCATACACATTCACACTCCGATGGATGCATCGGAGAGCAACGCGGGGTTAGTATCTTGCCCAAGGATATTTGGCATGCAGACTGGAGCAGCCTGGGATCGAGCCACCGACCTTCTGGTTAGTGGCTGACCTGCTCTGCCACCTGAGCTACAGCCACCCAAATGTAGTATGGACATCATTATTCTCCTTCTGCCGCTGCCTCCAGGCTCTTTGATAGAAAGTGAAATTACATATGAAAACTTTTTCAATTACATATTGAACAGTTCTGGTCCTCAACCTGTCAGTGAGCAGGGAGTTCTTTAATCTTTGTGTAATTATTTCTGTTCACCGCCCAATCTGAAAGAGCCCAAACTTTTAACAAGAAACCTGTAACCTAATTTTCTAATTCTCATCCATTACACACCTTATACTTCATATACACCTCCAACACCTCCATCCACTGTTACCTTTCTTTGACCTTTGACCTGTCAACCTGTGCATGTAGCAGTCTCTGCCTGCTCCACCCTCAACGCCTTGCTCAGTCCCCTCCGCCACTCCTGTCTCTTCCCCTCCCCCCACTCAGGTTGGTGACCAGATCTTGGAGGTGAATGGCCGCAGTTTCCTGAGCATCCCGCACGATGAGGCCGTCAGAGTCCTGAAGTCATCACGCCATCTGATGATGACAGTGAAAGACGTAGGCCGCCTGCCGCACACCAGGACGGTGGTGGGTGAGACCAAGTGGATCGCCAGCTCACAGATTGCAGAGAGCTCTGCCAATAGCAGCGTGGCAAGGTAAGTCCTGACACAGTCCCAAAATTATATGATGGTTTTGAAAAAGATGACTTTCTGATACTGCATGAAATATTAAACGGCCCTTTTATACTCATTTCCAGATTCCAGCTATTTTTATTCTTGCAATATAGTAAAGTAGATTTACACGAGTCAGCTAAAAAATCCTTAATCATCTTGGGATTTGTAGCCCTTCAGTTCGCATACTGTCAAAAACAAGTAATTTTAGCCCTTTTCCCCTTAAAGCTATCCTCCCTATAAGCCGACTTTTTTTCCTGATGGGCTGTCCTTGCCTAGTGATGTCCTTTTTGACCGAATCGTCTCTGGAATCCAAACTGGGAAGTCATTCCACAGAAGAGGATCAAGGCTCTACTAGGCATTCTACTTTTAGAAAATCTAGAAACCTGCAGTGCACTCTTGCTGACCCAAGGAGCAGACTCACAAAAAATGAAAACAGTGAAAGGATTTTATGTAGAGTTAAACAAAAACTTAAAATAATGAATCGCTACTGGTACAGATTTAGCGGGGTGATCTGAAAGAGGGTGAAAACCAGCGTTAGAAATAAAGAAGTGGTTGTAACTAAATGAAACAACAGGAACAAATGGGGAGATGAGATGGCGATAGAGAGCAGGCAGGCAGGTGAGCTGGGAAGCCAGGTGGGTTAATGCAGGAAGCTTAAGGTTTGCAAAGTGCAGTTCTTCTCTGAAGCCAAATATGGTTTTGTGGGTCCAGAGAGAGCCAGATGACTGAAATATCACAGGAAAACAAGGTTTTCTTGAAGCACAGGGGAAAACAAAAGGGAAAACAAAAGGGAAAAACAGAACCAGCCCCCAACCAGATTAGGCTTAAAACTTTCCTTTTTGATAAAGCTTACAGTTAAGACTGGATTAGGTGACCCAGAAACCTCCTTTAGTTACGCTGCAATGGACCTAGGCTGCTGCAGGCTTCCAATGATGCACCAAGTGTGTCTTCTTCACTCACCTCTTTTCCCTCTCTATGTGTTATACACCAGTTTGCATTTAATTAGTAGTTATTATTAAAGTCAGACTCTCTTTTACGGTGTGTCTTTTGTTCTATGTCCCTCCCCTCACCCTCAACCAGTCGCAGCAGATGGTTGCTCCTCCATTAGCGTGGAGGTTGAGGTTGAGGTTTCTTCCTTTTAAAAGAGAGTTTTTCCTTCACACCGTTGCCAAGTGTTTACTCTTTGAACTCTCTGAACTGAAGGATTTTCATTGAGCTTTTAGAAAAGTAAGAAAAAAAGGAATAAGAGTAGTCCAGCCTCATACCAAAGACACGGCCTAGTTTTTCAGCATCACTGTATCTACAGTGGCTTGCAAAAGTATTGAACTTTTCCACATTTTGTCACATTCAAGCCACAAACATGAATCAATTTTATTGAAATTCCACGTGAAAGACCAATACAAAGTGGTGTACACGTGGGAAGTGGAACAAAAATCATACATGATTCCAAACATTTTTTACAAATAAATAACTGCAAAGTGGGGTGTGCGTAATTATTCAGCCACCTGAGTCAATACTTTGTAGAACCACCTTTTGCTGCAATTACAGCTGCCAGTCTTTTAGGGTATGTCTTTACCAGCTTTGCACTAGAGATGGCACGATACCACTTTTTTATGTCCGATACCGATATCATAAATTTGGATATCTGCCGATACCGATATAAATCCAATATACCGTATTATATAATCAATAAAATGTTTTCTTTTAAATATCTTGTTGCATTTTGTATAAGTTCATACTCAAGTTTAAAAAACAAAACAAAACTAAAGCTATTTGGTTATACATGTATGTAAAAAAATATACTGCGCCCAAAATATTTAATAGTTCAGCAATACTGATCAATCTAATAAACTTAAACCTACTCCATCCTCCCTATTCTGGTATTTTAAAGAGTACTTAGTGGAAATATTAAGCAACCTAACTAATAGGGTAGCCAACTCCGAACAAAAAAAAAATAAAATAGGGAACCACCCCCACCCTCTGCCGCATGATGCTTAATTGACGTAATCAACTTTAATTTAATTAAACATCTTTCTTCAACAGAATTGCAGACTGCACAGATGGTATCTTCCCAAAGGAAAAAGTAGTATAGCTTACTAGGGTATATTAGACTTAACAGTTACTATATACAGTAATGGACTTCTATATATTTTACATCAGATGAAAACTTTGCTTGTAAGATTCAGATAATTATTAAAAGCTAGACATGACAATAAGAAAGAAAAGTATTTCTTTGTGCCCCTTTTCCCTGTTCATGCCCTATCGGCCCCCCTGGCTAAACTTTGCTAGATCCGCCCCTGCACAGTTACCAGCTGTCAGCTACATAGAAAAAGATCCTGGTGTAGAAAGTAATATTAAACAAATTCTAACAACAGCTTATCAAGCTTAAATGTGCTGCTGTTGTTTATCCGCTGGTTTCCTCTTTCTGGCGCGAAGTGGGCAATAAACTAACAAGAGACAGACTCGCAACAGAAAAGCCGATCAGCTGATCATTGATCAGTTTCATGATTGAAGTAGCAACAGGAGAGGGAGTGAAGAGGCAGTCGCTCCCAGCATTCGCTGGAATGCTTTACAAACATTCAGAGGTGAACTTACACACTTGCTTTACTTGTCTCTGGAATAACTTTGTCGGAGATTAAATGCCGTTTTGGTAGCGAGGCTCCAAATGCTCAACCAGACCGCCGACAGGTCTCGCCACAGCCGCTCTATCATGTGATGCATACTGCTTCGACGTGCTAAGGTTATGAGCTGGGTTACACCATGTCGCAAGTTTTGTGTCGTGCTTTTGTGATATTGAATGGATCGAATTACATTTTTTATTTCTCTCCGATATCCGATCAAGTAATTTAGGTCATTATCAGACCGATACATAATATCGGATCGGTCCATCTCTACTTTGCACATCTAGAGACTGAAATCCTTGCCCATTCTTCTTTGCAAAACAGCTCCAGCTCAGTCAGATTAGATGGACAGCGTTTGTGAACAGCAGTTTTCAGATCTTGCCACAGATTCTCAATTGGATTTAGATCTGGACTTTGACTGGGCCATTCTAACACATGGATGTGTTTTGTTTTAAACCATTCCATTGTTGCCCTGGCTTTATGTTTAGGGTCATTGTCCTGCTGGAAGGTGAACCTCCGCCCCAGTCTCAAGTCTTTTGCAGACTCCAAGAGGTTTTCTTCCAAGAGTGCCCTGTATTTGGCTCCATCCATCTTCCCATCAACTCTGACCAGCTTCCCTGTCCCTGCTGAAGAGAAGCACCCCCAGAGCATGATGCTGTCACCACCATATTTGACAGTGGGGATGGTGTGTTCAGAGTGATGTGCAGTGTTAGTTTTCTGCCACACATAGCGTTTTGCATTTTGTCCAAAAAGTTCCATTTTGGTCTCATCTGACCAGAGCACCTTCTTCCACATGTTTGCTGTGTCCCCCACATGGCTTGTGGCAAACTGCAAATGGGACTTCTTATGGTTTTCTGTTAACAATGGCTTTCTTCTTGCCACTTTTCCATAAAGGCCAACTTTGTGCAGTGCACGACTAATAGTTGTCCTTTGAACAGATTCCCCCACCAGATCTCTGCAGCTCGTCCAGAGTCACCATGGGCCTCTTGGCTGCATTTCTGATCAGCGCTCTCCTTGTTCGGCCTGTGAGTTTAGGTGGACGGCCTTGTCTTGGTAGGTTTACAGTTGTGCCATACTCCTTCCATTTCTGAATGATCGCTTGAACAGTGCTCCGTGGGATGTTCAAGGCTTGGGAAATCCTTTTGTAGCCTAAGCCTGCTTTAAATTTCTCAATAATTTTATCCCTGACCTGTCCGGTGTGTTCTTTGGACTTCATGGTGTTGTTGCTCCCAATATTCTCTTATGCCGGGCTCACACTGTGCGATTTTTTTCAGTCACGCTATTCAGCTCCTGCTCAAACTGTACGATTGACTCGCAGGGGTTAGAAGTTCGTAGGTCACGATGCAGGGTCTCACACTATACGGCCCGATGCTCTGATGCGACCCGAGTGCTCACACTGTGCGTCCATAAAATGAAGGTTATAACAGAAATTCTGTCGCTCGCTCTCCCTCTCTGTCTTTCACTCGCACAGACACACACCACCATCAACTTTGCTAAATTGCTAATGAAAAACACTGATCAGGCAGCTGTGATCGAGCAGCAATGTCTATCCAACTATTTTCACGGTTGTTGTGGTCGTGATAATTTTGTGAGGCCACATCGAAAAGGCTTGGATGAGCTTGCCATAGTTCTACAAGTTGTGCCTCCATCGCTTGTGTCCAGATCACACGCTGCACTGCTGTGCTGCGCCGTCTTTTTCGCTGACATTTGTGTTTGCGCGTGCGCAGTGTGAGAAGCTGCAGTGACACCCTCACGTTGATTGATGACCAAGCGATTGATGATCGGGAGCTGGTTGTGAGGTGTTAATCACTTCTCGTTACCCCACATATACTACACGACGCACGATGAAGGCCAAAATCGGGCCGATCACCAAAACGGTCGCACGACTCAAACATCGGCTCAAAATGGGCCAAAAATCGCACAGTGTGAGCCCAGCATTAGACAACCTCTGAGGCCGTCACAGAGCAGCTGTGTGTGTATAGATTACACACAGGTGCACTCTATTTAGTCATTAGCACTCATCAGGCAATGTCTATGGGCAACTGACTGCACTCAGAGCAAAGGGGGCTGAATAATTACGCACACCCCACTTTGCAGTTATTTGTTTGTGAAAAATGTTTGGAATCATGTATGATTTTCATTCCACTTCTCACGTGTACACCACTTTGTATTGGTCTTTCATGTGGAATTCCAATAAAATTGATTCATGTTTGTGGCTGTAATGTGAAATGTGGAAAAGTTCAAGGGGGCCGAATACTTTTGCAAACCACTGTAGTTTTGTTGGTCCGAGCTGTTTGTTTAGTATACATATTAAAGAACATATTCTGGCCAAAAATGACTCTTCATAGTAGTCCTGGAGGCCAGCATGTTTCTGCGATTTTTTTTTTTTCTAGATTTCACTCTTGTTATGACAAAGTTAAACTGAGCCATTACTTTAAGCCAGGCACAGAGTTAAGCTTAGCCTGCAGTTCCCATGTATCAGTTGATAAAAGCCAATCTCAGCAGAAGAAGCTGCTTAGCTAATACCCTGGCTGATACCCATTTTTGCACTGATATGGCAAAGCTCATCGATTCATCCATTTTCTGCTGCTAATCTGGGTTGCAGGGGCCATAGTCTAAGCAGAGATTCCCAGGCCTCTTTCTCTAGCCACCTCCTCCATATCTTTTGAAGACATTGGGGTGTTCCCTAACCAGCCAAAAAATATACTGTAATCCTTTCAGCATTTCTTGGGTGTGCCTTGGGGTTTCCTTCCAGTTGGGTATGTCCCAACACCTCATATAAGGGGCATTCAGGAGGCCTAGCAGTTAAATGCACGAACCAAAGGGCTCCCTCCTGCAAAGTGGAGGAGTAGCACCCACCAAAATGACCTCACCGTATCTCTAAGGAAGAGCCAGGCTACCCTTTGAAGCTCCTTGTATCTGGAATCTCATTCTTTCAGTCACTATTCACAGCTCATGGTCATACATGACAGTGAGAACGTAGACTGACCGGTAAATCGACAGCTCCTCTTTCAATCTCAGCTTCCTCTTCACCACAGCAGGCTGGTACACTGTCCGCATCACTGCAGACACTGCACTAATTCATCAATCTCCTGCTCCCTTCCCTTCCTGTGCTGATCTTCCTGACTTTCTATGTATGAAGGGTGGCGAGGTCTCTAAACAGACCAAATATAAATTAATCAACATATAAGTGACCACCTTGTTTTGATTTAAAGAAACCAGTCCAAACATCAACTGTGTTTGTGTGTCATACAAACAGTATGACACAACATACCAGTGTGTGTGTCATTTGTTTGATTTGTGCAAAAACCAAAGCATGAAAGCCAACACAGCCTGGAGTCCATCCGAGGCTGCCTGATGACGAGGCTCACTGTATTGACAGTCTTTTTGCTTGAGTTATCTGTCCCATATTTCTATCCTCTATTAAACATTCAGACATGAGAGTGATATCAATCCTCTTACAATATCTTCTCCTCAGAGTAGACTTACTTTCCACGGTGAGCAGTCATTCAGCTGAAGTGTAGTTCATGCTGTGAGTCAGTGCTAAAGAAGAGTAGTAGCAGTTCTAAGAGTGTCACGGATCAATGGCTTAGTGGTTGCTGCTGTGATGCTCCGTGTTTCATAATGTGTTTTTAAATGACTAAATGAGGGTTTATTACTTGTTCTCAACACTGCATGCAAAACACTGAATATTACTCAGCCACATTAATATTTTTTTATTAGCTTCTGAGGTTTACATGACGTACCTTTGATGCACATGTCACAGAAGGTTTAGCATTTAGCATTTTAGTGTATTCATTATACACTAGATTTCACCAGGGAATCTGCTATAGAAGATTTGATTTAATGAAAAACGTGATCATAAATAATGAACTGATAATTGTTATGTTTTAGGGTTTTAGTGTTAATACTGGCCTGTGGAAAAACACAGTGTCATTAGATTGATTTGCCTGGGATTCACTAAATCTACCTTAGTGCAGGTACCAAAGAGAAACTGAAAATCTATAATTAGTCACCTTATCAACACAACAGAAACTTTTAACAAAAAAATACTGCTACTACTATTAATAGTAGTAGTAAATCAAAAGAACTTGAGCTAAATGACGCACTGAGTTTCTCATTTCTTGTTACTACTATTAATAATAACAATAACAACAATAGTAAATATTCAAACTATTCTACATTCAGTGATGAAAACAGACACAAGGAACAACCTGAAACCTGAGACACCTACAGCTCAGAAAAGAAAGAGAACATGATGAAGTGCAGAGAAAACATCCTGTTGGTCTCTGATGAATTTTAGCGTCTTTAAGCATCTAATGTATTCAGACATCTGACTTCTGGCGGGACTCCCACCCCCTCCATTGTGGAGCTCCTCTCTAAATGCCACAACTCATGAATGAACAACTCATCTGCAGCTCACAACCTGGAATTAATGTGCTCCCCAACAACCAAATTAAAATCTGATGTAAATGCCAGACTGATTTTTCTCATCAACTCCGTAGCACACAACACATCGACCCAGCAACCCAGAACTTGAAAGTGCTCTGATTCACCAAGGGCTAAACAAAAATCTGTTTACATTCACAATGAATATCTGCTCATTTCTCCCATCTGAGACGTCTCTTCATGGTTATTATGTGGATTCTTACAGCTCAGCTGTGAGGTAGATGTTTATACTTTGTGTTCACTGGTTTCTGTACGATATCTCTCTGTGAAACCATTAAGACAGAGCTGAAACTACATGTCATTTTGGTTTGACTTAAACAGACTTTTCGCATTTTAATAAATCTACATAAATGCAATGAGTGCATTTACATAATTTTCACACAGTGTCTTAATAACATCAAAAGAAGAAGGTGGAACATGCACCACAAGGCAGGGAAAAATATTAAAAACTCAAATACTAAAGATGTTTTTCCCTCTCTTCACTCATGTCTTCAGCATATTGGTTGCATGTATTTCCATAAATTCCATAGGTGAATTTCCATCAAGGTTTTTAATTCAGTTTCACTTTTCTTACATTTTTATGAATATGGATTATGCTCAAGCAGGGATAATAAACAGGAATCCAGTAAATGTTGACCATTCCATGCATCATTTACATTTATAATTAAATTAATAGTTGATAGTGATCATTTTAGCTTATATGCTTCCCTGATGAGTTTTCCCTTTCATCACCATCATTTTTATAGATAAAAGGAGACTGATTGTTTTTCCCCGTTCTTGCTGATACTATAGTAGAAGCTTCTTTTGACTGTTCTTATTGTCATCACCCCAGCAGGAAGCCCCACATGTTTAATTTGGCAGATTTGTACACGAGAATCCCATTCCTGATGCAACTCCATGAGGATCTTATCAAACCAGGGATCTGACACAACAGTGCTGAAATATGTTTCACTTTACATTTAGCTTGGATCCATGATTATTTTTACTGATTGCCAAAAATTGTAGCGTGTTGTGCGCAAACGTTTTTCAACTTCTGAAGTGGTACATGGAGGAAAAGTTTAAGAACCACTGCACATGACAAATATCTGGCATTACAAAGAGAGCAGCCAAAGAGAAAACACAGGGGAAAAAACTTAAAGAAGAAAGAATAAATGGCTAAACTGGTCTCAGAAGTCCACTGGTCTTATTGAACTGAAATCCCTAAACAAGCTCTACACACTGTGTGTCTGTGTGTCACTGAGTGTTTGCACTGCAGTGTTTCTAGTTTAATTTTATATTCTGCTTTTTATTCCTGCTCCCGAAGGCAGTGTTGAGTTGTCACGTTTACTTGTGGATTTAGAGCCTTTTACATTGCCGGCACTTCAGAATGTAAAGACTCGAGTCATTTCACTCTAGTAGAGACGTGGTGCTGAGAAAATGACACATGTTTGAAAATCCCTCTTTTCATGTCCTTGAAGAGAGAGTGTGGGTGTTTTTCTCTCCCCCCTCCCAAAAAAAAAAAGAATTTTAGTGTGTGCTTTATATTTACTGGAAAGCTTGGCCTGAAGACAAGCACGTCTTTACATTTCTTAGTGAAATGCCTTACTGCACAGCTGTTTCTGCCACATCTCTAAGCCATGACAAAGACTTCAAATCTCCAGTAGTGTGCATTTATCAGCCTGTGATAACTGAAAAATATTTTCGAAACTATATTAAAAAAAAAAGTGCCCTTTCAAGATATCAAATCCCCCTTTCAGTTCAAAGCTCCAAATATATTTGTATTTGAGAGAGGAAAGTACTTGAGCTGGAGAAACTGAGTTGCTATTAACTGTTTAGACAGGCTCAAAGTTTGCTCCTTTAATGCAGAAGAGCCCATTATGAGGATCTCTTGTATGTGCACTCATCGTACTTGAACATCGGTATTGCATGCCACTTTAGCTTTGCCTTCACATCTATTTATTCCTATCAGTCAATACTGTCAAAAGGTATTTTCAGTCTGGAAAATTGGATCAAATTTGCGTCATAAAGGAAGTAAAAAAGCGGCTAATACACATTTATCTGTCACTACATTAACCATTCTTTGATATTTGGCCATGTCACTCATCATAGCTTGCTTTGCACAGTTTGTTTTCATTCCTGCAGAAGTAGTCTGATGTTTAGGTTAATGTGTCACCGTCAGAAGTCAGAACTGTGAGGACATATTTAGGGATCTGACCAAACATTTGAAAGCATGGCAATACTTTGTGTCACACGAGATGCAAAAGCTTTACACTCATTGGAGAAGGTTGTGTACACATTTGCTGCAGTGTGCCTGCGACATCTACTAATGTGTGTTAATGTAGTGTTTGTTAGTGTATCTATAGATAATACGTAGGCTTTACTTTAGAAATATGTGGTGGAGGTGCTGCATTAATTGGCTGATTATTAATGACTCATATTTGTCAGTTAAAGAATAAATATTTCTGCAAGGAAGGACAAGTGCATTTGTTTAATTTTTGCATGGTCACTAAGACTCAGTGATTTGTTTCTTCTCTTTGTTTGTTTCTCTGCAGCTTTTCTGTGGATCAAGGAGCTTCTGCATCAGGAAAGGTAAGACAAGTAATTTGCTCTTTCTATGTGCATGCACTGGAAGCTGTACACAAAAGCTATATATGTTTGTGTGCGTCTAGTATTTCATAGGTGGTATAATTTATTTCTGTGGCTGTCCTCATGGAATTATATGGAAGATGTCATGCATTTCTCTTAAACCTAACCTGTTTTTAGTGCCTAAACCAAACCAGTAATGGAAAATTAGATGAAGAAATAAATGAATAAAATTGGGTGAAAACCAAGCAAATCAACAAGCACAGAGGTCCCAAAACGGCACAAATTACAACCTCCTTACCATAGTCCTGCACTCTTGTAAAGTTGTGTGGAGTTTGGGCTTTTATTTTGATATTCATATTTATTTGATTTATTAGTTTTGTTTCATTCTTGTATTTCTGATGTTAGATTTTTGTAAATGTGTCCAATGTTTCTCTTGTCTTTGTCTCCATCTGGTTTGTCTGTGTCATACTTTGTTTCTACTTCCTGTTTAATTTTAGACCTCAGTCACACAGGCCCACAGGCCAGTTGGCGAGTCCTTGGCAACCTCTGGTAGCTAGGAAAAAAATTTGGATTCCCTAACTGGATGTAGAGTGATTGCTGGAGGCTGCTGGTTGTTGCCAGGTGAAACTGGTCACAAAGAGGGTGCTATACCAAAAGTCTACTTTTGATTGCTTTACTTGCCACGACATTTCTGTTTGCCTGCAGTTTGCATGAAAACATGGTTTGTCTGCAAACACTGGCCATTTACTCACAATTAAAAGCTACGAGAAATGGAAAACATTTGCTGTCAAAGTTAAAGATGTGCCTTTTGAATTGTGTTTGTTGGGGTGGTAAGGCACAACTTTTACTTTGCAGGAGAACATTTTACATTATGGTTTGTTTTGCAATTTTTTACACTTTCACTGTAACTTATCAAGTAGTTTGCAGATCCAAAGGAATCACAAGGACATTTTTGGTGGAGCATCATATAACGCCTTGCAACCAGTTATCACACACCTCCAGCAACAACTTACTGACCACCTGAAGAATACACATTTGTCTCTTGCGGGTTGCTAACCTGTGTAAGGCCTTATTACTTACATTTCCATGTGTTGGAATCCCTGGACTTTCTCGCTTTATCTTATCCCAATTCCTTGAATGTCTGTGCCTGTCTCTGTATTCCCTCCTGTGTGATTATTGGCCCCAGTCTCATTGCGTTCACGTGTGCTGAGTCTGTCCTGTGTCAATGTATACGCACAGTCTTGCCTCTCTTCTTGTCTGCTGCCCTCCGTTTGTGTTTTTTTTTAAAGTCTCTAATCAGCAACCAAATGCTCGCTTTATTGATTGGTTACCACCTACCTCCACTTCTTACATTTAGATCTTGTCTTCACCAATTTGTGGCACTCCTTGTTGACAAACATGACTTATAACATCACCACCCATCGAACCCCTTGATAGAGACTCTAAAGAGGACTTTTATGTTGCTGCAGCAAATACGGGTACAGTACTGATGCCAAAAGGTGGAGACACAGGTGGCAACTGAGAAAAGAGCATAATATTACACCCTGGGATGAAAAGCATATACGCAGACTGACACTGATGTATCTATTTTAGGCCAGTATCAAGCTCTAATATCATAGCATACCATAGTATATTATTCTGATCCAGTTACTGGTTGTGAATGAAAAAGTTATGCCTGTAAATTCTCACCTTTAGTCTCTTAGATACATATTTTAATTGTAGTTTAAAGGTAATAGTTTACAATAAATCGACCCAAGAACTGATAAAACAATAACAATGATTACTACAGTATATAGTTCATTAATTAATTACATTTGCATTTAGTCAGCAAACAAAAAATATGAGGATCACATTTTTCTGTGATTTTTTCTGAATCTACTCACTATGTCGAGCACTTTTTCACTGTTGACTCTGAATTTGCAGAAAACTGCATTTGTCATTCCATCAGTCCATTGGTGAAAAAAAAAAAGAAGCTGCTTGCTGTTGTTGATCCTGTCCTGATTTGTCCTGCTAAGGTCATGTCGCTTGCTAATAACCTTTGTAAGACTTTGTGCTATTCAGTTTTAAAGGCTAACTCCATCATTAAAAGTCTCACCAGTCATGGGACATTACACTGACAATTAATTTGGAAATGTGTGAATAAGAAGAGGCAATAAGTCTAGATGTGCTGCAGAGCTGGTGTTGAAAACTTTCAGATACTTTGATTGGTCTTGTCAGGAGCTGGGGAGACACTACTGCAGTCATTTTAAATTAAGTATATATTTTATGCATATTTTAGATTTTCTGCACGTACAGTTCAGATTTGGGCTAATAAGGCCACTTGGGGATTTTACATAATACATTGATTACAAGGATCCATGTTTCAGTCTTACACTCACATGTTAATACAATTTACTCACTATTAAAACATTAAATCGACCCAGATAATGTGTTAAACCCTACCCATTAAATTTTCATTCACTCACCATAAAATGCACTTGTGCTGTCCTTATTGCTGACTTTGACCGTGACATTGCAAAGCAAGAGTAAAGTGTGCTGGACTGTAGAAACAAGAGGGAAGCTGGAAGAGACAGCAGCTGACTGCAGAGAAAGATGGTGAGAGGGAGAGCTCACTTTTCATTATGGAAGCTCTGATGGACAGTCTCCTGACAGAGCAGGGAGGCCATGAAGCTCCTGTGTAAGAAAGAGCCAAGGCAGGGAAGATAGAGGTAAGGGGTATTTTGAGAATAAAAGACATTTCCTCCAGACATGATCCCAAAAGTAAGTTATAGACTTTGTTTTGCACAGCAATGTCTTCTATGTATTGTGTCAGAGTTTCCATTTTGGAAAGAAAGCTAACTTGTGCCATGCAAACTAATGGGTTGTGCTCACTGATCAGGAGCTCAGAGATAAAAGGTTAAATATGCAGGTATGATTATTCATAGAAATAAGGTCGCAATAATCCCGCTGTATGCAAATGGCTATAATCTGCCAAGATAGCAAAATTGGTTTGACTGTCAGTGCTATCATCTCTATGGTTAAGTTTAATCCTTGATTATCTTAAATGTACAGCACCTTGGTCAACAGTTTTTGTTTTAAATGTGCTATATAAATAAATTTGACTTTACATACTGTTTAGGCCACGTGTGTTCCCTCTTGACATTAAACAAACAGTAAAAAGTCAATAAATAAACACTATCTCAATTTTAAATTGATTTGCATTAAATGGATTCTGTCAAAGATGAAAGTATTTTAAAACATTTGAATGTTGAAGCTGCTCTGTGTCAGATCTGACCTGTATCTATTGCAAAGGATTTTCATATCCTCAAGCATTGATCAAATCAAGAGAAATTATGGTTTAAGGGAATCTTGAAACTGTACATGCCATGCTTGTTTGTATTTTTTATGGGAACATGGTGACGGAGGAGGACCTTGACACTGTCATGAGAACTGTCCGTGCTCTCAACACATTTGCTTAGCTTCCCGCAGAGCATCTGCTCTTCTTTAAAGGGTCATGAAGAGGGACCGCAAAACAGTGACACAGTAAAAAAACATAAATGGCACCTCTGCTTTTTTGAAAATCATTTTTCCAGTGGCCTGTGCCACACATGAACAGTTTCCTGCTATGTTGAGCTAAGAGCAGCACACTGTCCAGGGAGCACTCATGAATGCAACAACCGTGTTGTGATGTATATTTGTGTGACAAGTAGTAACAAAGGCTGACAGGGAGTGAGCACAGAGATTAAGTATAAAGATCAAAAAAATGAGAGCATAGATAGAGCGCAGTGGGCAGCACAGCTCAAATTTTGGGCCATTTGCTGAATTTAGCAGTCAGCAGCACCTCACAGCCAGGAGAGTGTGAATGTTTGTCTGTCTTTCATTGTTATCCCTCTGCCCAGTGTGACCCCCGCCCACCCGCCCGCCCTGTGGCAGCTGGCTCCAGCCACGCCCCCGGGTGATCCAGTTTCACTTTCAATAAAATATTATTCATTAGGGTTACATAATTATGCTAAAACAGTACATAGTAGAAATTGTTTTTTTCAAAGAATACATGTTCAAAAATAATAATAATAATAAAAAACATTCTCCCTACTCTCTGTTTGATTGATTAAACATTAATCATCAATTTTGTTAATATTGGGTAGGCTATTTATAGATTTCTAAATAGATCTGTATTCTTCACATGAGCATGATGTCTTTATTTATTTATTTGCCTGATGTATTGATTATTATACACACTTTGGTAAATTCAGAACATGAGTCTGAACAATTTCAGTGTTATACTTCCCCCACCTTTGTAAATTAGAGAGGAGAGTAACTGACGTTTGTCTACCAGTAACTTTATTAATATTATTGCACGTCATTAGTTGTCGGAGTAAAGGTATTGCCATTTCAGCGCCATACATTTCTACAATTATTATGTGGATTCTACCCCTGCATTACAAGCTCTGTGTGTTAGTCATGTGTGGAAAGCCATTCTGGCTCTTTCAGCGGACTCAGCCAGGAGAATTTATGACCACTTAGTTTCTTTCATCTTCTCCAAGAATTTACAGGACACTTGCCATCCTATCCACTCTGCTATCCAGCGTCTGCAGAGAAATATTGGCATCTGATGAAAAACTCCCAGAATTAGTTGCATACATGAACTGTGGAGGTGGGACTGCGACTCAACTAGATGACACCATTAACGTGCTAAATATAATGTTGCAGGACATTGCTGGAAATACGGTTTCCCTGCACAAAATTTATAAGCATTTTTTAACTGCTTCTTGAGAATTTCATGTATGTTGCCAATCGTGTTTCTGTTGAAAGACACCTTTTAGGTTTTTGGTTTGGCTTTTCAGATTCATTTTGCAGTTCACTGTAAATTTGAGGTAACAGGATAAAAGTCCAAGTCTCAGGGTGTATTTGAGCTTTTGATGTTGCAGTTTTATAACTGGTGTCTTGCGAATCTCCTCACTTGGTGCCTATGCATCAATGCCAAGAACAAATACTACAAGAGAAAGAAATTTGATGAAAATGTGTTTAAATCATTTCTCGCAAGGTGTTCAAATGTGCAGACATTGATGTAGCAGTAGACTTCATCAATCACTAGCACAGGTTGTAAAGCTTATAAGTATAACCTTATTTCAAAAAATAGGTTTTGTAAACTGTAAATAAAAACAGAATGCTATGATTTCCAAATTTCAAAAGCCCATATTTTATCCCCAAAAGGACATAGAAAAATGTGAACTATTTACACTGAGACATTTTAATATGTCTTGAAAAATATTACCTCATTTTGAATTTGATGTCAGCTAAATGTCTCAAAAATGTTGAGACAGGACAACAAAAGTTAAAAAAGAAGTAGTGCTAAAAGGAAATGGGTGGAGGAACTTTGCAACTAATTAAGGTCACTAAATAACATAGCTGTGTGTAAAAAGAGCATCTTAGAGAAGCTAAATTTCTCAGAATTAAAGATGAACAGAGGTTCACCAGTGGATTAACACTGCATCTACAAATTGTTCCTCAACACTAAAAAAACTCTCATCATCTACAGTACATAATGTTATCTGAAGGTTCCAGGAATTTGGAGAAATCTCTGTACGCAAGTGACATTATTGGTTGCCTGCGATTTGGGTCTTAAGGCAACACTAAATTAAAAACAGCTGTGATTCTGTCATGGAAATCACTGCATGGGCTCAGAACACTTCCAGAGGCTGCTGTCTGTGACACAGCTCACTGTGCCGTCCACAGTGTTGGGAAGGTTACTTTTAAAATGTATTCCATTACAGAATACAGAATACATGCCCCAAAATGTATTCTGTAACGTATTCCGTTACGTTACTCAATGAGAGCAATGTATTCTGAATACTTTGGATTACTTAATATATTATCATGCTATTTACAACTACGTGAATGTACTATTGCTGTGATTTATTACTGTTACTGAAGGTTCGCAGCTGCGAACCGTAGTAAAGGGACCTCTGGCTCATACGTCGGGTTCCGTGTTGGGCTCGTAGCTGAAAAATAGCTTTATTTTGTTGTTTGGGTCAACTTTGCTAGCGAGAGACAGAGAGAGGCGTTGAAAGGCTGCTCCAACGGAACTTATTGTTTCGGAGGAAAACACGAACACGGTGTACAGTCGAGTCTTAATAGCTTACTTACAACTGGGCTCGTCAGGCACTCTTCTTGGCTGCAGTGGTTATTATTATATTTAGATGCTTCCAGCTCCCGTTTCTGCTCGATGACAGCTCGTACTTTTCCTTTTTCTCCCTCCCTCGCTCACAGACACATAACGTGTATGGCAGTCCATTCTCCCTGCAGCACGGACTACACTGCCTATGATGCTACATTCTTTAGAGCTATACCTGTAGCATTCTGCTTATTAGCTTAGCACAACAACAACAAAAAAGCGCTCTCTCACCCAGGAAACACGCAGAGAGAGAGCGTCACCCTGTAACCATGGCAACCGTAACGCTGCCACCTGGAACTACAGAACGTAGCTGTCAAACAAAACCCAAACAGTCCTGACCCGCCACAATATGAAACAGGGAAGTACCGCCGTGTAATCCATTTATTTCAACAAAGTAACTGTATTCTAAACACCACCTTTTTAAACTGTAACTGTAACGGAATACAGTTACTCATATTTTGTATTTTAAATACGTAACGGCGGTACATGTATTCCGTTACTCCCCAACACTGGCCGTCCACAAATGCAGGTTAAAACCATATGTGAACATGAACATGAGAAACACCGCCATCTTCAGGGGGCAAAGCTTGTCGGTTCTTTATTTCCTTAGCTGCAAGTACATCTATTATAAGAGTACAGCTTTAAAGTAGAAGAGTCCAGATGCTGTACTGGCGCGGACTCTACACTCCAGACTTTTCCTGCATTCAACAGTTTGTGCATCATGAAATTAAAAATAAGTTTCCAGTCATTTACAAGATGTTGTTAAAAGAAGAACAGATGGTAAACTTGTACCCGTCCTAACTCTGTGTTGTGAATAAAATATGGGTCTATGAGATTTGCAAATCACTGCATTCTTCTTTTATTTACATTTTAAATATCAGCCCTACTTTTTTTTTGAAAGAGAATCATTTTTCTGCACTTTTACCTGCTTTAACCTGTTCCTCACAAAAATAGCCTAATCTTGTTCCAATCCATATTTGTAAAAAATATATATATAAAAATAATTTAATTCAATTAAAAATTAGTAATAATTGGCATTGTTTTAAGGTAATTTTTGAAGCAAAGACGGACTTATACAAATACAAAACCCAAAGCTTTGTATTTTGATCTGCTATTGATCGAATTTGTTTGGTTTTCAGCTACAAATTTAAAACAGTGCCCTCTTGCTTGTGACGTCAATGGAGCCATTGATTTTCATCTGAACCACAGCAGGGCAGTAGGCACAAGTAATAAAATCAGACAGTATTCAGCTCATTTGACAAAGACAATTAATATTAACAATGCCCCTATACCCCTGGACTTCAGAAAGAGCAACAAGTCATAATTTTTCCTTTTAAAGAGATATTTATAATCTGACTGCAAAGGGCATGCTCTCTGCAGAAGGACTTTAAAGTGCTATTTTAATGACAGCTTAGTGGGCAACGAATAATTCACACATAGTGCAATATTAGACACAACACAGTTTTGGTTCTTGTCTGCAAGGAGTTATTACATTGTCCTAGTGACGGAACCAGTGGAGGCCTTGCTCTGTCAGACTTGTGCATAGTAGTGTTTGTAGCTTAAATTAGATTTATTAACTGTACAAAAAAGGTGGATGTATCATCTGTGAAATGTAAAGCCAGTGCATAAGTTCCTTAAACCTGCATTATCCAAGCCAACCAACATTATTTATTTATGGAAAGAGCAATTTTGCAACATGATATTTACCATATTCATACTTAACTAACAATTAGTAGTTTGAAGAAATCTAAATGATACGTATGATATAAACGATATATATCTTATAAGGCATGCAATACAGCTTAACCAGCAAACATCATGCCTTTTTATGTTTATTTTTTATGTTGTTAAAAATGTATCAGCAGTCACCTTAAGCAGATGATATGAGAGAATGTAGAAAATGTAGAAGTACTTTCCATATCCCAAATGTACACACAGCCAATTATGCAGAAAAAAGCAGAGTTCAATAAATCAAAATCTAATATTATATAATAAATAGCGTTAGTCAAGAATAAATGCAGGTTTTCTGTGTATGTCCCTGTGGCAGCAGAGCTTAGACAGATGTTAGAGAAAGTGTTCAGCTGCATGTCCAGTAAGTGGATCTGTGTATTAACCACAGCCACAGTCATTTGGATGACCTCAGTGTCACCTGATTGAGAAATCCAAACAGCAAAAGCAATGATGAAATCCCTCTGCGAGTAATACAGACCTGTACCAACAATTATCAGGTCACTATTCAGACCACAAGAACATTTATTCACAGTAACATGTTTGGGATTGCACTACTTTTCAGTCACATGCGGTTCAGTCCCTTCACATTTCCTCTTGCCGCTCAGATTATCCGTGTGAATGTGATCTCACTGCCATGCTGCAACGGTCCATGAAGGACGTCATTCACAGTGCTCGTTCTAGGGTTTAATCAGGTCACCGAGATCTTCCATATTATTGTCCAAACACCTCACATGCCCCATAATGATCATAGAACAGCGCTAAAACCCCATCGTTTCCTCTGTGGCCCCTCAAGCCTCGCTCTGAGGAATAGAAATAATCAGCTGCTGAAGGTTCTCAGGTGGCCAAAGTGCAAAGAAAAACCAATAGACTTGTAAAACCTGACTTTACAAGACCTGCAAAATAAAAAGTAGCCATTTCACTGTTCCCTGAATCACAAATTTAAAAAAATCAACTTTAACAGGTGTTAAAGCTATCAAAACAATAAATAAATAAAAACGACAGTGTGAGCTGCTACAACTCACCACCGTGCCAGGAAGGGAAAACAAAACAGGCATACATTCATTATGAAGACATTTCGTCCTAATGCATAGAGTGACAGCATAGTGAGCCCTGGGAGTCTCTGGGCTCTTACCGCCTCATAGCAATAAATATGTTTATATACAGCAGCAACCTGATGCTTAGATGGTTGTCTATTCATACATGGCAGTGAGCGCTGTCAGTATTTGGAAACCAGCAGTTTATACCGTTCCTTTATAATGTATATACTCCTCATGGTCACTGAAGCGCTTTGATAGTAATACTGTCTGATACTGTTATTAAAGTGTCAGCAGAGTGATATCACTGGTCTTGTATCATGCTGTTTGAAACATGCTGTGAATCCATTTGAAAGCCTTGTCGTAGAGCCTGTCCTTGGTGAAATACATGTTGTCATGATGGTCGTGGTTCCTTTTGATCCTCTAGATCAAAGAATTCTGTTCGTGTGCATTTCAATGTGCATACCTTTACACAGCTGTGTGTACCAGTGGATTTTTGTACTGTATATCATTTCCTTGCTTGTTTGAGTTTTGTGTTTGCTTTTTCTCCCCTGCTAGTCCCTACTTTTTGCAATCAGCTTCCTAAACTTACAGATTCGTAGATGTTTTATGAAGTTACGTGCACAGTTCCACGGGCAGAAGTTCAGAGTGCTCATTCCTTCTTTAACATGGCAAGAAAAACAAAAAAACAAATAAAAAATAAATTTCCAAGTTTATTACCAAAGAGCTTGACTGGTCTACAAATAGTCTCTATAATCCTCGCTGAATGTGCCATTTGTCACATAAGATTGTGAGCAAATGAAAACTACTGCATCAAAAACATTGTGGATTTGTCCCCTCTGAAAGCAAGGCTGAATTTCAGCACCCCTACCGTAGATGATTCCAAAAATGTAAGTTTTATAACCACTCTTAGATCGCAACATAGATAAAAATGATGAATAACCAATAAAAACCTGTAACTTGCGCCATGTCATCGTGTGGCATGTTATCTGCATTCAATCTAAATTCACAACACCATAGCTTATATGCCTGCCTGCAGCCGGCACGGAGAATTAGTATGAGGACATACATTTTTGCTTAAAGTAAAAAGTGGACTGGTAGTTTTATATAGCACTTTTCTACTCAATTTGAGGCCTCAAAGCATTTTCTTACTACAAGCTTCATTCACACCAACATTCATACTAGAGCTTTTTTTTCTTGCCTAAGCACTAGAGCAGGGCGATATGGCCAAAAATATATATCACAATTTATATTTGAAAATTTGCAATAACAATATAACTGACGATATAATTTCTGCGAGACAAAATACAACTTCACAACTTTACTAGCGCAAAAAATCCCATCCATTTATTTTCACTTAAACAAGGAGCTGTTTTTTTTATGTGCATTAAAGCTATATAAACATTTAACAGTGCAAATGCAAATTCCTTGCTGAAAGTTTAACCAAAAGGCATTTCCAGTAGAAATGGGCTGACATATCCTGAGCATAACCATGTATAATATCCACTGAAGTTAAAAAGAGGTGCTTTGCAACATTAAACTGCAGTGTGCCAAATAAAAAAAGTCAAATACGTATATTTCGGACCATAAGGTGCACGGGATTATAAGGCACATTAAGTGAAACAAAGCAGTCAGATAAATCAAACTTTATTCAACTCATTCTTCTTGCTTCCTCCACTTCTGTACCATTGATTCATTAATGCTGTATTGTATCACAGCTGCTCTATTCCCATGTTGTTGCAGTATATTACTGACTAACCTCGTATTGTGGATGGATTATCTCAGTTGTTCTCCTGACTGAAGTTTGGTCCGTTTACAGCATCCTGCCATGCGATTGCATTTGTCTCTAACCATCAGAAACATCATTATATTATCATTATCATTATATACCAGCTAGCCCAACTTCAGTAACCCTACAAACGTCACTGCTGTTTAGTTTCCTGTCTTCATTTATGTTGGAAGTGATAGCAGAGCTGTACGTTTGAATTTTTCAGAAATCTCTCAGTCAGAACATGGCATATCATGCTTAGGTAACTAGCGAGCTAACTTCCACTATATTCTAACACCATTAAATGTAATAAATTCTGTTTTCATGGATGCCTGGATGTTAAACTTCATAGTTACACCTGGTAAAGCCGCAATGCTGATTGTTTTATTAAAGATGAAAGAATTTAGACAGTTTTTAACTCTCAGTGATGCTGCAGTGTTCGTTTGACTTTGGGACCTGAATGGACGGAGTTTAGGACCCAGATTACTCCCAGATTTAGGAGCACCTTAGTCCGACAAATATGGCCCGCTTGTATGTTCTACAAAAACAAATGTGCTTTGTTGTGTATCTGACAGAGAAACACCAAACCAGTGAAGTTGCACCATTTTTAAAAACCAATTCTGGTTCATCCTTTTCACTCAACAATCCGCTTTCTCCCTTCTCATTCTCCGTTGCCGCCGTGCTTTTTCGGCCATGTGCGTATGAAAACAAAGGCACTGCGCATGCGCGTTTTACCCACATTCTATCGCAATATTTAATTTTCTTATCGTTGCCTAACATTGTACCGGTATTACCATCAACAGTATAATATGGCCCAGCCCTACTAAGCACTTTTAACCTAACGTTCAGCCACTCAACTCCAACAGATGCTTCAGGGACGACTCAGGGTCAGTATCTTGCCCAAGGATACTGCGCAGGTTGGAGGAGCCATGGCTCGAACTACAGACCTTACAATTTGCTCTCTTTCTTGAGCCACAGCCACCCCCAAAATAGAAGCAAAGATCCCAGTAAATGTATTTACATATATATATACCTTGTATATGTTGTTTCTTTGAGATGTTCAGTGTTTTGCAGTATTAGAATTGTGATGACAGATTATGCATCTTGTTGTGTATAATGCATTCAGTGGCTGTAAATGCTGAATTAGGTATTTTTTTTATTCTTGGACTCTATAGCAGCAGCTTTGCATGACTGATGTTCAAAATAATCCTTATTTAGATTCATCCTTATCTAAAACAAGTCATTTCAGCTCTGTTAACTCCTTCCTTTAAAGGCAAAGTTAACTTTATTGTCCTTGGGCCATAAAGCAACGAGAGTGTGGTAGAATGAAATTGTTTTTCTCTTAGATATAAAGTAGGAAACAGACTTCACATACATAACACTTCTGGGAGTGAGTATTTATAGTTTATGATTGTGTATATTTAAAGAGGGTTCAGGGCCCTGTACTATGAAGCAACTTGGGCATACCCAGTATTGTGCTGTTATCTGTATTTACTGACCTTAATATTCGCAATCAGGATAAGCTGACCGGTCACAAGCATGGATAAGTGTACTGGCATCAGAGTAGCTGATTTTGCAAAAAAAAAAACTATAATATCAGGGAAATGTAAAAATGTTAAACACATCATACAGACTGAAAGTAAGAGAGCTGTCACAGATAAATCAGCTGTGTGACTGTGTGTGAGATAAAAGCACTGTATAGTAGTTTAGTATTAAAGGTGCTGTATGAATGTGTGAGTGCTTCAAATGTTTTAGTCAGAAAGACTGGAAACGAGCTGTTAAATTAAAAAAGTTTAGCCTATTTGAAGCACGCAAAAAAAGCCATCAAAAGTGCTTACTGTGTACTGCAAGTTAATGGGCTCATCAGTATCACAATTATATCATTAAGGCATGAAGATGATGGATTGTAATCGAGGATTTCATTTTATAAATGTTTAAAAGACTGTTTTAGTTTTTAATTCTTTTAGCTGTAGCCCCGGTGGTGGTTAAAGCTATGAGAGTACAACAACAGATTTCAAATGTAGGCTTAGTCTTTGTGCAAATTTGTTCTAAGCTCAGCAAGTACAAATAGATGCTCTGCTTTAGGAGCTTAGAAAACAATACAATTGTTGAAAATCTGTTTTGCCAACAGGGCAAAAAAATGAAGCAATATAGGTGCATCCAAGGCTCTACGAGACAAAGACACTAATAACAAAAACTTGAGACCCTCCTACTATCTGCACACAGAAGTATCTTCTAGGAATAGCGATGCTATTTCCCAGAGAATTGATTGGTCAGTAGGATTTCATACCTGTTAACATTTATGTTACCTAGAGAAGAAGAAATCCTGCTGCTTAGTAATAAGCCTCAGGAGTCTGATTGTCTGTGGGAATAAGCTCTTGCATTACATCGTATGTTGTGTTTGGTATTTTGGAGGTTTTTTTACGTTTTGTTTTGCGTGCCTCTTTGCTGCTTTGTATGGTTTGTGGTCTGTTTTGTTGTTGTGTTTTTTTCCTGTGGATGTCCCCAGCCACACCTGGGGCCCCACTCGCAAAGTTCAGGTATCCACATACTTTCTGGATTTTCACACAATATATTTTGTTCTGTATCACTTTAAAGTTGCTTTAATATAAAAGCACAGCCTTCTACAGAATCACTAGAAATCCCTGAGCTGGCTGTAAGAACACCAGGTGCTTTCTGTAGGCACACAGGTAGAGAAAATAAAGCAGTGTTAGAAATAAAACCAAATGCATGAGTACAGAATAACCTAAAAACAGCTAATGCACAGTATATCCGAGGAAAAGTGGAGGCGCTGTACTCAAATATGCTGCATATGTATGAGAGAGAGTGTATGTCTGTGTGTTTGTGTGTGTGAGGGAGAGACGCACACAAAGACAAAGAGGGGGTGCGTGGGGACGAATTAAGAGGGTAAGATGTATAACAGCAGGGCTTTAGGGCTCAGCAGAATGGAGGAAGGTGATAATTCACAGCTCTGCAGCTCCTCCACATGAGCTAGGCAGCCACTGTCAGAGTCGACCCCTGCTGCTAACCTCACACTGTGGCAACACATCCTCGGCATAAATATTAATCTCTCTCAGAGTGATCTGCTGCTGATTTTGCTGCTTAAACAAGCAAAGGGGTTTCTGTTTATCCTATAATTTCCTGTATCCCCCTCTCATCACATCCTCGGGCTGGTGCCTGTAGAGTCAGTTTATCCCAGCGGTCACATCAGCTGTCCTACATGCCCCCTTGCTCACTCCCTTCATCCTGTAATTCCAGCCCAAAGGCCAAACCAGACCGATAAGCAAATTAATTAAGAATAGGTCACACAGCAATCCTCAATCATTATTTATGCTCTGACCTCATTTGGGCTCTGATCTAAAGCAAGTCAATGTTGTTTGAGAGACAACAAAATGCATTACAGCAAATAAGCAGCGCCAGTCCATGACTGATAGTGTTCCACTGTGTGTTTTTCTATCCAGGTATGCTTTTACTGCATTGGCAGTGTGTTTGGGGTCATTGTCATGCGCAAACATGGAACTGTTGGTGGATCAAAATCTGGTGGTACTTTTCAGCCTTCATAATTCCATCAATTTTGACAAGATCCCAACACCACTGGCTGAAATGACAAACCATGATCAAGCCTCCAACATGTTTTACAGATGGCTGTAGACACACACTGTTTACCTCTCTCCCGATCCTCTCTGTACATACGGACGATGGTTTGAACCAAAATTTTAAAATTTGAATTGATCACTCCATCTGACCTGTTGGCGCTGATTCACAGTCCAGTTCTTTTGTAATTTGGCATACCTCGGACTTTTTTGTTTCTCTTTCACTTCCTTAAGTGTGTTTCTTAACAGCCACACTTCCACTGAGACCTTTTACTGATCATGCTTCAGTGAACAGTAGATGCATTAGCTGAAGGGCCAGATGCATCTCTCAGATCTGGAGCTGGATTATTTTTCTATTTCTATGGCATGACTTTTAGATACTGTTCATCTACTATAGATAGTTCTTTTGTACTCCACTTGTCCTGTTTCCTCAAATAACAGCATAGCCTACATTTTCAGCTAATAGCTGTTTAGAAATCACCTAGCTGGTACAAAATACCATTTTACGCCTTGCAATCTTTGTTATCTTTGGCATTTTTCATAGGTTTAACTGAAGGAACGGGACCTGCTGTTAACAAAAAAAATCTAATTCAAAAATTTAAAGACTACTTTAAAAATTGCAAGAAATTCTGATTTCTTAAAAAGCAAAATATACAGAAAAAAGCAGTAGAAATTTGAAAGGCAAATTAGAAATTTGAATGGCATACCTTTGCTCAGTGTGTTCCAAGTACAACAGATCAGATTACAGTGTGGCATGATGACCATCAGTCTGTGTAAAGATAAATAGGTACAGAAACAGTACAAACACAAAGCAGGTAAATCTGAAGCAATACACATTGCAGTGGTTCTTACGTAAATGTTACCAATACACACACGTTTAAACTCTGTCAGCTGTAAACTGGAACTATCACAGTGATTGTGCTTGATCGGGCACAAACTTTGAGAGGGTGTGATTTCCAAACCAATGGATCCCGTCTGTCAGCATGCTGGTCTCCACTGAAGCTCGCCAATGCATCTGAGTTAGCAATCTAAAGATTGCAGCTGATATATGTCTGAATATATTGACAGCAAGTCTAATGAAATCTAAAATCTCTGATAGGAGATGTGGGTTTGCTTGCACACCATCTGGATAAGCTTTACAACAAGATGTGGTCTGACTTTTTTTTTTTTTTAAAAAGACAATTTTTCTGTATTTTCAGTGGGATTTGGCAAAATCTGAAGGACTTGTTTTCATTTTATTATTTCATTTCAGCTTTTTAGAACATAAGTGCTACACTGTTATAAGGGAAACCTTTTTTTCCTTGAGTGCAACTGTGCAACTTTATGGCACACCCATACAGGTGCCTTGCAAATGTCAAGTTAGGAAAACAGTCCAGTTTTCAGTATTGCTAGGTATTAATTTCCTTTCAATTCTTAACTATCTTACTTACCTATCTATCTGCTTTAATACTACCTCTACATTAAATCCATTTAAGCAATCAACAAATCAGAAGTTTGTGCATATTTTTAATTAAACAGTTTCACTCAAACTTCAATCAAATATGAATGCAAAATCGAGTCTGCCAATAATAATAATTTCAGCTGTACAGAAATATATGTTTCTGTCTATGAGTCAGATGTATAATAGATGTGAGCATTTGCAGGCAGCAGACATGCATTGTGAGCAGAGGTAATCAAAAAGGGCCGTGTTTTATAACCATATATTGTAAATTAGCCTGTCTTCTAAGAGTGTCAAACACTGCTGATCTGTTGCAGATTGATTTCTTTACTAATTTTTATTTTCCAATACATGGAAGATTTTCCCAAAGACAAAAATTTAACGTTTTTCTCGTTCATATTTATTTAGGAACCATTGGGTTGAAAGAAACCTTTGCAGTAATAAGCGACCACACCTGTCCCATTAATGAAGTTGATTTGCAGTCCACAGGTGAAATAAGAGGACGGTCGATTTCATCTCAGATGTGTGCAGAATAAAAACAGCTCACGAGATCTGAATCCACCAATTAAACCCGCTTGTTTATGGCTGCTTCTGTCAGTGATGGAGCATTATAGTATGATGTTCAAACGGATATTCAAACACAATCACCCTACGAATGTAGGTCCATAATGCCTCTTTAAAGTTAACATATTCAAGTTCTGACAGATAGAAGCTAATGATGGAGTTGAAAAGCTGTTGTATTCTGTTTTTCTGAGGTTCTAATATTTCAACACACCAGAAGAAACCATGTCAGGTTTTAATACTAAGCTCTGCCCTCCAAGGTCAGGCCCAATCTGTACCATCATTATTTGCAGTCAACTGTTACAGCTTCAGCATGGTAATCTTCCCTCTAGCCTTTCTCCAGTTGTTTTCCTCGACTTGTTATAAAGAACCTGTGTGAGGAAAAATGGTACTGAACTGTCCACAAACAGAGATCAGGAATGTGAGAAACTGTGGAAATCTGCACTTTTAGTGGGGATTGAACTTGTTTTCATGATATAAAGAGCTGTAAATATGTAGCCTGTGATTGTTCTTGTCAGCTTTATACTATTCTCAAAAGTCAAGAAGAAAAACATAAATTAATTTCATTGGTCACTAATATATAGCTTTGTTTTCACTGAATCTGCATCCTCATTAATGTTAGAACTCAAGACAGTGTGGATGGACAAATTCATTGTCAAGTTAATATCACAGGGTTAATCTCAATCACAGCTGTCATATTTAAACAAGTAGTTTTATTTTTATTTTTTGGAAGCTGCTGTAACAAACTAAAAACACAATCATATTACAATGCTGTTGATTTTCTTTGACTACTTAATCTCTTTGTTGGGGTTGGGAGTGTGGCACAGCTATACAGAACAAGCCCTCATTTATTACAATATCTGGTCATGTAATAACAGATGTTTACAGATTTCAATCCATTTCTAACTATTTCCCACCATACTTACTGTGGTCTGAATCATTTAATGAGTGTGTAAAATGCACAGGTTTTTCCAGTGATTTGGTTTCTTGTAACACAGAGAAATAAGCAAAAATGTGTCACTACAAACCACATGAGAACAATCAGTCCACTTATTGAGAGCTACAATAATAAATACACGGAGAAGGTGCTGTGTTTTTGACTGAAGAATTTACGTTGATTTTATGCCTACAATCTACAGCAGTCAGAATGTCTGTCGCGCTCTTCCGTATCCTAGAATGAAAACATATACATGGCTATGTTTAACTCAGACCCTGACAAGGTTAGATCCCATTCTCACCACTCTAGAATTCTTTTGAAACTGGACTGAGACCACCTCTGTCATGGTGTGCTGTGTGGCAGGATGTTGGACCCAAAACGCAGGACTCATAAACGGAGGAGTAAACTCAAAACTCAGCTTTAATGCTGGAAAACTTCACATCCAAACACAAAACAAAACTAGAAACTAAACCAGGAATTGAAAACTTGAATTGACTTGAAACACAGAGGGAAGAAACAAACAAATAGTATAGTGAGAGTATGACGCAACAACAGACAGAGGAAAACACAGGACTTAAATATACAAGGGAGTAATGAGGGAATGGGAAACAGGAGGGAAACACAGCTGGGATTAATTAGACATAACGAGACAAGGGGAAGCAAAACTAGACACACTGACATACCGCACGAGACTATCCAATTAAAACAGGAAACATGACACATACGCAAAGACACAGACTCAGAGACATGGGCTTCACACTGAGACATGACGGAGTCGGAGTCAGAGGGAACATAGAGACAAGGGTGACTAGACATGAGGCGTGGACCAGGACAGGTACAGAGAAAACATGGGGACAGAGACTAAACACAGGCTAAGAAGAATACACAGGAAGGAAGAACTAAGATCACTGAGCATAAATGAAAGATAACCAAAACCAGGAATAACAATCATCAAAGAATATTACCCAGTAATTGAAACACAAATGTGACAACCTCCTCCACAGGGTTTTAGTCTGTGTAGCTGTTTTGGCCCGTTTAGATTTTTTTTCTAAACTAGTCATAACCATAGCCACTCCCACTTTTAACCACATACACAGTCTGAGTGATAGTTTAAAGATATAAAAAATATGTATGATTTCCAGGAAATGAAAAATGAACTCATTCTTTTTGATAGCCTCCTCTGACTGCAAAAAGAAATCGAGTTGTAGAGAAATTGTGGGGCTAATGATCTTAATCCTTTCCACATCACATTTGATTTCAAAAGATTAAGCTAGCAACAGTTAAATTCCTTGAAACAGGATTTCATTAACCAGTGGCTCGTGTCATGATGACTACCTTCATCTCTGACATACAGTCTGTGTAGTTTTCAGCAGTTATGTCTGGTGATGAACCTAACACTTAGCTTATAAATCAGTAGTGTATTTCTCACATTCTTTGGGATTTTTAGTTGTTATTTTAATGCTTAAATTATTATTTTTAATTATGTTCTTCTATCAGATAATAAATATATCTGACATACTGATACCACAGACATACCAATACCAGTATGTCTGTGACTGGTCACTTCTGATATTGGTTCAGCTCTAGAAAACAGCATATAACCACTTTTAAAGAAAACTGTAAGAATAATTTTTAATAGCTGTGATTGTTCTACTGCTTAATTCCCCACCCAGAATTCAGACTGGTACAGAATGAAGTGTGACAACCATGTGGAGCTGTCATACACATTTTGCTCATTGTTTTCAGCATCTACTTGTCTACTAGATGTAGTGGAATAATACTGTATAATACACTACATTATTGTGACCCTGGCACGAGCAGAGACTGGCTCAAGACGCATCTTCTCATATCTTTTACCTCTCAAGTTTTCCTCCTTATTTTAAAACAGACTCAAGTTCTGGCAAAGATAAGGGTTGTGACATTTAAATGGGCAAGTTTTTGAACTGACTTTATCTGATTTGCTCTTTATCGACTGGATGTCGGCTGTGGTCCTAGCCGTTGTTGTCTGTCACTCTGATAAAATTGCCAATCCGTTTATCTGGCATTTAACAAACCCTGCCAATGAGTGACCTCAGAGATGGATCAGGTCCAGGGAACAGGCTGGCCTTTTCCGGATATCCATTTACTGTAAAACCACAGCTTTACAGTAAAAGCGGCCTCTCTCCATCCTGGCATTTTCCAGCAGAAGTTATTAGCACGAGTCTGCAGGTGTTCCACTCCAGTAGACTGATGACCGATTTCATTAGTTCCCTCAAGTGCCAATCTGCCCTCTAATATGACAGCAAGAGACAGACTAACATGCCTTCTGTGGCCTCTTCAGTTCAATCCACTGTGCCCTTGAGGTAAATAACTGGGACATAGACGCTTGAGAGAAATTCTTGCGGTAAGCATTGCAGCGATTAAGATTCGGGTGTGGTAGTACCACAGTTCACCTTGGGCATTAAACAGTTGTTGGCTCTGCTGAGATTGGGACACTGCAACAGCTACAGCTGATGATACACACGGTCAAGTGCTAAAAAGAGTTGAGGATGAGGTGAAGGCAGAGAATAGGAAGGGAGGAGGGGAAGGCGCCGCCGAGCCTGTTTCTTTCTCCTGGTTCTGTCTGTACAAATACAGGCAGACACAGACCCTGAAGCTGTGACTTTGAAGTTGTGTCTTTGATTAAGGAGTTAATTAAAGAAAAGCTGTGTGCAGGCTAGCAGATAACTGAGAAAAGAAAGGGAAGAGACAGTGAGAGAAAAGGAGCGGAAGAAGTGATATTGGCATTTATAAGTTGCCAAAGTGCCAGAGAGTTTTTATGATTGACAGAAAAACCAGCTGGCACTACAAAGATGGATATAAAGGCTGTAAACGCCACCCACATGTGTGAACAGCACAGTATCTGTCCTCCTGCAAGCTGTGGTGCTGGCACCACAAAGCGCTAATGATAATAGATGGTAGTAGGACAGCTGGAAAAGGGAAGTAGAATGATAATTTATATGAGGAATTAAGAGCTTGATGGATAGTTTTGTGTGTATGGGATTGACATCTTATGTCTGCCTTGATCTGTTTCCTGCCACTCGAACACGCCTCCTACTTCTGTAACATCTACTTCTTTCTGGTTTTCTTTCTTCATCTCATCCCATGTTCTCCTCCTCCTCCATCGGACATGGCCTCGTCTTCTCTTAATTGTATTTAACTGCCTCCACCACCACTCCTCTCCCTGACCTGTTCTTCACCCCTTCAATTCAGCTTGCTTCTTCACTCCATCACCCAAATAAATAAACAAGACATCAAAATCAATTTTAAAAATAAAATAATACAAGTCCTGATTGCCTTTGTCAATCATTTGTCTCTTTTCTTTTCTTTTCTTTCATCTAGTCTGGGTTTTATAAGGGTGTGGCAGGCTCACAGGTAACCCTGTCCAGTCTAGTGAATCAATCCCGTGCCATGCTGGAGGAGCAGGCACGCCACCTGCTGACAGAGGCGGAGCGACAGACCATGGTCTACTACGTGGAGGAGTACCGGGACGGACACATAGGAGTGGAGCAGCTGGTCATGGCGCTGTTTGAGCTGCTGAACACGCACGCAAAGGTAATCTATGAGGAGGCTTGTGTCAGTCTGACAAAGTAAAGAGAAAGATCAAAAGAGAATACATTTTCTGCCTGTGTTCTCCTGTAAAGTCTCTGTGTGGGATTGAAGTTTTCTTAGCTCTTCTGAGATTTATGCTTGTTTTATTTTTCCTTTCTCCCCAGCTCTTAAAAGTGTCGTGATTTTCTCATAGTCTGCAGAAGTTCACCTTATTAAAAAAACACAATAAATCAAAGACATTTTATTTCAAATTTCTTAAGTACACTGCAGTATCATGGGCCGACAGAAAGCCTGTGCAAATGGCATTAATGTATTTAGAGATACTGTACCAGCAAGTACACCAAAAAAGCAGTTTCATTTAAAAAAATTTTTTAGAAAACTAGATTTTATTCAACTTCAATGAGCCAAAGTGACCACAAAATAAAGCTAATGTATAAATAAAGAAGCTCCATCTTAGTGCACTTAGTTTTCTCAGTATGATGTGTAAAATGTACCAAAAGCCCCCACAAATAAAAAAAACCCACATAATTTACAATAATTTCAAAAACCAGCCTGTGTTGGTTGTTTTTCACAGGTAAACCTAACACTGAAAAATCCCTCATTTCATTTTCATGCAGGAAATGTTTTAACATAATTTTCTGTATCTGACACAGTTTTTCACATGAAGCCAAATACCTCATGCACTACGTACTTTTCATCTAACTGGAGAATGTACCCAGGACTCGGCTGGATAGTGCTCCAGCTTCACCATGGTTACTGCAGCTGATCTGATGCCATTGTAGACAGTCTGTGTTGTCGACTGACTGCACATATGGAGTGACTCATTCCCAGCTCTTTTGTCCACTCTGCTATCCTTAGGCATTGGATCTATTTTTATCAGAACCGCTGATGCAGCTCACTTAAGAGCATAGATTAATGCCATTCATTATTAGCAATTAACCTAAAACTCAGTGCCGCATTTTATTTGTTTCTGACATTGTTTAAACAAACCAAATTATGTTTGTGGTTAGAGAGAAAGAAGCAGGAGATAAAGGGAGGGAGTAAGGGAAGGAGACCACTTGTCTGATTGTGTTTGGCCTTTCTCTGCTCTCTGCAATGACTTACTGCACCTTAACAAAGTCATATTCACAACACAGTTGTTCCATTTACATATTTGCCAGTTCAGACAGTAAAATGGGAATGCAATTTGCTCATAAATACTCTGTTGACCGGCAGTCATTACCAATCTGCTCAGCTGCAAATTTAATTATTTTATATTCATTGCATCACCAGGAAAAAAGTAAACACAATTACAGGTTAATGACAGGAGTGTTGCTGCTAGATCAGCTAAAGTAGAAAGAAAATATGGTCTGCTGGTATATGGTTGCATCTGTAGAGTTATGATGATACACGGTTTAATTGTATTTTGGTTCTCTACATCAAAATAATGTATTATTCAAATAGTTCAGTCTAGGGCTAGTTACAATATCAGATTTTTACTACACAGTTATACAGCGAGTGTGTTATCAAGGATAACACACTTGTTACTGTCTAGGAGCAAAATATCAGGAAAGCTCGTTGGGTTTGTTTATTGTGTGTTCTGTCCCTTTTCCGTGTAACTGTATAACTATAACCACAGAAAAAGAACCACTGTGGCATGACTTACAATATTATCATGTATAATTTATATGTATTGTACAGTTCTGTGCAAAAAGTCTTGAGCTGTCCCTTGCTTTTTATATTTTTTTGTTTTGTTTTTTTGTTTGTTTTTAGTTAAGCCACTTACACACTGTTCACAGATGAAAAATGCACCTTAGTGAAGAGATTAATCAGTGTTTTGTCTTCAAATAACAGACAATTACCAAAGAACCTATTTTAAATTGTATCTTTCAATTTTTAATATCAGCCTGTCACAAAATTCTAATAATTCGAGAGTGACCTCATCAAGAAGCCATTCTTAAGGAAGGGAAACAGGAGGAAAATGTGAGATGTGTCAACAGTGAGTGTCTGCTGACGAGAGGCCTGGAGAACTATTCCTGAAAACTACTAAAAGAATTTACAAGAAAGCTTGCCTAAGAGATTCAGAATAAAGTTGGTCATATAAAATATTGACTTTCAGCCTTAGTAGATTTGTATGAACTCTGTTTTCCATATTCTTGTGTATTTAAATAAATTGGTGGACCTATTTCCTATTTTCTCATAAATTATAAATAAAAGACTTTTGCATGATGCTGTGAGCACAACGTCAGTGTTTCATTTTTAAATACTACAGTTATTGTGAGGACTGGGTTCACTCACTACTCCCTGAGAGTGGCATTTAATGGGGAATTGGATGAGAAATATCAGTACATCAAAACCTACAGATTCATGCTCATTCTATCCATGCTTTCATTTTTTCTCACCAGAACTATTGTAACTCAGTCTTCATCTGCTTCAGTAAAGCCTCCCTGGATCAAACGCAGCTGCAAAGCTCCTTACCAGATCCTCGAAGCACTCTCACATCACACCTGTGCCAGTCTCACTGTACTTGCTCCCATTATTCAGAATTCTTTCAAGCTTCTGGAGTTCACCTTTAAGTCTCTGAATAGTGAAGCACATCAGCAAACGTTTGCACCCATATATGATCTCAAGCGGGACTCTCAAGTCATCTAATGTGGGCTCTCTATCCACCCCTAAATCTGCACTAAAGTGTCATGCCCCCCACTCTTTGAAACACTCTGCCCTCCAAACTACAATCTGTAAGATCAGTGGACTTGTTCTGGATTTGGATATTATTTTTTCTTTTGTTTTTTTATCTTTATTTTTATCTCTGAAATCCTGGTGGATTTGTTATTTTGGTAGGGGGGTTTTGTTGGTTTTTTATGGGGGGAGGGGTGTTTGTTTTGTGGTTGGTTGGTTTTAAGTAACTTATGATTTGTATCTTAAAGAGGCCGATATAAATAAATTCACTTACTTCAACTTGTAAACAGGTCCACACCCCCAGTAATATTTGGTTAATTGTTCCTCAGCAAGTTGCATCCAACAGCATGTTTAACAGTATAGGTTTAAAAGCCTCACCTTTTATTCTCTAAACATACTTCTTATCACTGTGGACAAAAACCTCAACCTTTGTCTTATCTGACTACAAATTTTTTTCCAAAAGGGGACTTGGCTTTGATCGTGGAGCAGGGACTTCTTTCTCAGTTGACCTCTTGTTCGTCCATGGTGATGTAAAACTAACTTCACTGTGAACAGTGACACTGTTGTTCTAACAGTTTCCAGGTGATAGCATTACCATTAGAAAAAAAAAGGATTTACTCCTAAATAAAGATCAGTCGCCCAACAGAGTCTGTTAAATTATGCTGTCTCCTTGTTTCTCCTTCTCTGTGCTTTCCTCCCCTCAGTTCTCCTTGCTGTCTGAAGTACGAGGCCTGGTTGCGCCACAGGACCTGGAGCGTTTTGATGGGCTGGTCCTTCGACGGGAAATTCAGGCCCTTAAAGCTCGACAGGGGGCAGCTGGCGCCTCAGCCCTGCAGCCAGACTCCCTGTCCATGGTGTCATATCCAGACACTCTGACATCATCTTCAGCCAGCTTCATGACCAACACCACCCTCAGCTCTGCACGGGTAAGTAGTGCTTACTAGTAGAATGATTATGTAATTCTACTTAATTAGTGGGTACTCTTAACTAAGATGAACGTTTACAATAGAAAACAACATTAAAACATTTAAATTAATTTATTTCCTTAAAAAATACTTACAGTAATTTTGAACCTGCTGCTATTACTATTTATTTCTGACACTTTGAGGGCAAAGCAGCAGTCTAGTCTGCTGCATATAATATGATGGATGAATTGGAGTATTTTGTTTTTTCCTAGTTCGCCTTGCTGTCTGACTGTTTGGATTGCAATTGCTTCCTTTCCTGTTTGGCCATCTGCTCACTCCTCTGTCTCTCTTGGCTTAGTGTGAAAGACAGAGATGGCAGTGTGATATATCTACGTGGATTATTACAGTTTCTACTGCAGAATAGATACTCTTCTGGTGTGGACTTTGTTGGCTGAACAGTGATATGTTTCGCTGCCTACCTTCTGAGATTACAAAGTCTTTTTGCTGATACTTGATAGGCTGTGTTTTTCTTCCACCTTGATAACCCCCTCACTTCCATCTTACCCCTAAAAACCTTCCCTCCCTCTCTCCCTCTGTAGGAGAGGCTGCTGTGGCTGATAGATATTATGGAGGTAGGAATTACTGCTGAAAATGATGAATGCTTTCCATCACAGACCCACACATACAGAATACACACTCGAGTTAAGTTCCTCCGTAGGCAGACAGACATGCATGCGTTCCAACTCTCACCTTGGTTTGTGGTGTTTTTAAATGGTTTGCAGTGCTTTTCTTCCTTCTTGCCTTTTTTCTTTCTTTCCTTAATTTGAACAAGAAATGTCAAAAAGGTGTAAGTGCCAACTGCTCTGGATATTATATGAAATGGTTTCGTGGAATGTGAATATATCCACGACTGAAATTTTTAAGCTGATATGTCCCAATTTCGCCATCAACTTCTTGGTATTATTGAGCCACAAGGTCCCATATTTAAACTGTTACAGGTGATAAGTTATCAACTAAAGCTGGCTAATGCTACAGTCTCAATAGGTAAAACAATTGTTTCACACCACAACATGACCAAAATTATTGGTAGCCATCAGCAAGCTTCTGGTTGCTGTGTTCAAAGCACATTTAGTGTTTTAAGATGGAGATAAAATATCAATAAGTTGGAGTCACTCTGCTATCAGTCTGCAATTGAATAGGAACATCTTGACAGTTACAATTAGAGCAATCTATGACTATATGGCAATAAGTCAGCAAATCTGTTGCCACACACAGAAATTCACATTAACTACCTAATTTCAGAGTCTCATTGATTTGAAAGAGAAATTCAAAAATTTCACCAGTAGTGACATAGTTGCTGCAGGATCCTGATTTAACTGCAAAACGATATAGGTACTTGGTAACTCGAGCGATTGCACTTAATCAGACCATGATATTTTTGAAGGTTGGTTGACTCCCACTGGGCAACCGCAGCAACTGCCTTGCAATGAAAAGTAGTAGTAGTAATAGTTTCCCAGAGGCTGATGGTGTTGCACACTCAGCCTTTGGGGGACCAGTTGGTTGCCATAACTACAATCACAAGACCAACCACCAGTTTAAAGTTCATTTTGTAAAATGTGGCAGTTGTTAAGATTCTGAATGAATATACTAGTGTTGATCACATGTACTTCGCCAATGAGCGTGCTTTTTTTATAGTTTCTCATTCAGCACCACCAGTCGCTCTTCACTGGTGGTTTCAAATATGGTGACAGCAAAAATAGTCAACTAGAGGTTTCCATAGTCACTGTGGATGAAACAGTGACTGTGTCACACATGTCCCCACACAGGTCGCTGTACCTGATTGCTGGCTGCTAGGTCTCACTGGACATCTTGACTGTTTTTGTGGGTTTCAGTGCCTTTGAAGTTTTTTTCAAAGAATTACCTGACAGCCAAACTTTGTAGCATTAATTAAATCACAGACAGTATAATTTATGGCCGTAGCTGGCATGATGTCACCTACTGGTTCCAGAATCCTGTTTTGGAGTTTATTGGCTAATGACTTGCCAGTCATAGCTGACTTTACTTTTCAGAATCAGAGGCTATATTCAACTTTTATACTGTTTATAATATCAACTGCTTGTCTAATTATGTTCAGTTTTGGTTTCAGAAAGTCAGAAACACTAACTCACAAAACTAAAGTGCAGGTGGGTGACCCCACAGTGGCTACACCAATCTACATCTTCCTGCGTATGCACGTACTTGTCACTCAAAGTGAGCTTGACTGTAATGGTGCTTAACATTAACCATAAAATTCACAATCAGAGTAGTTATAACTCTTTTTAACAGTTTTTAGTTCTTCTAATTGCCACTTGAGGCTTTAAATATGAGTCAGTTCCTATAGTTTTTGTCATGTCCACACTGGCTTCGTTTTACTTGCTGTTTTGCCCTCAGCTTCGGTCTCAATGAGATTCCTGTCATTAAGACAAAAGTTCAACAAACTATCACCAGGTCTATTTCCTCTGAAGGAATTATATTAAGAATTTTCAGCAAATATTACATCCCCATCCCATTTTTCTCTGCAGTGTTATTACCAAAAGGCAACAAGGACAATGGTCATTACATTGCATTTATTTTATGACACTAACCTAATGAGCCTAATATTTTCTATAGTATACTGCAGCCGCTCCACATGGGAAATTGCTGTTCCTGCCAAGTAGTTAAAGGCTGCTTTTCTAGGGCAAAGACTAAAACTTTAGCCATTCTGAGACACCATGCAATGGAATATACCAGATTCTTTGATTTTATCCTTGTTATTGATCACAATGTACTTGTGATAAGGGACAATGAGCCTGTCTGCATAATTTTAATCACAGCTCTGGTTTACCAGGAAGCTTTTTGCGCAGTTCAATTTACAGTAGATCCCACTACCAATGCCAGCAACTCAAACACAAATATGTAAGCATGTAGTGAGTGTGTCAGCATCTCAGTCTTTGTCTGGATAAAGATAAGTGGTTGCATGCACGAACACGCAAACCTGCACACACATACACACAGTTTCTAAGCTGACAACGGAGATAAGCTGTCGACTGTCTGCAGATTTATTCACCAAACAGTCCTTCTCATTCAGATGCCCAGGATGGGTTTTGCCTGCCTTTATACTTTCCCCTCTGAGAAGCAACATTTACATGTGTGACAGATACTGGGTGTGTGCGTGGTGGTCTGCATTCTTACCTTGCATCTATGTGTGTGTCTTTTGGTGCTGTTTTGGGCCCATGGGTGACTGCTACCACTGCTGTGTAAAGTAGATTAGAGAGCTGGGTGGGTTTGGGAGAATAAAAACAGTAGATTTCTGAACTAGAGTCAAAGCATGGTATACTCAAGTGAATACAAATGCACACCCTCTGATACTCACATGTTTTTATAATAGTGTGGATACTCATTGACTTCTTAACTTCTACCCTACAACTAAATGCCAAACCCCCACCCTTACCCTCACGTGAACCTCGTGGACCTAGTCTGAACACTCTAACTAAACATTTTTTTACATTATAAACATTAAAATATTAACATTGGTTTGTGGATACAAGCAGAAGATTGAGCCCAAACATCCTACAGAAGAACCCCAATCTTCAAGATAAGGTGAGGAGCTTGGTCATTCATGGGGCTTTAGTTCCCCCAGAGCATGGGAAGGGGCCAATTGTGGTGGTTCAGTCATCTGACTAAGATGGCTTCTGAATGCTTCTATAAGGGGAGGTTTTTCAGGCATGTTCTATGGGAAGGAGACCAAGGACATCCTGCCTCCTATTCACCCATTAGAGTATAGGAAGCTGGCTGGGGAGAGAGGGGGTCCTGGTATGTCTGCTTAGAGTCTTGCTCCACCAACTTGGACCTGAATAAGTTGCAAAAAAATGGATTTGTGGATGGACAAGACCAGACTGTATAATGTTTCCCTTTGAAGATAGAAAGTCATGCTAGATTCAGGCTACACAATAAAAGCTTGATTATGGTAAGAGCTGAACAATGTAGGGGCATCATCTGGCTGGGAATGAAAATAGGTGCTGTGCACAGTTGATCATTGTTACACATTATACAGGATGTTGTAAATTCCTAATAGACAAAAATCATGCTGCCGTAGGCTACAGTCACACTAAGGAAAACAATGGTTGGAGACCACGGCCAGAAAGCTGATTCTGTTCATCTGGAAGCTGCTTTTCAAGTCATTTCTTCAGTCTGGGAAGTCAGAAGAAAACACTCCAGTCTTTCAGTTTTTGATTGAACAAGGTTAAATTGGCACTTACATGCAATCTGTATTCCACAATACTTTGATTGTCTGTGATAAATGTTTGTTCTGTTGCAAATCTGTTGTTGTCTATATCGAACATGTCCTGCGATAGCAAATCCAGGGGCAGGCTCACCACCAACGGGCTGCACAGAATCCACACATCAGGTGGACTCTCTCAGCCAAAGACTGGGCTCAAACCATGGGTTAGATTTATAAATTATAAATTTATAAACAAAAGGAAAGAGTGAGTTTATTTCATTAATGACCAACATTCTACCGAGAGCAGTGCAGTTAGGGGGCTCAAAAATAAGGACACATAATCAGAAAGTAATATAGTATAAGTGCAGGTTTCTCTCTGTGTAAACAGTGTGGCAGTTCAAATAAACGAGGGGAGGCTGAAGAAGAATTGGTATGTTCATGATATAGCGGCAAACTCTTCTGTTAGAAGTTGATGGGGTCTGTGTGTGGACCTGAGAACTGAGAGCCAGGTAAAGCGTAGGAATTATTGTTAGAGCTGCTTTGTCACAAACTCTTTCTCCAGACGAACTTGGAATTTGCATGCAACAGCTGATGTGTAGAAGAAAACAAAACATTATTTACCATCTGATCCATCTGTGTGTTAATGAATATACTCTTATTGTGTCAGCACTCTCAACCTCAACCAGCTGGTCACCGCAACTACAGTCGTGGCCAAAAGTTTTGAGAATGACACAAATATTAGTTTTCACAAAGTTTGCTGCTAAACTGCTGTTAGATCTTCGTCTCAGTTGTTTCTGTGATGTAGTGAAATATAATAACAAGCACTTCATTCGTTTCAAAGGCTTTTATCGACAATTACATGACATTTATGCAAAGAGTCAATATTTGCAGTGTTGGCCCTTCTTTTTCAGGACCTCTGCAATTCGACTGGGCATGCTCTCAATCAACTCCTGGGCCAAATACTGACTGATAGCAACCCATTCTGCCATAATCACTTCTTGGAGTTTGTCAGAATTAGTGGGTTTTTGTTTGTCCACCCACCTCTTGAGGATTGACCACAAGTTCTCAATGGGATTAAAGTCTGGGGAGTTTCAAGGCCATGGACCCAAAATATCAACGTTTTGTTCCCCGAGCCACTTAGTTATCACTTTTGCTTTATGGCACGGTGCTCCATCGTGCTGGAAAATGCATTGCTCTTCACCAAACTGTTGTTGGATTGTTGGAAGAAGTTGCTGTTGGAGGGTGTTTTGGTACCATTCTTTATTCATGGCTGTGTTTTTGGGCAAAATTGTGAGTGAGCCCACTCCCTTGGATGAGAAGCAACCCCACACATGAACGGTCTCAGGATGCTTTACTGTTGGCATGACACATGACTGGAGGTAGCGCTCACCTTTTCTTCTCCGGACAAGCCTTTTTCCAGATGACCCAAACAATTGGAAAGAGGCTTCATCGGAGAATATGACTTTGCCCCAGTCCTCAGCAGTCCAGTCACCATACTTTCTGCAGAAGATCAATCTGTCCCTGATGTTTTTTTGGAGAGAAGTGGCTTCTTTGCTGCCCTTCTTGACACCAGGCCATCTTCCAACAGTCTTTGCCTCACTGTGTGTGCAGATGCGCTCACACCTGCCTGCTGCCATTGCCGAGCAAGTTCTGCACTGGTGGCACTCCGATCCCGCAGCGGAATCCTCTTTTGGAGATGATCCTGGAGCTTGCTGGACTTTTTTGGACGCCCTGAAGCCTTCTTAACAAAAATTGAATCTCTATCCTTGAAGTTCTTGATGATTCTATAAATTGTTGATTTAGGTGCAATCTTAGTAGCCACAATATCCTTGCCTGTGAAGCCATTTTTGTGTAACGCAATGATGGCTGCACGCGTTTCTTTTCAGGCCACCATGGTTAACAGTGGAAGAACCATGATTTCAAGCATCACCCTCCTTTTAACATGTCAGGTCTGCTATTCTAACCCAATCAGCCTGACATAATGATCTCCAGCCTTGTGCTCGTCAAAATTCTCACCTGAGTTAACAAGACGATTACTGAAATGATCTCAGCAGGTCCTTTAATGACAGCAATGGAATGCAGTGGAAAGGTTTTTTGGGATTAAGTTAATTTTCATGGCAAAGAAGGACTATGCAATTCATCTGATCACTCTTCATAACATTCTGGAGTATATGCAAATTGCTATTATACAAACTTAAGCAGCAACTTTTCCAATTTCCAATATTTATGTAATTTTGGCCACGACTGTGCATGCAATCAGTCTGAGACAGCTAAAACATTCAGTGCAATCACTCACCAACCACAGGTTTTTCCTGGCAACACTGAGGTTCTTGTCTTATTTCCACTCTAGTGTGAGTGAGGCCTTATGATGAGGCTAGACAACAAGAAGTCCAGCATGGCTTTTCCTATTTTTCTCTCTGTTCCATCAAGTTGACACTTATGAGGACAGTGAGCTACACCAGCCACTAAATGTATTTCCTACTACTGACCTGTATACACCTGTGATCATGAAAAAACAAAATTGGTGTGTGATGTTGCTAGATAGCAGGTTTCAGACACACCACTGGACAAGGTGCTGTGTCTTTACATTCCTTTAAGAGATTTGGCTAGCTAGTACCACCTTCCATATGATATCATTCATGTTATGAAAGATGGCAAGCATAAGAAACAAAGAAGTCAAGTCAATTTGAAACAACAACCTCCAGTAAAAGTAAAATGACCTACTGGCTGTACACCTGGACAATGAACAATTAAAATAGGACCAGGTTTGTCTCTTACAAACTCTTCTTGTTCCCCTTGGTATCACTCTGCAAAGTCTTTCAGTACAACATTACTTACGTGTTGGTCTTTGAGTCCTGATCGCACTGTGCAATGCTCCATTATATCATGTGTGCATGAGAGACTTTATAAAAGCTGATACACAGTCTTGATGTCATGAGCATCTGCGATGTCGGCTGCAGACAGTTCCATAACCATCTCTCTCCTACATCTGTGCCCTCAAAACACCAGCATCTGCCATTTTCACTGTTCTGCAGGAGTGCAGGAGGATGATGGGAGGATTCATTAGGTTTCTGTAGATCTCACTTTCTTTTGCCTTACTTCACTTAGGCTGAAATCAGACTACTAGTCTTTTGCCTGTTAAACATATTGTTTTATAGTGTCACATTTCTCAACGCCATTGATACTTTTGCTATCACAGTATTATGAAATTGACCATTACATCCCTATTGATCAGAGAGCAGTGTGTAGCCTTTCAGTGTAATGTAATGAAAAGGCAAGATTTTAAGACTGAGATTGCATGTAGTGCCAATATTGGCTCGCAGTTTGTCAAGAGGGAAGAGATGATCAGGAATATCAACATTTAAAGCAGTGGGTTGCAGACATTACACCAGCACGAATGGTATAACTTGCATAACTGCTTAGGTTTTAAAACTGGAGAATCAGCAGTCTTCCCAGGTGACAAACATCCCAGTATTTCCTGCATTTGTACCTACTGTAATGTTTCTGCTGTGGATTGTAACTGTGGCTAAGCATAATCATACAAACTGTACATACAAATGCAGCCGGCTCTGACTGCTTACAGTGTAAAATTGCATCTCTCCGCGTAGAAAGTCGATTGACTCTTATGATAAATAAATTGGGCGTAAGTGCTCCACATGTGGCAAGGAGGGGTAATTAAGCCAAATTGATGGGGCTTTTGTTTTGGTTTAGTGTCAGAGTTAAATGAAGGGCAGCAATTCTCTGAACTCAGTTCCTCTGCTCTGGAATCGCTCACAGATCTGCTGCAAATTACCTCCTCTCTACCACGCCAGTGGGACTGAGCCTGCAAATCCTGCTTTGAACTGAGCTGATGGTTCTTTATCGATTTCGCAGCATGTGTGTTTTGCTTATGAAACAAGACATTATGCAGTGAGTGTGGTTGTGTATGTGCGTGTCCTATTTGCTTGCCATCCTCTGAGACTGGCAAGCAAATGCGAACAGAAATGACGTCTTTCCCTTTTCTAGGAGATGAGGAACATTCGCCAAACCCAGTTCGGCTTTGTTTTGGGATAAATAGTCATCTGTGTTTAACATCTGTTCAGAAGCTTTCTCACTTTCACTTGAATCAAACTCAAACACCCCTTGTTTCTGTGTCTTTGGTCTCCATTTTCACCATCCCATTCTTTCTCTTTCACCTTTCCATCTTCCGATCCTCTTCCTCTGCTTCTGTCCTGCTTTTCCCAGAATGACAGCGTTGTGGAGAGTAATGAGGAGGATCCCCCAGAGAGCCTGAACATGCTGCTGACCGACATCTCTCTGGTGAGCTTGGCAGACAGGCAGGCATAGCCCCTGCTTTAGCCTGATAAAGATGGATACTGCACAAGGGAGCAGTGAGTAGGGGTGGGAGAAAAACAGGTAGAAAAAGATGTGTGTTTGTGTGTGGAGGCTGGATAGAGATGCTTTAGACATGGTGACCTGCAGGGTTTGTATTTTATACTGATGATAAGTGTTTGCACTTCACGAAAACAAAAAGAAACAGAGGTAGAGCTTTGTAAAAGTAAGAGCCTGTGCACACTCTGTCCTTTTTTTGTTGTAGTGTAGAAAGAAGAGATTCGACTCAGCACTTTGTGCCATTTGTCCAATTCGCTCCCTACCTGAGCTAGCCATGTTGTTGCGCTATTGTGTTAAAAAAGATACCATGGCAACCCCAGTTTCCAAAGTTATAGACATATCAGGGGGCTCGTTTGTTTATTGTCTGCAGAAGGATAAAAGAGTGAGGTTAAGGAGAAAGCTTTCAGCCTGCTATCACCCAAGGCTACCTGCTGCTCAAATCATACCTTTTGTTTTCTTAAACCATTTTTTTACACTCATTTTATGTCTCGCTCCACATGCTGGCAAAGCACTCGTGTCACACAGTGTTGTTCATTCCACTGTTTAGTTTTTGTTTGAGCACTCTTACCTGTAAACCCAGGATCCCAGCAGCATCAAACCACCAAGTTAAATGACTTCAATTCAACAAGAATTGGTGGTGAAGCTGGTGGGAGTTGTTGATTGTGTGTCTAATATGTGAATGCAAGGGAGTGAGTGAAAAAAATGGTGTGAATGACAAGAAAACAATATGAACTCATCTTAAAGGGGACCTATTATGTTCTGTTCTGTTCAGTGATGGACTCCACTAGAAGCAGTTAAACAAAAATCTACTGTCTGAAGTAAAGTGTGTAGATCCTGCCCCTTTAAGTTTACTCTTGCTTTAAATGCACCTTTCTCTGATTGGTTGCCCCTCGCCTGGTTTCTGCAAACAGGACACAGTACTTGTGAGCACCTGTTCCTGTTCCTGGCGAGAAAACTCTCAGCATTGCCCAAGAATCAAAGGAAAGCATTCAAAAACAATCTTTAAAACTACAAAAAAATATATTTTTCTTTTTTTTCACACTAAAATTTGTACTTTTATGTATGCACTGAGTGTTACTAATATATCAGAATGAAGGATACATGAGTAAAATTATAGGTGCTTAAAAATCAATGTGCGGTTGTCGGTAACTGCTTCCAAATCATAAAAGCAGGTTGCAAAAGTGATGAGAATTATAACAGTTTAGCAAAATTGAAAATGCTCATTAGTTTCACTGAAACTGTATACATTAAAGCCATTAAAAAACTATGTTTGGGGGGGGGGGGGGGCAAGTAATTGGAAACTGAGCTTTAGGACTAAAGCATGCACCCATGTGCCACTGGGTTTATTTCTACATATGCTGACCTCATTGTCTGGCCATGTTTTAAGGTGAAAAAAATATATAAGGAAGGATAAAAATTTTGGATACATCTTGTTCAACTAACTTTTAATGCTATTATAACTTTGTTCTCACAGTTTGTGAGTTTCCCAAGCAACTTATCAGAATAAATATGGATTGAAAATTTAATCTAATTTACCAAAAGCTTTACCAATTTCCTCCAGGGGGGAGAGGGAAAATTACATTTTAACAACACTGAAAAAAGCCCAAAATATGATAATCCAATAAATATTTCGGCAGTCTGCAAGACACTGTGCAGGAGTTATGCATAGTTGGTTCAACAAAGGGTGTTTTTTTTTTAAGGGGACCTTCCAATCATTCAGGTGTGTAGTGAATTTTTTGAATAAGTAGAAAAAGAAAGTTTATTTCAGCAGTCTCAAACTCCTGACAAAAAAAATAAAATTACATATAATATCACCATAAATCTAAATATAGGTACACTGACCGACCCAGCATATTATAGACTTACACATAAACAGATCATATAAAAATTCTTCTGTCAAATCGTCTAAAAAACTAATTTCAAAATATTGGTGCACGACCCATTTGACAGTGTCGCTGCATCCTCTGGTGTTTAATGATTAAAGCTGAACCTTTCCAGAGGCAGAACTGATCTTTGCTTTGCGAGTTTCAGCTCCATCAATCACATGGTTACATTTTTAATCACAGCACATTATGCTACAATATTTTGTTACACCCCTAATCAATGATGATGAATATATCCTCTCACTTCAGGATGATGTTCAGTCCGCCACAGCCGAGTCCCCTCCCTCCTTCAAGCCTCCGCCCCCACCAGGGGTGCAGAGGGGCCCAAGTAGAAGAGATCCGCTCAACAAGTGCCCCTCTTCCGAATCCTCACACTCAGGCTTGTACTTTACAGCCACAGCCTCTAAGAACCACAGCAACGAGCCAGGACACGCTCCTGCCTCACCCTCTTTACACCACAAACGAGAACGCCAGAGGGACCCGTCTCAAGAATACGCAGCTATCAGAAAGAGAGAGCCCTCTGCATTGGCCAAGAAACAGAAAATAACATCCGCTCAGTTGTCCACAGTCACTCAGCACAACATTGGCCCTTTCCCCAGGGTGCAGTCACCCAGCAGAGGCACTAAACCCGCTGCCCCGTCCCCTTCACCTCCGCCTCCTCCTCCACTCCCTGCCCCTCCTCCGCCCCCTTCTCTGTCCCTTAAGCCAACATCCAAGACCAAATCCTCCCCCACCTCCTCTCCTGGGTCTAAACAGCAGTTTGTTACAGTGGAGGTTCACAGGCCCAACGCAGAACCTGATGTCAATGAGGTGCGGCCACTTCCCCAAGCTCGAGGTATGAAATACTGAGCTACAGATCTGATATGTTGAAAATCGTGCGCTGTATAGAAAAGATGGGTAACAGCCCAAGTGACCTTTACGTTTGGTCCCATTTTAAAGTCAAGTGTTTCACTGTCTCCATTATGGTGTTTTTGAGAGATAGATCTGAATGAGAAACCAATGCACACATGATAAAGCTTTTTTTTTTTTTTACCTTAATCTTATCCTTTTTGATGCCATTAAAAACACACAAAAAAAGAAAACAAAGGTACATGTGAAGAGTATGAAGAGTAAAAAAACAAATTCTAAAAATCTGCTGTTCCAACTGACCTTATATTATATGCAAATCTAAAAATGATCCTCAAAGCTTTTCAAAAGTTTTTACTTTGCCTTTTAATATGAGGAAGATTTTTTTTCTAGCTCAGGGGTTTGATATCATTTGTTTTACCCAGTCATATTTAGCTTTTTGGTTGAAGACCGTAATTTACTAAAATAAACATTTTGTCTTTAGTCTGAATTTAAACTGGCATTTGAGACTATACCTTCATTGAAAAAGTGTTTACTCAGGTCACAGGGAAACTCATCCAAAGCAGTTACCCCCTGCTGACCATTAGGGAGAATGCAGGTTTAAAGCCTCTCAGTTTTCAGACCTGAAAGTTACAGCCGTCTTTTATATACAGTCTATGAACCAAACAATGAAATAAATCGAGGATGAAGTTTGTTTGTTTTTTAAAGAATTTGATACATATGGTTACAGATTTGTTTTAAAATTAATCTGTTAATAATTCAATTTAAGTGACTGGGTATCTATCTATAAAATATTCCAAAATAAAATGAAAAATTATTTGCACGAATTAATCTGTTCCAATACATGGAGCTGATAATTTAAGCACTACAGACAAACTCAAATTAAAAGATTGTGCTTTGCATTTAGGGATAATATTTAATGTCTTGGGATTTCCTAACCCTGTGTGATCTAATCTAACATCTATGAATTAAACGACTGATGCATCATTCACATGGGCAGTTTGCTGCAATTGTAATCCTTTCAGTCAGTGGGATCCTGGTCAGCAGGTTATGAAACTGTGCTTTGGATACAGAATTGACAGAATTAAATGTGCTGAAGTTTGAACACGTTTACCGATACTGTTCAAATTCTCAGATTTGCTGATTATTATTAAATATGCAGTGTCAGATATACAGGAGGGTGAAAAATGTTTGGTGTATAATCTTTCTAAATATGTGTTTGCTTGGGCTTAATGGGCTTAATTGAGCAAATACCCAGAAGATTGGAAATTACTCATACTGTATGCAAACATCACTAATCTAAACAAGCTTTTAATTTGGCATCAAATAAGATAATTTTCCAAAAGACATCAAAAAATAGGAGGTTTTTTTTCTTAATAACATCTTTACCTAAAAAACTTCCCTTTATTTGATACCATGTTCTACTTCAGTGAGCTATATACACACTTTGAATTTTAATGGTTTAGAGGTCAAAAAAATGCATGCTATGTTTAGATTCCCTGACTTAATGTGTGCCTGCTTCCCCTCAGGTGGCACCCTGTCTCAGCTGTCAGACAGTGGCCAAACCCTCAGTGAGGACAGCGGGGTGGAGATAGCTGAGTCAGGACACGTCAGGAAAGAAAGTAGCTCCCATTCCTCACGCACACACCTCCCCCGAGACACCCAGGAGGGAGGCGGGGGGGACAACCCCTCCAAACCGGTGAGGGGGGTTCTTCAGTGCAGCTCAAAGCTAAACATGCATGGAAGATTGAATTAACGCTTAAACTTCAGGAAATTAGACATGTATAATTTAGCCATGAGTACTCTTGTATTTCTCTCGTTGTGAGGACCAGATTATGGGTTAAGAATGACATTCATGAGTCGTTTTCACACTTGCACCTCAGACATTATCAAAGGCACATTCTCACTAGTGGAATTACTCTGTGCAGTTTGGTCAAGGCAAATCATGCAAGAGCAACTACTCATTATGCCGAGGAGCTACAGGCAAATCCACCAGACTAGTACCTCCACTATTCATACATTGTCCTGATTAAACAACAGCTAATGTGTGATACAACTCCATGGGACAATTTCATTCTTTAAGCACCTCTATCCTACAAAAGTGTTGCAACAGTCCTGTTCTGCTATTCATTTGTGAAAAATGCTTTATTAAATGGCCACATTTAGAAATTAAAGGGCATTTTTGGACTGATAAGGTCACATTTCAATATTAAATAACATTTCTCCAAGGTGGGGATGTTATTGAACAACAGCTGTTTTGGAAATCTGAAAAATACCTTTTTTTAAACGGTGCGTCTTTTTTAGAAGCAGTTATGAAAGCTATATCTTTGGTATTTTAAACTCAAGGGCATTTTTGGTAACCTTGTGGGAAAGTAAAGACATTTTTTTGAAAATAAATATGAAAAGTGGACATATTTTCTTGGATCCTCACTTCATCAAAGGGCTCAGGTTCAAGGGAAATGGGTCAGAACTGTATTCGGCTTGTAGTTAAGGATTTATGTGTTAAGAAATGAATGTCCGTCCAAGGACAGAGTGGGTCCTCACAAGCAGAGAAGTACAAGTGTGTGCATGTGTGTGTGCGTGCGTGCGTGCGTGTGTGTATGTGTGTGTGTGTTGAAAAGCAAGCCAGTTACTGGTTGATAAATCAATGCACTTAATTGCTAATCCTCCTCGAGAGTCTGTTCTTAATCCTAACCTCGATCTTTTCTCTCCTCCCTCTGTTTGCTCATGCAGATTGTTTCCTTTGTCTCACTCATTTGTTTATTTCTTACCCATGTCATTCATCGAGTCACATGCTCCATCATTTGTTTAATCACTGACTGCGCTGTAGCCTAATGAAATTCACAAATCCCTCTCTGGTTCTTAGTGATTGATGGAAGGAATAACAAGCAAGGATGGGAGTAGTCTGATTGTTTATGGAGAGAGAGCTGATAAATTCAGCATCCAAAGAGATTGTGTAACATAAATGTTTTCTTCTGCTTGTTCCTGAGTGTCAGGCAAGTGGTTGCAGAAAAGAGTGGAGTTATGTGCTCATAAAATCTTGCCCTTAATAAACTTAAGGAAGGCATTTTTAAGTCTTCTCATCTTTATGTCAAACAAAAGACAGCAGAAAGCAGAACTGTGGGGCAGTTACCTGAGTAAGTATATAAGTATGGCTTGATTTCATTCAAGAAAATAGAGTAAACCACTGATCACGTAACTGGATATTTCTCTCTTGCCAGTTTTAAAATGCTGAAACATGTTTTTGTGGGTCTTCCGTTCATGTTCTAAGATAGATGAGTATCTGATGTTGTCCTGGGTAATAGCATTCACAACTTCCTTTCATTGGCACCAAGCAATAATATTCTCTGGGCTATTGAAGTATGTCAGTGGTGTAGGGCATTGTTTTGCTTAAGGTTTTCACTAAGAAGCTCTAGATTGTCATTGTCTCCGAGTTCCAGCATGCTACTGCATAAAAGAGAGAGTTAATTAATGGATGTCCCACATCCATCTCTTCCAAACCACATCCCTACTACACACTCCTTTATGTCAGAAAGGTCACTCATAGACTGATTTTCTTAATCCAAGAGTAAAACAAACAAGTTTTGATAAAGGTTTTGGAAAAAGACGTGTTGGATCCAAAATAGACGGACAAAAGGAACAAAGTGAGAGATAGAACATCAAGCATTTAAAGGGCTAGATATTTTACTCTGCAGGTGATCCATACTCACTTACGCAAGGCTAAAATGAGTATGGATGATTATATAAGCATATCTCTTAGTCCTCAGTCACACAGGCTTGTAAGCAACCTTTTGGCCACCTGTTTTAGCTGGTCTTCGGTCAAATCTGTACTACCTGACTGGTTGGCAAGTGGTTGCTAGAGATTGCTAACTGATGCTGTGTGAAATCCAAAAGGAAACATCCTTGTGATTGTGTTGGTTGCCTGCAAACATTCGTTTGCATGAAAGAAGCCAACATGCCTGCAAAGACTCGTATAATCCAAATCAGAAATGGAGCACATTGACCTCCAAAGTGAAATGTATGCCTTACTGCTGAAACCAACACATTTCAAAAGGCACAACTTTTACTTTGAAGCCTACTGATGTTCATTTCCAGTTTGTACTGCACTCTTCACAGTTTCACGTTTTCTTAGCAAGCAGTTGGTGAGTGTTTGCAGACAATGCAGGACCTTCAGTGCAAATTACAGGCAACAATAAGGATCTGCTAGCAACCAAAGGAATTGTAAGGAGGTTTTGAATCCACCATCATAAACCAGTTTGCAACCAATTTCACCTTGCAACAGCAATATCCATCTACCAGTCACTAACCAGTCAGGGATTACTCATTTTTCCCTAGCGACTGATGGTTTCCAAGGAGTTACTGACTGGTCTCAAGGTTTTTGTGACTTGGGCTTTTGTAGCCAATTTCACATCAACTGCCGGCAGCTAATTGGGGAACACTCACTTTTCCTTAGTGACCAATTGCCAATTGATTGCCAGGAATATGTATGGCACTATACAAGCCTCCTAAAAACAAGCTCAGGAGAAAAATAGTAACCCCATGTAGCAGTGGAGTGTGGTTTAGAGACTGCAGGTGGAGTATTGCCCAGTAAGTTGATGCAGTTAAAAATGGTAACTGATTAGTATCTTACTTACTGCAGTTGGATGCTGGAACTTGGCATTTGAGACAAAGGAATCACAGCGGACAGAAGTCTGTGTTCCTGTGTTATTTTAGTGAAGTTGAGTGGACTTTACCCAGCAGGTAAGTGTCATTGGAGCACAGAGTGTGTTTGGCAGATTTGAATAGAAGTTTGGTGATGGCATGAACTAGTCTCTGCCTCTTCTGTGTGCTGAGGGGAACTCATGAGTCGGTGAGGCTATAGTAGCTGAGAGGTTACACTCCTGTATGCAGGTATTTACTGCCACTCCAACAATATAAGTATGCACACACACATTTAACAAATGTTTGTGAAGCTTAACAGGCAAGGGAACAAAGCAGCCACAACACCCATGAGAATTTCTGTTTATTGAGAGTTTTGGCTATACATGCTGTCGCAGGGAACACATTCAAAGTTGAATTCTGATTGTCAAATTCAACTCAAACCTTTTGACAGTTTGGGGGCGGAAACCAAGGGAGTAATTGAGCCTCTTATGAGCCATCACAAGGCACTGACACGCACATCTCAGTGACTGACGGCTTCAGTTAACTGTGTTAAACTAAGTTACACTGTGGCAGCAGTGTGGGTGTCATTTTAAGTTGTAAATTATAAACAGTTCCTTTTGAATGTACTGACAACTATCACGGGACAACTTTGGTTCAGAAGAAATCTAAGAAATGGGCGGTTGTTCTGGAGTTCTGATTTGAAGTTCTGAAGTCCCTACTCAGCCATTTTGCATGAGTCTATTTATAGTATAATATCTAATAATCTAATGTTCTACTGTCTAATAGCCATGATTATAAATATATTAGCAACTGTAGCTGTTAAATCCACAGCTAGTACAACCCACCAGGGCCTTGTAAGCCTATACTGGTGTTTTTAAAAGTTATGTTTGACTTTATGACTTTCTGTGTCGACTTTCTGGGATGCTTAGAAGTCAAATTGCACTGCTGGAAATAGTTTATTTTGATGCATATGCAAAAAATTTTTGCAAATTTGCATTATAATACTTATTTTCGTTTTTCCTGTAGTATATAAAAATTGGTGTATTTCAAAAATAAAACTATGAAGACACTCAAAATAAATTTCCTGTGGTGGGAAAATATTTTGTGCAACTTTTTTGTATTTACAGTTTTGAGGGATAAGCCTCTTAAATTTCTCTAACTAGAAATATATGTTAAAAAACCCCAAACGATTTTCAATTTTTTTGTAGTTTATTGCACTTTTTTGCAATTTATGTAATTACTATGCACTTAATGCATACATATCATTAAAATTTGGGCTATAATGGTTGTATTGGTGTACAGCAACTTGAAATGCTCCCAAAAATGGCACTACACCATGTAAAAATATAATATTAGCTCTGGCGGACTTGGTTCTATGGTAGGTCTTAAAGGGTTAATAACGTAACCCTTTCCTTACTACTAAAAAAAAAACGAGCTGTTGTAGTTTTTCTTTTAGTTTTTGGCAGAAAGTGTAGCTTGTTAAACCTTTGTTTTATTTCTTATTCAACCTCTCTGTGTCCTTTTTTTTTTCTTAAAGCACTTTTATTGTTGATTCCTTGGATCCTCTGGGAGTTTATCAGGGATCCAGGCCCAAGTCCTCTTATAACAGAAATAATGGCTCGGTTAACAGGGTTTCAGAATGTCTGAAGTATTCAGTAATCCAGTGATTGTTGTAGTACACTCAAGCCCAAAGCACATTGGAACTTTTAATAGTTAATGTTTTTTAAATCATACATGTTATACAACTTAACCACAACACTGAATCCCTTTAACTCACACTGATCTTGGAACCTGGACATAAAAACCCAAAAACATGTTTCAGATTCATTTATAAAGGAAATAAACACCTATAAATGGAAGGAAACTGTACAAGACCCAGCATAAACATGACTACATCATGGAAATGGAAATTAAATGTGTTTTATTTTGTCCTCTGACTTGTGAAGGTGTTAAATTGATTGCTCATTCAGAATAAACAAGGGAAACCATTAGAAAGGTCTATGCTCATTGTTGCTCCATTAAAATAGCCAAACATACAGTATAGTACAGTGTAATCCATGCAAATTGCAACAAATTGAAGGCAGATTAGCTTAAGTTATGAATGTATTTATAAATATGCCTTTCATTTCGTGTTCCTCACTCTCCCTTATTTCAGCCAGGGCTTTTGGAGCCTACCGCTACACTAGTGAGGGTGGCAAAGACTGCCAGCACCCTGGGTATTGCCATTGAAGGTGGAGCCAACACTCGCCAGCCGCTGCCACGAATTGTGACAATACAGGTAAGTCAGGAAGAACATAAAATAACATTGAAAGTTGGACCTCCTATGCTCATGTCCAGTGTATCACTAGTAGAGTAGTTTTCCATGATTAACAATTCAAAATAATGCATATTTATCTTAAACTGGACCTCACTTACTTATACTGATTGGTTATGATTTTTGTGCCTGTAAAACAAAATTCATAGTTTGAGGAGCCAGCAAAGGTTGCTTGGTTATCTGACTAGGATGCCTCCTGGGTGCCTCCAGGGCAAAGTGTTCTGACCATATCCAATCGAGAGGAGGCCACGTGGTAAATCAAGGACACACTGGAAAGATTATGTCTGTCAGCTAGCCTAGGAACGGCTAAGGGGTTGGATAGATGGATATTTGATGTACACAGTGCTGTCACTCCAATACGTTTTCCACCTGAATGGAGGAACCATATATACTGTATGTGGGACTTCCAGACTCACAACCAGAGCTTCAGTGAGATGACCATATTAGGCTATCCCCTCATATACTGAACCAAGAGTAGAATAATCTTTAATAGGCGTTTAAAATGAACAGTCACCATAATAACACTGCTAAATTCAGTTCTCTGCTTACTCTGCTAACATGCAGTATTTTCATGAGTATTGTCCTCGCGTGGTTGAGCTGTGTTTTTCTTTATCCTTGAAACACTTTGGATTTTCTGTAATAGTGCCACGTGCATACCTTCCAGCTGGGATCTTGTGGTCTTTAAGGCTTCATAAGGATTCACACAGCAGCTGAACTCACACTGAGATTTCTGCTAATTTTGTCGTCATTGGGGCTCTACAGAGATGATTACAACATTAATGGCCTACATGTATAAGCCCTAGCTGCCTGGAGATTTTGGTAATTACTTTGTCGGGATGAGGCACTTGGTATTGTGTGTGTGTGTGGGCGTGTGTGTTTGTGTTAAAGGGTAAAGGCAAAGGGCAGAAACAGCAAATTACACAGCACCTTTTTATCTAAAAGGTAGAAGTCGTAGGTTCATTTCAAATATTTAATGTTCAGTTTAATGCTGTGGCTAAATAGAGTTGCAATTATAATTCCCGTAAAGACTTTTTCATTTATAGCATATCTGTCATATTTTAAAATACTCAAAATTCTGAGCTCCAAGCTATGCGGAGTGTCAGAAAAATTCTGAAAGCTTTGCTTGAAATGGCAGGTTAGTCACCTCTAAAGAAAGGTATTACTTGTGGCTGTGAATGCATATACAGTGGGGCAAAAAAGTATTTAGTCAGCCACCGATTGTGCAAGTTCCCCCACTTAAAATGATGACAGAGGTCAGTAATTTGCACCAGAGGTACACTTCAACTGTGAGAGACAGAATGTGAAAAAAAAATCCATGAATTCACATGGTAGGATTTGTAAAGAATTTAGTCGTAAATCAGGGTGGAAAATAAGTATTTGGTCAATAACAAAAATACAACTCAATACTTTGTAACATAACCTTTGTTGGCAATAACAGAGGTCAAACGTTTACTATAGGTCTTTACCAGGTTTGCACACACAGTAGCTGGTATTTTGGCCCATTCCTCCATGCAGATCTTCTCAAGAGCAGTGATGTTTTGGGGCTGTCGCCGAGCAACACGGACTTTCAACTCCCGCCACAGATTTTCTATGGGGTTGAGGTCTGGAGACTGGCTAGGCCACTCCAGGACTTTCAAATGCTTCTTACGGAGCCACTCCTTTGTTGCCCGGGCGGTGTGTTTTGGATCATTGTCATGTTGGAAGACCCAGCCTCGTTTCATCTTCAAAGTTCTCACTGATGGAAGGAGGTTTTGGCTCAAAATCTCACGATACTTGGCCCCATTCATTCTGTCCTTAACACGGATCAGTCGTCCTGTCCCCTTGGCAGAAAAACAGCCCCATAGCATGATGTTTCCACCCCCATGCTTCACAGTAGGTATGGTGTTCTTGGGATGCAACTCAGTATTCTTCTTCCTCCAAACACGACGAGTTGAGTTTATACCAAAAGTTCTACTTTGGTTTCATCTGACCACATGACATTCTCCCAATCCTCTGCTGTATCATCCATGTGCTCTCTGGCAAACTTCAGACGGGCCTGGACATGCACTGGCTTCAGCAGCGGAACACGTCTGGCACTGCGGGATTTGATTCCCTGCCGTTGTAGTGTGTTACTGATGGTGACCTTCGTTACTTTGGTCCCAGCTCTCTGCAGGTCATTCACCAGGTCCCCCCGTGTGGTTCTGGGATCTTTGCTCACCGTTCTCATGATCATTTTGACCCCACGGGATGAGATCTTGCGTGGAGCCCCAGATCGAGGGAGATTATCAGTGGTCTTGTATGTCTTCCATTTTCTGATGATTGCTCCCACAGTTGATTTTTTCACACCAAGCTGCTTGCCTATTGTAGATTCACTCTTCCCAGTCTGGTGCAGGTCTACAATTCTTTTCCTGGTGTCCTTCGAAAGCTCTTTGGTCTTGGCCATGGCGGAGTTTGGAGTGTGACTGGTTGAGGCTGTGGACTGGTGTCTTTTATACAGATGATGAGGTCAAACAGGTGCCATTCATACAAGTAACAAGTGGGGGACAGAAAAGCTTCTTACAGAAGACGTTACAGGTCTGTGAGAGCCAGGGATTTTCCTTGTTTGAGGTGACCAAATACTTATTTTCCACCCTGATTTACGAATAAATTCTTTACAAATCCTACCATGTGAATTCATGGATTTTTTTTTCACATTCTGTCTCTCACAGTTGAAGTGTACCTCTGGTGCAAATTACTGACTTCTGTCATCATTTTAAGTGGGGGAACTTGCACAATCGGTGGCTGACTAAATACTTTTTTGCCCCACTGTATCTGTCTGCCATGATAATTTGCATGCCAACAAATCTTGCTCTAGTTCAGGACTATATGCAACGCTAATCATTTTCTAAACACAGACAATGAGACAGTTACAATTTTAATATCAGTGCTAGGAGTAGCTACAGACTCCAGTCTACTCTCCAGTCAAAGCTGTCTCTCAGCCTCCCACTCCACAGAGGTGGTGATTGAAATTAAAAAAAAAAGGTGGCTGATTGCAAAGGAAGGGATAAAAGGATTGGAAATCAGCACATTCAAAATCAAATAGCAGACTGGAAGAAAGGACAGCAAGTGTGAGTAAAGGACACAAAAAAGTGAGAGCAGTGTTAATAAGGAGAAGAAGGATGAGGAGGATTTGTACAGATGATAAACTGGAGGTTTGGTGGGTAGATCCTGTATTTGGGTATTTGTGTGGGTGTTTCAAAAGTGATTGTTAGGAGGGTTGCAAAGGGATTTGAAGCACTAGTAGCTGTGCTAGTGCTACAAATCTCCCAGACAAGTATTCTCTACCCTTCAAATGTCTTGCTCTCCCTTTTCTTATGTCTTATGTTCCTTTTTTGTGTTTTCCTCAAAGAAGAACAAAGTTTTGTTTCACATTCATCTCTTTGGTTATTGTACAATCCTCAATAGAAGTTTCATGTTCATTCATTCAGTGAGAGGAAAAAAAGACACCAGGTCCTTAATAAACAGGAAAATCTCAGATAGCACTTGTTTTGCTTGAATGGATTTTTCTGCATCATGCATCATCGGGCGTTGTGTTGGTCCATCGTAGGCTCCTGAAGCTCAGCTTATCAGGAGAGCTCTCGTAATAAAGAGATAAACAGTACAAGTCCTATTTTTTATGCATTTTTGCTTAGCTCAAATATTAAACTAAGCTTTCGAAAGAAATGAGCAAGTGGTGTCTTATCACTTTTCAAGACGGCCAGCACTGCAGCTGTTTTGTACTTTCATTCAGCCGCCACTCTGATATGCAAGCCAGCAGGCCTCCCTTCAGCCCCGGATGGTCTGTGATATCGAAGGTTTCATAAGCACAGAGAGCAAGGAAGTTCAACTTAAAAGATGCAACCACTCAAAAGGTTTGACCCCAAACTATTTCTTTTTAACCTCAGACACTTCTCCAAGAGAGTAATAAACATGAAAAGGTACCTCATTGCAGTGGCTAATAGCAAAGGAAGTAGGTGCTTTTTCTTGCATGGGGAGCCCCAGTGGAGCCATTGGACACAAGGTTAGAGCTAATTTCATGAGAGAAGTTTAACTCAGCTAAAGATAAGTTAAATTATTCATGCAAATCAATTTTTAAAATCAAGTCGAAGTTATTTCTGAGACTCTAATTAGCACATTTTCAGCACAGTGGTTCACTGAGGTTATTGCCTTTAAGACAAAACTACAAGCTTTATGATACCATTGCTACATCCCTGAACAATAATACTATATAGCTTCACAGTTATTTACAGACATTAATAATAAGGCAGCCTTAAGGTCACTTGTAACAAAAGAGAAAGGAGACTTTCCACATGCTCAGGTTTCAAGGTGGAAAAGAAGGCTGTGAAAAGTTTGCTCTGTCACCCCGGGAATGCTAACTCAATGTTATTAGGCCCTTGAGCAAGGCACACAACCTCAGTACTTCTCACAGTCAGGACCAAGCATCAGAATGATAAACATGCTCTGGAAATTAAAAAAAAAAATGTTTTTAGCTTTCCACTTGGCATCCACCTCACCCAGGGGAAAAATGCAGGCATCACATCAGAGCAGGTACCCTGTACAATGCACACTCTCTGCAGTATTGAAAGTAAACACTGTGGAGTCATAATACGGCAAACCACTGGCTTATGTGTTTCGTATCTCTCTGGGCACCGGGGCTGTCATCTTAGGTCACTTCAATCACAAATACAGAGGATGAAGTGACGACAAAAACACTGCTGCTGGCTGGCCTTTCCACTTGTTATCAGTCCCCATCACCGCTCATTGAAGCGACAGCTCTTTATCACAGCCATCTTCACATTATGATGACCAAGTGCTCCCCTAACACTGAGTAATTGTTGTAGCTTAAATAACCAACATGATGATGCAGCCCTTGTCTGGAAAGAAATATTGATGTTTTTAGCTCTCATAGTCACATATAATGAGGTCACCTAGCAGGGTCACAGGAAGAAAGACATAAAACTGGTGTTTTTTTGTTGTTTTTCTTTAAGAAGAAAACTATTTTCAAAATGCATCCTGTTATGTTTGGCTTTAAAGAATTATTTTTGGATTTTGATGGCCTTAACATCAAAGCTCTGCAATAATTTTGTTATAGTGTCATGTACAGCAGAACAGTCTTTACCTAAACTCAGATAAAGTGAATAACAGCACTCCCTGACTGCACCAGCCTCTCCAACAATTCATAATGTAGACGCTCCTCAGAAAGTCCAAGGCATTTATCTGACATCTGAACTCCTATTTTAATCAAACACCTGCAAAATGAACAGGTTTCATCAGTGGTCCCAAACAATCCATTGACAGTATCCCAGTGATAGATACCACATATCCTGAGTCCATTTGCCAGCAACCTGAGGTGTGTTAGCTGGCACAAGATGAAGCTACACAATATTAGACAGGTCGTTCTAATATTCTGGCTATCAAATATGTAAAAGAGTAGAAATGTGTCAACAACAGAAAAATATTAGCCAGGAATGCAATGAAGCAAAGCTATTTAGTATAGTGGTGAAATAATTTCATAATAATGTGGATACATACTAACAATTATATTAATGTGTGAAGTTGGATTTGGTTATAAATAAATAAAAAATTATGAAGGTATAAATTTATAAACTGAATATTATAATTATGGCCTTTATCCTCTCATATTCCCAACTTACCTATTGTTAAAACCAAGCTACTATTACTTTATTACTTTAGACTGAGATTCTTGAGTGCATCTAATAGCTGACTGCATGACACTGGAAGCTGGTATTTATATCACAAAACATGCACTAAACAGTTACAGGGACAGTTTGTAGAGACAATAGATCATAAAACAAAGACCATGAAATCATGTCATGTGTCTTGTGCATGCAGAGTGTTTTATACATTTGTATTAATATTTTTATAATATTTTCAACTTTTTTTGATAGAAAAACATCTTAATGCCTGTATTTTATATGATTGGGTGTGTTTATGCTGAATAAATACTTTTTTTCATATTTATGCTGCCTAATTTACATTTTATTTGGTACCGAAACAATTTAAATGACTTTGGTGTAAGTGAACTACAGTAATTATCATCAACTCTAGGAAGCTTTTTAAACCCGGTAAAGTAAGTGGTAAAGTAATCCTGTTTGGCAGGTTAGAAACAAATATATTCTGGCTGGCTGAAAAGTAAAGCCAGTTTAAATCACTTTCATAAACTCTGACCATATAACAAGCAAATAAATGTTGCTTTTTGGAATAGACTTGAATCTGAAGCTTTTGTGTGGCTTAATTATCTAAAATAATGCCTTTTTTATTCATATTTATTAAATATTTTACATATATAACCTCATGTATAATTTGACTTGACTTATTATTAGTGATTATGGAGATTTAAAGGCCAATTTCAAGATTATGTTTCTATCATTCTTTTTTTTAGAAGTTAAAATTCATATAAATAACACTTTCAGATTTCAAGGCTTGTCCAAGGCTGCCAATTCTGCATTTGCTGGCAAATATCATTCACAGAAATATTATCCAGGAGGAAAAAGAAGAGTATTCACAGTGCAGCTTCAGGTCCAGAAAATTCAGAGACAAAAATTTAACAAATTTATTCCTGAATTTTATTTTACCATTATTACCTTAGAAGAATTTCTGTTCTCTTTGACTCTTTTAAGAACAAATATATTAGTACAAGTGGTTCCCACAAGAGGTCGATTTATTTTGGATGTAATCATGGCGGGTTTTAAATAAGATCTCCCTAAAATTCCCCTCTCTTTCTCTGTCTGTTTCTCTCAGAGGGGTGGTTCAGCTCATAACTGCGGCCAGCTGAAGGTGGGACAGATTATACTGGAGGTAAATGGGGTTTCCCTGAGGGGCCGCGAGCACAGGGACGCAGCGCGCCTCATCGCCGAGGCCTTCAAGACCAAAGACAGAGACTACGTAGACTTCTTGGTGACTGAGTTCAATGTGGCACTATAGCTGAGTGGAAGAGGAGGGAGTACGATGACGAAGGTAGCACCAAGAGAAGAGGACTTCAAAGGGGTGATGATGCAGAAATATTCAAGTATTCTATTGATTTATGTGGCACAACTCTTGGATAAACCTAAATAAACCACCAACTGATCTGAGCCCTTCTTCTTTCTCGGAAAACCCACTCTTGAATTTACAAGGCATTACTTTCACTGTGGACTTTGTCCAGGATTCTCCTCAACTTGTTACCTCCCCACTGTGAGACATTATGCGCTGCAGTGGAAAACCTGTACCTTTTGTGTTAAACCGTGTGGATTTCTGGAACTTCTCGTAACACTCCCATGTCTCATGCTAACTTTATTTTACTTACTTTCTGCTTTTAACTGAGAGACAACTGCACATCTAAGATAAACTGATTGCTTGGCTTTACAAGTTTGGATTTGTATGTGTAAAAATGGACAAATGTAGATACAGATGCATATATAATGTACACATAAAAGTACTCCTATAGAATTAAAAAAGAACCTGTAACCTCTGTCGCATCATCTATATATCTAAATATATCTGAAATATGGTGATGATTTCAGGACAATACATGAATCCACAAGTTTTACCAGAATAACGGTGACCATCAGCAAAATACCATCCTTTCACAAAGAGGAAATTGGGGGGGGGGGGCTTGTCATACTGACAAAAATAGAAATAAAATACTGATATTTGTTTACTCCGACATGAACTCTGACTTTGCACTTACACACCTCTCTTTATATCTGTCTTTAAAACTCTGCCTTCACATTAGGACAGCCAAATTGGAAAATATTATCCAATTTATATGTTAGGTGGCTGTAGATCAGGTGGCAGAGCAGGTCAGCCACTAATCAGAAGGTCGTGGTTCGATCCCAGGCTGCCTCCTGGCTGCATGCCAAATATCCTTGGGCAAGATACTAACCCCATGTTTGCCTACTGGTGGTGGTCAGAGGGCCCGGTGGCACCAGTGTCCGGCAGCCTCGCCTCTGTCAGTGCGCCCCAGGGCAGCTGTGGCTACAATGTAGCTTGCCATGTGTGTGAATGTGTGTGTGAATGGGTGAATGACTGAATGTAGTGTAAAGCGCTTTGGGGTCCTTAGGAACTGAGTAAAGCGCTATACAAATGCAGGCCATTTACCATCCACAGTACGATATGCAAAAATGGGATTCTGCATCATATTCAAAACCTCTGTGGAGGACTTCTACTGTGTTTTATTATATCCAATATCATAATTTAATTGGTATGTTTTTCTCGCCTGAATTAGGTTATTATAGTGACTTGAGTGGAGCTCATAAATGCTACTTGTTAACTGGGTGAACAGTAGTAGTGTTTACTGCTCAGCGGCCAATAAAAATCACAAACAGCTGGTGTATCAGCCAAAACAACATTACTATCTAGAGCTGTCACCCAATAATTAGACATTTTTTCATCATTGCACAATGGAAAAATGTTAGCTGTGATGTGTTTGGAGTCTGATATGACTCTAAACACATCACAACTAGATTTGGACATAACAGCAGCAGAGTTGGTTGCACTGCTGTAGGAGTGAGCCAAGGACTCCGAGTGCCTGCTGCTTAACGTTTGATTACTCCCAACATTTAAAACTGATTTTCTTAATTATTTTTAAATGCACTTTTTCATAGACCAATGACTGTGACAATTATGTTGTTTATCTTTGACTCCTTCACAATAAAAGTCGCTCTTTGTTTCACCTTTTTAATGGTGTTAGCATCTGAAAGAGAAAGTTCACTGAAAGTTCACTTTGCCTTAGGAGTAATTTACATCAGCAAGATGATCATTACTTAATATGAATATGAATCAAAGCCGACCTACGGATTAACATAGCCTGTAAAATTGTAAATACATAGTTTAGATTTTTAAACAAAGGTGTAAGATTCCAGCTTTAAAGACTATAGCGTTGCTACAGTTTATCTACACACTCATAAATCAGATCTTACTTCTGCAAGTAACAAAATAAAAATACCTCATTATTGCACTTAAAAATAATTTTCAAGTATCTGTTCATTACTTCAGTATTTATTTTCACGTTCTACTCTTTACCTTTTCAGAGCAGGGTTGTTACATGAGGTTTAAGACATTTGAGGGGAGTATTTCCTGTCACTGTGCACCTTCAAACATCAAACTGCCTTGAACCTATTTGGGTTGAACAATAACATATAAATGGCAATCCATGTGGGGTATCCAGAGAGGCAATTCTGGTGCGGAGATCATCAGCATACACACAAACTGCACCACTAATTCCCTCAGAGATGGAGAAAGATGTAGAAAAGACAGGATGGGAGAAGAAGAAATAAATTGTTATTATAAGGTGACATTTGATAGGCTGGAAATTTAAAATGTACATTTAATATCCTTATTTATTTTAGAGTTGTTGTTTTATTAACACATATACATGATTTGTTGCTCATTTATGTCTCTTTTTTTCATATTAGTGTAGTGTAGGGTAGTAGTTTACACATTTTCCTAACAGCAAAAGATCCCCATTTGATTCTGGGAGGAAACACCAATCCCTTGGGGTTAGCGTCAGGAAGCATCCTGCATCTGCCAGAAAGAAATCTGCCAAATCAAGCATGTAGAGCTACCTGCTGTGGCGACCCCTTGCCACAAATTGAGGTGTACAAACCTTTTGTTACTCAGAGGTTGCGTGAAAGGCAGTTTAGTGCAGGTTACAGTGGTTAGTTGAAATACTTTGGGGAAAGTGACTCTTTTCCCCATGCTGCACCCACACCTGCTGAATCCCACTTTAACTCTAGACTATACAAATTTTTCTGTTTAGGTGCAGAAACAGTCACCTATCTACATTTGTTAGTTTGTAGTACTGTAGCTACTTTTTTAAAATTCCCATTACTTTTATCTCCTTTGTCTATATCGCAGAATTAGAATAGAATAGAAGCCAGAATGAAGTTTGCATTTCCTTGTTTTGTTTTAATAACGAGCTTCAGCTTTTCCACTTTTACTTGAATAAAAAAGTTGAATCAGTACTTCAGCTTTTACCAGAGTAGCTTTTAACACAAGGATCTGTACTTCTGCTTAAGTGACAAATGTGTGCACCTTTGCCATCTCTGCCTGCAAAAGGATTCTGGAGCTCCCCGTTTATGTTCCCAAAACTCTGAATCAAAGATATGTTTTTCAGATTTGGCTAGCTTAGTGTGGAGGTATTCTCAAAGATCATGAAATCCCCTCTCGGATTGCTCAGTTTTTCTTCTGCTTTCCCCCCCACTGAATAACAATTGATGATTTTATTTCATAATTTCAGAGTTATAATTATTTTCACCCAGGGGGGCCTTGCTGAAGCCATGGTTGGTGCAGTAATTATTCCCAAGGAGGGAGTAATGGGACATTTAGAGGACGACACTGCCAAAGATTTCTGTAACGCTCCTTTGCACTTGTGGTTGGATGCACAGTCACATTTTATCCATTTATAGAAAAGCAATTAGGAGATAAGCAATGACATAGAGTGAGAGACGGAGTGAGAGAGAATGACAATGAGGGAGTGACTGAAGTAACAAATGAGATGCACTTGTTGTTGTGGAGATGCTCTGCTTCCTCACAGGAAGAGTGCAAGCGTGGGGAGGATGTACAGCAAACATCCTGCATGTGTCACTCTAGAGACTCACATTAGGCTGCAGGTAGAAACTTGGAGTGATTACAGTAATTAATCCAAGTGCTCTGTGTGTGAACGTGTGATCGTTAAGCGTTTAATGCAAGTGGTGTGTGTCTGCCTGCAGATACCGCATGAAATTATGGAAAAAAGAACATTTTGAAAACAAAGAGACAGCAAATAAAGACACATGTAAGCGCCATCAAGGGAGCTGTTGGACGAGACACAAACAGGGGAGCCGGAGTCTGGTAGTCCGGGCTTTTTAGAAGAATGGCAACAGTGCAGCTCTGTGAGAAATGGCTATCAAAGATGCCTGATTCATTCTGGACACAAACAGAATAGAGAGCATTGTGTTCATGCTTTGATTTTACAACATATCCTTGTGTGACGGTAAAATGTCCACCTTCAACGAATTATCATAAAAAAAATATTTGTTTTAATCTCATATCTTCATCCACTATGTTTGTACTTATAAATACCAATATATATTATGGGGCAAAAAATAATAAGCTAAAGTCTGATTAAATTCTTGGACTGCCTGAAGATCCTTTTTTGTTGTGACAATAAAACTTCAAACATTAGCTGATCTCTATTTTTATGCTTTACCTATCTGATTTTTTTAAGCCTTGTTGGGATTAAAAATGTACTTTTCAAGAAGATTGGTCCTAAGGAAAATCCACTAGATATAAAGCTATTTTTCCTCAGAACTCCTCAAGAAGCTACAGTTCTTACATTTGCTCTGAAGAGAATCGTTCTGAGTAAAGTTTTAATCCATCTAAACATATCTCTCATTTTAGCTCTGGTGTAGTCTACATCAATTTCTTTATCTCTATCTGGCTGTGAAGCTGCTATATGTCCCTTTTCTTTTCTTTTTTGGATTGTTTATACCAGCTCATCTTTAGATATCCTGCAGTAAAAAAAAGTCTTAATGAGAGCCATTACTGCATTACCAAATACAGAATTATTATTGCATTGTGTTGCCATAATAAAATAGAACTGAGTATGGGGAGTTATTGTTTTCTAAAAACGACAGTGAGAAAAATATGACCGTTTTCATATGTCATATCTTTTCTTTAATAATAAAAAGCTTTATGCTGATACTAAAACTGATTAGCTGGTAGTTTATTTTTGTTTTGTTTTTTTAAATGTCCCAAGATCTTGAATCTCTAATGATGAAAAATGTATCCCATGGCTTTACAAAGCTGCTCACAAAGATGAAACAACAAGTTGTTGTTTTTTTTAAAGAAACTGGAGGGAAGTAAAAATAACTAGAGCTTTGTGAGAGTTCTGAGATCAGTCGGGGGCAAAATAAACACAAACAGACTTGGCCAGAGTATATGCATGGATGTGGTTTCACTGCTTGGGCATGTGGAATGAATAAACCAAATGCTCAGTGTCAATCATACAAAAAAGAAAAACCTGGCTTCTCAGTAAATGTGGTTTTCAAATCAAATGAGCTAAAACAAGACACACAAAGGTGATATCACTACAGATTTACTTGAAATTATATTTCCGCAACCCTTAATTTTCTAACCATTTGTGTTTAGATGTACCTTTGGATAGCTGTAATAAGATATAGGTTGAGGTGGATGAACAGATCCTAGAGGATGTGTATTATATTAAAGTTCATGACAGTACAATTAGAAAAAGACTGAACAAGTATGACTTCTATGGAAGGGTTTCCAAGAAAAAGCATATTCCCTTTATGAAGAGCATTGTAGCAGAGCTTAGATTTGCGAAGTTACATCTAAGCAAATCACAAGAACAATGTCCTTTGAACAGACAAGACTAAAATAGAGATGTTTGGCCATAATTCACATCACAACGATCCCAAGAATGCCAGCAAATCTACACAAGACGTCTACTTACATTGATGGAAAACATAACACAGATGCAAATACATTACTTTAAAATTATACAGCTGCGATTGCACTTTTCTTGTATAGACACATATTTTCTATGAGACATGATTGTCTGTACCCAAGTCATCTGAAGCATTGTTAAGATAAAATGATAAAACTTTGGCTTTAAACTGGAGCACGTTTGCCAAAAAAAACTTGAGTAAGTGCATCTCTAGCAATAATCCAAACTTGGCTGGTAGGAAATCTATCAACCATTCATCTGCTCATTTGAAAATATGTCAAACTGGGCAACTTAGTTTATTTTGTACTCACATAACATCTTTTACATTCAGACTTTTTAACTATGACTCTTCAACAGTTAAAGCTTTGACAGTTACAAGCGTGTTTTTGGAAATGCTTGATGAAAACTCAGTGAGCTACTATAGTGTGTTAAGTTGTGGCATCTGAGGGAAATGTGGAAAAGCTCTTTAAGATTGTTCAGGCTTTAGAGTGTGTCCATTAATCCACCAAGTTTGTCTGAGTACATCCTAACTTAATTTGGATAAAAGCTAAGTATAAATATTTGAAAATAGATGTATAAAGAAAGAATGTACTGCAGAAAGTTCAATGAAATGCAGGGTATTTGTCCTTTTTGTGTCATCATACACTCCAAAAATAAATAAATAAATAAAATAAAATAAATCTGTGCCCTCTCCTAAGATGTTGAAACCTGTAAACCACAAAAATAAATTAAATATTTTACTGGACGGTTTTACCCAGGCAATTAAAATCTCAAAAGAAGGCGTCTCCTTCATATATTTGATCTCTAACAGTTTCTAGCTCTGCTGTATTAATTCTAACCTGCACAGTTGAGGCACTTTACAGGGTCTTTTAGAAGTTTTCAAAATTATCTTGTAAATCTTTCCATTGGCCAATGGAAGGATTGATTTCCTGTGTTCTTTTCCAATAATAGATCCAAGTGAATAAATGAGACTGCATTTAAACCTTACCCGCCCAGAAAAAAAGCAGTACTTAATGTTTTCTCAAGGCAAAACTGTTTTCTAAGATTGTTTATTTGCTGTTTTGCATTTAGTAGAACATCTTTAAAGATGGCCAGGAAGATCGTGAAGGACCTCAGCCACCCCAACAACGGACTGTTCTCTCTGTTGAGGTCAGGAAAGCGATTCCACTCCCTGAAGACCAACACAGAGAGACTGAGGAGGAGGCGATACGGTCTCTCAATCACACCACCACACAGTACTGACCCACACATATGGTTCTTACACACACACTGGACATTCTGGACATTGTTTTCACTTCATCACTTAAACCACTTTAAGCATATTTGCACTGCACAAGACACTATATAATGTGGATTGCACAACACTGGACATTATATTCCTCATTTCCAGTTAATATTTGTACAGCTGCTGTTATTGTGTGTATATATATATTTATATTTATATTTCTTCATACATTCTTATATACTTCTATACTGTGTATTTTGTTGTACAGTTATTTTATTTTCAACTTTAATTTATATATTTTATCTGATTCTTTCCCAGTTAAATTTACCCTTCATTCTAATTTGTGTTGTACAGTTATCTCATTCTTAACTTAATTTTTATATTTTATTTTATTTTATTCCTTCCTGGTTAAATTTACCCTTTTTTATTTTCATATTTATTTCCTATCTTATTCATAGCCTTTTCTTTTTTTCTTTAGGTCACGAGCAGTTGTCCAAGCATTTCACTGCATATCGTACCGTGTATGACTGTGTATGTGACAAATAAAATTTGAATTTGAACCCTAATCAAGGTCCTAATTCTGTAAAATGTTTTTACAGGACCTTTATGTAGTCCTTAAAAACCAAGTATATCCTTACTGCTTCCCTAGAAATAAAGAATATAAGCCAGGTGCTGCTGATCAAATGCCTAAACTGATAATCAGCAAGTGTGACCGCCTCTAATAAGAGAACACTTTGGAAATTTGCCAGTCTGGAGTATTCGGGAGTGTGTTAACACAGTGCTATAATCATCACAGGGGTGGATGCCTCAGTAAATTCACGTCCAGTGTCAAATATACAAAAAAGAAAACAAAAAAACAAAAACAAAACAAAAGAGCTGCACCTCAAACTCTGTAGGCCTGTGATGGACCGAGCAGTGAAGGAAACTTAGGCAAAGTGCAAAAAAATGATTTTTTATTTAACCCAAAAAACATAATTAGTTAAATCATGCCAAAAGAATCAAAATCTTGGGCCCATAAAAGAGGTCAAAATAACAAAACTCTACTCAAATTTGACAACCGTACTGATAACTCAAACAAACTGACCTAACTTAACGAGACAAAGGGGAAACTTAAATAGTGGCTGATCAGCCCACAAAAACAGGAGAAGGGGTAAAATACACAAAACCTAACTAAACCAAACATAATAAACTCCAATTCCCCCCCATGGTCCCGAGTTATGGCATGAACCAATTTGTAGTGTTCCTTTAAAACTTGCTCCGCCCCTTTTCCACCTCTTGGCTCCTTAATCAAGGGACTGGAACAGCTGCAACTAAGGTAACTCAGAAAACAAAAGATTAATCATACATAACAGTGTAAACTAAAATGTGCGCACTTATTTTAGAATACAGTGTTATGTGGATATGTGAATTAACTCTAAACAAAAACCAGTTATTTATTGTCCTGTAAATTAATTCCTATATTTAAAGAAAGACATGTGAATGTGATGTTACTTATAAGCCTCTACAAACATGGTGGGTACTACCACTGTGTGGCTGTAAGTGCAGCCATCACAAGGCCTTTAGAAAAAGACTGACCAAGTGTGACTATGAAAAGAACATGGTAGCAAGCTTAGGTTTGCAAACTTGCATCTGATCAAACCACAAGACTGCAGTGGTCCAGTCAAAGTCCAGATTTTAATAGCTGTGCATGAAGAAATGCGCACAAACAACAGAAGCAAAATTGTAAAGAGGAGTGGGCCAAAATTCCTCCATCATGACGAGAGACACTGATAAAGTAACACAGAAAATGAGTCCTACAAGGTTAAATTTATTGAATTCCAAACCATATTGGCATAAACAGTATAAGCTTGATATCTGCACAGTTTTGTTAATTTATTTTTGATAATTTCAGGGATGGTTTGATTGTTGGAGTTTTCTCTGTATTATTTGGGGGTCTTTACCTTTACTATAAAGCACATTTGTGGGGACCGCTGTTGTGATTTACCCCTGTATAAATAAAATTGAATCAATATTAGAGATGGACCGATCTGATATTAGGTATCGGTATCGGTCAGATACTGACCCAAATTACTGGATCGGATATTGGAGAGAAATAAAAAATGTAATCCGATCCATTAAATATCAAAAAAGCACCTCACAAAACTTGCTACACGGCGTAACTCGACTCATAACCGTAGCACATTGCGGCAGTATGCATCACGTGATAGAGCGGCTGTGTGTATTTGTAGCCTTGCTAGCAAACCAGCATTTCATCTCCAAGGAAGTTATCCCAGAGAGAAGTAAAGCAAGTGTGTAAGTTCATCTCTGAATGTTTGTAAAGCGTTCCCACGTCAAGCTTAACAACAGATATATGGATGGACTGCCTCTCTCTCTCTCTCTCTCCTGCTGCTTCAATCGTGAAACAGCTTAATGATCAGCTGATCGGCTTTTCTGTCGCGACTCGGTCTCTCTTCTTAGTTTTTGGCCCACTTCTCACCAGAAAGAGGAAACCAGCGGCTGAACAACAGCAGCACGTTTAAGCTTGATAAGCTGTTGTTAGAATTTATTTAATATTACTTTCTACACCAGGATCTTTTTCTACGTAGCTGATGGCTGTAACTGTGCAGGGGCGGATCTAGCAAAGTTTAGCCAGGGGGGCCGATAGGGCATGAACAGGGAAAAGGGGGCACAAAGACATACTTTTCTTTCTTATTCTCATTTAAAATGTCTAGTTTTTAATAAATAATTATCTGACTCTTACACCCAAAGTTTTAATCTGATGTAAAATATATAGAAGTCCATTAGTGTATATAGTAACTATTAAGTCTAATATGCCCTAGTAAGCTATAGTACTTTTTCCTTTGGGAAGATACCATCTGTGCAGTCTGCAATTCTGTTGAAGAAAGATGTTGAATCTATTTAATTATTCTTGAAAAAATAATTTATTTCTGTGCATTTCCCCCCCTGCATCAAATCAAATTTGATTACATCAATTAAGCATCATGAGGCAGAGGGTGGGGGTGGTTCCCTTTTTTTTTTTTTGCTGGGAGTTTGCAACCCTATTAGTTAGGTTGCTTAATATTTCTGCTAAGTACTCTTTAAAATACCAGAATAGGGAGGATAGAGTAGGTTTAAGTTTATTAGATTGATCAGTGTTGCTGAACTATGAAATATAGTGCAGTGTATTTTTTACATACAGGTATAACAGAATAGCTTTAGTTATTTATTTAAACTTGAGTATAAACTTATACAAAATGCAGCAAGATATTAAAAAAACGTTTTATTGATTAAAAAACACACTATATCAGATTCATATCGGTATCGGCAGATATCCAAATTTATGATATCGGTATCGGACATAAAAAAGTGGTATCGTGCCATCTCTAATCAATATACCACCATGTGCATACAGAAACACCTTCACTGACAGCAGTAGCCTGATGTACAAAAGACCTAACCTAAACATATCTCCTTGTTTGTGTTCATTTAAAGAAGGTTGTGGAAGAGTTTTTACCAAATCAACCGCATCATGATATAAATGGTAAATAGGCTGGTACGTATATAGGACGCCTAGTATAAGTCTCATTCATCCAATCACACACACACGCAACACTTTTCTAGCACTCTCACGAACCTTCATATGGATGCATCAGGGGAAACTAATCTTAGTTTTATCAACTAAGATCTATTCACAGCCAACATAAACTGAAAAAGACAAGCTGCATCAGTGTGAATGTGTGCAAATGACTGATTGTGTGTGAATGACTACAAGGTAGGTTAGAGATGGAAACAGCCTATTGTGGAAGTAGTTGCAGACATAAAGATGACTCATACCATCAGAGAGAGGACGAAAGAGGGAAAAGAAAAGGCCACAAATTTAATAGCAAATATTAAAAATAGTAAATCTGTCTGGCAACAATGACATACAATAGCTCTAATGATGTAGAATTTGCCTAGATCTGCTCTCTTAAGTCTATATAACTAAACTACAGAGTATTTGCTTTCCTCCTAAGGGATTATCTGATTTTACAAGAATTTTAGAGGAACATCATTACCATAAAATACCCACTGCCTAACCTTTTTCATGTTTTCCTACAAAAGCCTCTTGAATTTAAAGGTTTTAAAGGATAAAAATTTCTCACTTGCTGTTGGCCGTTGCACTTTAATAGCTGTCTAGCTTTTTATCTCAAAGATATAGTTCTAGAAATGTACATCTTTGAGACACACATATATATATAAATTTTGATATCATAATTTTAGAATATGCAAGTATTGTATATGTTTTTTACTGAACTGCAGTAAATAATATGGTTTTAAAAATTGCTGTTTGATTTCTAATGTGGTCTTGTTTAGCAGCCATAATTATATTAAACAAACATTTAAACCATATTTTAAGTGCAAAATCTGAACATTTTTCATGACTTAACTCCCCATGTGTTATACAGGTGTCAGCAGCAGCTCGACCTTCTCTTTAAAATTCTGTTTGATATTAAAGGGCCATCCAGGAGGAAGCGATGATGGAGAGAAATGATGGCAGCAGATGACAGCGCCATTAATCAGAAGTAGAGACTGAAAAGTGCTGGCCTTGGCTCCGACATGAAGCTCACACGCTGACTTGTTGCTTATGGTGTGGCTATGCGCAATACTACGCCCCTCTCCTCTCCTCTGCAAATGTCAGACTCATATCGTTGCCAGCACTACCTGTTGACTTTATTGATAACGTTTATTTGTTTCAGTGAGTGTGCCTCTGGCTTTATTAGCTGCACAAGTGGATTTTGTTGGTGTTCACATTCTCTTCCTGCTCTTCAGCTGCATCTTTTTGTTTCCCAGTCAGCCCAGCTTTTTACCTGCTCCCTGCATGTTAATGAGAAGTGTTTGACCTGCTCTTTACACAGAAAGTGTGTTTAATTTTTCAATTAAGATACAAAACCTGGCAACATGTGCGCTTTTATTTTGAGGTGGGAGACATTACTGGTTTACGTCAATGGCAGGTATAAGTGGGGACAGTTGCAACAGTCAAAACACTCGAAGCAAATTCTTAGTTAGACTCGTCTTGATAATCAGGTAGACAGCAGGTACTCTCTAAAACATATCAAACTGATCAGGAAAGTGCTGCTCATAGGGGACTGAGCTACTGGTCGGGTTTTTGCTCTAATATTTTAGGGTCTTGTAGGGTATTTCTTTGTTTGAATTAGCCATATATAAATAAATTAAAATTGAACTGAACTAAAAACTCTTTGGTTAAGTTAAAAGTATTTTTTTAATTAGTTTTATTTTTTTAATATTGTCCTCTATATGAATTAATCCAATATAACTTCTATCTATTGCCATTTTACTGACTTCTAAGGAACACCGTTACTGTAGCTTGTGTCAGACTTGTTGTGCCCACTAGGGCCAAGTGTTTTGTTATGGGTAATAGGGTGGGAATGGCTGGGATCACTATGCAGCTATGTCCAAATGCCACTACGTGTTTATGTCATTTTCTATAATGAACACAACAGGTAAATATACACTCACAGGGCACTTTGTTAGGTACACCCATCCAAGTGCTCCTAAACTCAAATAGCTAACCAACCAATCGCATGGAAGTACCTCAGTGGATTGAGTAGTAGTACCACACATGTGGAAATGGTCAAGATGATCTGCTGAAGTTCAAACCAATCCAGTGAATAGCAGTTGGTGAAAATGTCAAGTTTTCAGAGGTCAGGGGTGAATCGCTAAAATGCTTTAAGCTCATGGTAAGGCAAAAGTAACTTAAAAAACCACTTGTTACAATCAAGGTATGCATAAGAGCATCTCTGAATGTGCATCATGTTGAACTTTGAAGAAAATGAGCTCCAGCAGCAGAAGACCATACCGAGTCCCACTCCCTTCAGCTAACAACAGGAAACTGAGGCTACAGTTCACAAGATCTCACCAAACAATAGAAGACTGAAAGACTTTCACCTGGTTTCATGGTTCTTGACTTCTGCTGTGACATTCAGATCATAATCTCAGAATTTGGTGTAAACAACACAGAAGCAACCTGCCTCGTATCAATGGTTCAGGCTGCTGGTGGTGGCGTAATCCATGAAGGGTATTTTCTTAGTACATTTTGGGCCTTTTAATACCAACCGAGCATTTTTTAAACACCACTGGTCACCTGAGTATTGTTGCTAACCGTTCACCCCTTATGATCACAGTGTACCCTTCTACTAATGACTGTTCCCAGCAGGATAATATACCAGCTCACATACTGGGTTCTTGACCATGACAGTGAGTTCACTGTGCTCAAATGACCTCTACACTCACAGATCTCAGTCCTACAGAGCAACCCTGTCGATGTCCAGCAAACTAATCTGCAGCAACTGTGTGATGCTATCAAATCAATATGGCTGAGGAGTGCTACCAGCACCTGTTGGGAGTACATTATAACACAAAGAGAAGCTAATGATGAACAAAATTAAACAAAATGACTTGTTGCATCTGTTGGGTTACGTGACAAAATTGGCCCTTTTAGACTTTAATTGGGTTTTTTTTTTTCCAAAAACACAGGTTTATAATTCACATGCACTGCAGATGTGATAAAATCTGTTGTGAAAGAACAACAAAGCAAAAAAAAGGAGCACGAATCACACATATTCCCCTTTTTTCACTCTCACTAAATTATAGAGACTGAATAGAATCTGCACGCTGATTATTCTACACGTAAAGAAGAGTTAATAACTGCTATTCAGTAAATACGACCAAAGATGATAATGCTGTAACATGACTGGAGGCCTACAGCTAAATAATACTACATATTGCAAAAGAGTACATGCTTTTGAAATACTGTGAAATGTGGTCTATTTTGCAGCTTGTCCTTAAGGCTGGGGTTGACTGCAGCATTTACATTTTCTTCTGTTTAAACTATTTCAAATTATCTTAAACATTTTCTTCATACATTTGCTCTGTGGCTGTTTCATCAAGTTTTAGCTTGGTCCTTTAGTTTTGATAAAAGGAAAGTTGTAGAGTGTCTATAACTTTAAAGCAAGGGTTTAAAAGTGGTAACTGACAAAAATGGCTAAAGACCATTTCCAGTTTAATGTGAAAGAACCTCTCTGGGCTGCCTGAAGCCTTGGCCTGAACTCAAACATGGATGAATGGAACATTGACTCTGTGAAACAGGCCACATCACTCAACACGAGGGCCGTGCCTCACTCATGCTCGTGTTGCTTTGAGACAGCTTAGCAGGCCGCTTCTGCTTCGTTCTGCGTGCTCGAAATAAATGCTCATGATTTTCGAAATGCTCAACGCAGCAATTCCCTTGCTTTGGGTTATTTGCTTTTCTACATTTTTTGTGTGTCCAGTAGATGTTGAGAAACTTATTAAGTCTCCATTGTTGAGTACACAATCTGTGTGCAGCTCTGAGCGTTCAAGGACAGAAGCAGAAGAAAAAAATCAATCTAAACTAGCCTTAAAATTATGTTTTTGTGGCGTCATAAAATTGTTTTTCACATTAACTCAGTTTAGCACCGTTCCCTTGACCCCCAAGTTAAGAGCCAAATTTGCATTTCTGATAATATGCACACTGGCCTGGGTTCTTTTAGGCTGTTTATCAACTCTTTTCATTTCACAATCCTCCGATTTACTACTGTTACTGTTTTTGATGGTCTTCCTTTCCAAAGCAAAGATATAAAAGCAGCAAGAAAATGCAGTTTTCTGTAATACACAAGCCTCTCTCAAGTTCAACAATACATTCATTTGAATATTAATTTGAAAAATCATAAAGAGGTCACAAAGCCAGCAGCACTTGCAGCAAGTAAAACAACTTTATTGTTGGACCAAAGCATTTATTGACTTTGCTGAAGTCGCACTGGAAGCAGGTGAACCCCTTCTTCAGTTAAAAACCACGGCTTTTATTTTGGTATTGGAACATCCTCTATTAAATTGTATTTGTAAACTGCTTTTTAGTGTTGTGTGAAAGCACGAGTATCCTGTTCGAGCAAGTGCTGCACAAATAGCAGAGCCCAGCCTCAGCAAGCCACAAATCCAATTTTGTCTCCAGCTGAGACTCATGAGAGCCTCGATAGTTTAAGCTACTGATAATATAAATCTGGTAAATGATGTTACATTATAGTTTTTTTTTATTTTTTCTTGTAGGGGCAAAAATGTCAGTTAAATAAAGTGACCAGTTTTTATACTAAAAAATGCCATGCACTCATACTTCCCAGGGTTATTGAGATATTTCCTGCTATTTCATTTGTCATTGTAACACCTGCATATTTCAATGATGAACTGTAATCAGAACACATCCCCTTAAGCATTGTGAAATTGTAATGGTAATACAAATTCCTAGAAGATGACAGATATTCAGCTACAACATGCCTGCTTCTAAGAAAGATTATGATTGAAAGTCCTCATGTCACCAGCTTGTGTGTCTGCCGTCAGATCTCAAAAGACAATTATAAGGTAGTGACTTGGTTTTGTTTGGTATATTTAACTTTTTTGTTATCTGAAAAAAAAACCTCTTAAATGTATTTTCCTGGAAACAGGAAACATACAGGTAATCTCTCCTGGCAGCTGGCAATTCTGTGCCAGGGACCACATAAAGCTCTGCCATTGTGCACCCTCTATTAAAACCAGAAAGCAATCTACCACAGTTTGGCTTTTGTTGCTGCTCCTTACCAAAGGGGATTATGGCTTTCCTTTTAAAAATAAAAGGTTTGTATTCAACAGATAATGTCAGAAGATATGAGATGGTTGGTCAATGTCAGTTTAATGGTCAAAAGTCTTTCTGTTTCTCTCGGTTTAGTCCCTCAGATCCTACAGAGAAGTCACTCTTATACATACAAACACCATGGGGAGAATTTTTATGCATGTTCTGATATACAGTACACTCTTTTGTCTTATATATGCAGACACCTTAAAATGACACCTTTGCGCTGTTATTTTTTTACTGCACTGAGTCTCTCCAAGGGTTCAGAATAAGACTCATACCACAGAGGTTTTTTGTTTGTTTTTTTATTTGCATTTTCAAGATGTTTCCAACTACTCATTAGCACCGAAATATGTGAATTAGTTTACAAATACAGACTAGATAAGGCAGATGAAAAATATTAACTTCTACTATACATATATATAGTACAGTAGAAGTCTTGAGCCACCCTTCATTTTTATTTAAAATAAAGTGAAGTGATTTATTGAAACATGTTACAACCAAATATATGTTGCATAGTTCCAGTTGACTTGGAATGCAATATTTGATATTACTGCCATTAATCTTCAACACAGCCTGAATTCTTATGAGCAAGGTTTCTTGCCATTTCTTTAGGTAGTCTTCGGAAATAGCTCTCCAGGCTTTTTGAAGGACATTCAAAGCTCTTCTTTGGATGTTGGCTTCGTTTTCCTCAGCTCTCTGTCAAAATGATCACACATTGCTTCAATAAGATTGAGGTCTGTGTTTCAGGAAGGCCAGTCCATACCTGATAATGTTCTATTTTGTGTTTTTCTATCCAGATATGCATCTGAAGTGTGTTTAAGGTCGCTGTCATGCTAAAAAAAAAAAAAACTGTTTCCAATCAGATGCTTTTCAGATGGTATTGCATGGTGGATCAAAATGTGATGGTACTTTTCTGCATTCGTAATTCAGTCAGTTCAGTTTTGAAAAGATAAAAAACACAAGCTAAAAACACAGACCCAAACCATAACAGAGCTTCCACCATGTTTTAGAGATGAGTGTACTGTTTGCCTATTTCCTGAAATCCTTTGTATATATAGATGATCATTTGAGCAACAATTTTTATAATTTGATTCATTACTCCATCATATCTGTTGTCACCAATTTCCAGTCTAGTTCTTGTGTAATTTAGCATACCTCTGGCTTTCTTGGCTTCTTTACAGCCATCCATCTACCGAGGCCGTTTCTGATGAGCCTTCAGCTAACAGTAGATGGATCAACTGAAGGGCTAGATGCATCTCACAGATTCTGTGTCAGGTCCATCTATTCTCCGCTGCTCATCCTTATCAGGGTCGCAGGGGTAGCTCCCATAGGACTGGCGCAGGGTACACCATGGGCAGGTATGGATATGCCAAATTTTCAGCTAGTATCTGTTTGGGAATCACCTTGTTGGTGCAAAAAGTACTATTTAATGCATTCCACACTGTGTCATCTTTGGCATTTTTCATAAATTGAGCTCAAGAAATGGTTAAAAATATGTGTTTTTGTAACAATCTGACAGTAAAAAAAAAAAAGCCTAGTCCCATTCTGTCACACCTCATATCCTCTTTCTCTACATCCATGTTTTTGTTCTTTCTTTCTTTTTTTTTTTTTTTTTTTTTACATTTCCTTTCTTTCATTCTGACTTTTTTGTTACTATGGTCTTCCTCTTTTCCTCCTTTCTGATAGATTCATGCTCAACATCCTTTGTTCACTGTATCCACTGAACAAAGGGTGCACATGTCCAAAACATTCTGCCTTGCCTCTCTAACTGTCTGTAAATCACTCAACCTGAGCTGTCTCTCTGATGTACTCATTTCTAATCTTATCCATTCTGGTCACTGCCAGTGAAATATTAACATCTTCAACTCTGCCACCTCCAGCTCTGCCTCCTGTCTTTTTGTCAGTGCCACCATCACCAAACCATAAATCACAGAAGGTGCCTGAAGAAATACTTTAAAACTGGTCTTTGTTAAGTTGTCTGTTAATATTTGTGTCATTTGAGGTAGGTGTCTTCATTATGCTTGAATGATTTGTAGATCAGTGTTAAGTGGCTTAACAACCAAAATAGATTCCTCTGAAATGTGTCAGGTACAAAGACTGGACTGAAAAAGAAAAAAAACAAAACAGCCAGTGTCCAAATGAAAATTTAGAAATACCTTCAGAAAGTCTGGAGAACTATTGCTCAAGATCATGGTGACTCTTTAAAAGAATCCTCACATATTCAAAGCAATGGAAACTATAAAGAAATGAGTGATGGCTCAAGAGTTTTTGCATGGCACTGTACACCCTACTCTCCTTTACATTGTATTAAAAATTCCCTTTTACCTTTTTAAAAACTGAATTGAACACCTTTATTGTTATTAAATGAATGAATACAATAAAATTGATATCTCCCTGTGCATTTGTTAATGCACAGTAGTACATTAACAAATAAAACAAATAAGGAATTTTACGACTTTTGTGTTATTTTGTTTAATTGTGTCTTTAAGTTTGTGCAAATCTGTGCGGAGTATCAATAAGATCAATTTTCTTGCCTTTAAATATGGGAGGAAAAAAATTAAACCATGTGCAACGGTGCCCTCTTGTGGTCTCATGTTTGAACAGCACCCTCCCTTGTATGTTGATTTAAGAGAAGTCCCGCCCCTGAGCACCATCATAACCAATCACTACTCAGATGTTGAGTTGAAGCTTTCAAGCTTTGGGTGCGTCTGTTAAAAATATGCTCCTCACTTTTGCCTGTCAGGTTTTCACTGGTCGCAACAAACGCCTTTGTTCAACCACTGAGTTTAGGCTATGGTGGAAAGCGTTATCATTGTCGTCAATATCACCTTTTAAAAAAAGAGGCCCAGTTGTGCACGACGTGGTTAGAAGAGAATAAAATGCCTGAAGTATAAGCTCAGGGCTAACATTTCCCCATTTAGTTCGCCTCGAGTAACTGTTCTTCCAGCTAAATCAGTGCCACGCTCCTCCAACGTCCAAGGTTGATAATTAGCCCCATAATTATCAGAAAATTCAGCTTTTTCTTTTTATTGGAGAAATGAGTGTAGCAGTGCAACTGCGTCGGAATTAACCTGTCAACATAATGTAGCTGAAAGTGGTCGTAGTGTCTGTTTTTTAGGTTTGCTTTAACTAGAGAATAAGGAGTTAGTGACAGTAACGACAACTAAGTTCTAAAACTGGCAGTGACTGCTGTAGAACTAGCTTACATTTACTAACGGTTTACTCTCAACGTTACTCTAACAGCGACGAACCGTGAAGTGAGCTGTTTAACCGTTTCCTAAAACCCCCAGAACCCTGTTTACTGATGGCGGTTTGTTGTGGTGCGTGTGCCATGGTGACACAGGGGTGGGTCTTTTCTCCTCTTTAGTTTTGCTGTTTTCAAGGCAACCGGCCCATGCTGTGAAATCTGCCCATCATGAAATCCCTCAAGTCTTCTTGGTCATCTCCAGTATTGACCCATTACTGTGTTTGTACGAGGTAAGTTGTAATGTATTGTAATGCTGTTAGATTTCTTCACAACGGTGTTTCTTGCTCTGTGGCTCCCACAGCCCACCAGACTGGCTGGTAGTACTTGGCTGTTTGTATATCTGAACAAGTTTTTTCTTTATAGTACTGGAAGTCCTTGTTGTAAAGCAGAGGTGGTTAGGGGGGAAAGGATATTGATGCTGCCTGAAACTGTGGATCAAAGGAAGACTGTAGATTTCTTACCTGGCTTTCCCAAGGCACGAAGTTATGTTTTTACAGTATCTCTACAGAATCAGCTCCATTTGGCAGCACTGATATTTGGGATACAGCAAAGTGGGGTGATCCCATGCGAAATCAGTGGCTCCTCCCAGTTGAATTCTCACGATTAGCTGTTGTTTTTAACATCCACTAGAAGTGTCACCACCTGAACCCAAACTTTAGTTGTTTTTTTTAGCACGATTTTTTTTTCTGTAACTGAAGTTTAACCTTAATGTCATGGAATATATGATAGTGTTAATACTGAAAGTGCGTTCATTTAGTCTCATTGACATAGAGTAACAGAAACAAGGATTGGTACACTGGATGTTGTATCCTTTTATCTGATAATTCACTCGTGGAAATTATATATAATTATATGTTTATTATAAGTTTACCCAAGTATATTTTGGGTAAACTTCCATAGATCATATCACCATGTGCAAGGTGGCTGGTTCAAACATGTTTCATTTTTGCCTAGATTTTTAATGCAGGCTTACGTTCTTGCTGTGTTTAGGCAATAAAAATTCTTTGTTAGGTATATAAAGCCATAATCATGGTTAGGGTTCAAATACACCAATTGACTTTTCATTCAGAGCTCTGTTTTCCAGTTTGCCATGGTGACATGCCCCCTCTTTGTCTTCTCTCTGTCCCCTCTCATGAAGTATACTTCCTATTGTTTGCTCTGAGGCCAGGCTGGAAGAAACCAATAAAAAAGACAGTGGTTCCTCTCTGACCTCTTAGTACCATCTGCACCAGTATGTGCTTTAAGTTCTTTGGGGAGAGGTCTTTTGTCTGTTCCTGGGGTCAGACTGAAAACTAAAGAGGACAGAACATTTTTTTTAATCAAGGCTATGAAATCAGTTGGTTGAGTCAGTTCTTTTAAGTCACATTTCAAAATATACATGTATAAGAAAAGCCTTACCTGATTTTACTTGAGCTTAAGTCCCTTAACATTTGAATTCTGTAATTATTGCTGTTATTATTATTGCTATACTGTACTGTGATTTCTTAACAGTTGATTTTTAGCACTGCATACGATGATGAGGAATATTATTATCATTTTGCAAACCTTAGAGACACTGAACAGCAAGTTAACAGCACTACTGGGGTGATGTGGCTTAGGCTGTAGAGTGGGCCGTCTACTAATTGGAAGGTCAGTTGTTCGCTCCGTGGCTATTCCAGTCTGCATCTTGAAGTGTCCTTGAATCCCAAATTATTCACTCCTTTCAGAGTGTGTGTGTGTGTGCGATAAAAGTGTTGCAGTCTGTTCATGGGTTTAGCTTGTAGTGTAAAAAAGCCCAAAAAAGTGTTTAGTAAGTGTAGATAAAAAAAAAAATACAAGCACCAGTCTATTTACCCTTTTGTTCTGCCAGAGGAAGCTGAAAATGTTGTTAGTATGTCAATATTATTGAACTCGGAGTCCACTGGGAGTATGAAGTAAGAAGGTGCATAAAGATGGAAAACATTGTAACGTACAGGTTACGTGCAGGTAAGGCGGAGTATTAAGGCTGGATAGTCAAAAGCACATGGTCAAAAGCACATGGTCAAAATTAGGTCCAGACTTGTTGCCAGTTCTGCCAAAAAAATTGCCTTTTTGCTTACAAAAGTTGCCAATGTTTTGCTCAATGAATGACGGTGTATTTTGACACTGCACAATTTAGTCAATTAGTCGACCAGTCAACAGTCAACGTGGGCAGTGTATTATAATCTCATAGGAAGAAATTTCCTAGTTCAAACCCCAGCTGGTGTCCTTCTGCGTAGAGTTTGCCTGTTTTCCCTGCCTTTTTGAATTTCCTCTTGGTACTTTTGCTTCTTCCTACAGTCCAAAGACATGCTTTGGTTAGGTTAATTAGCAATTTTAAAGCACTGAATGAATGTATTGTTAAATATGGCTTGTAGTCTAAAGTCCAATGCCAGAGCATTCCAGTTCAGTAGTATTTAAAATAACAGTAAAAATATTAAATCACTCTCTTGAGCGGCTCCTTCTGCATATTCATCCTGTGTCCTCAGTGCTCCCTGTGCCTCCTAAGGAGATTAGCTGCCATATCTTATTCACTAGACGTTCCTAAACAGATCGGTGCTCTGTGGGGCAGCTCCACCTACACTTCTGTTCACTGTGTGCTCAAAATTCAGCAAGTGTCACTCTGTGAAAACATATATATTCCCTGTTGATTTTATGACAGCTTTTCTTCTTCTGCTTTCTCCTCTTCCTCCGTATCATCTGTCCTTTTTTTCTCTCACGCTGTCATTCCTCATCTCTGTCCTTCCCGAACATCCAGCTTACCTGTGCATCATACATGTATTCTTGGCTTGCCTCACCATCTGGTTGTGATTAGTTTGTCTGTAGCACAGAGTTTTTTCAGTCTCGTGTTCTGCATGATGATTATTGTCTCTTTACAATCGGTGAAGCCCCCTGTCAGGGATTTAGAGCAGCTTAGCCCATCCCCCCACCCCCCCCCCCCCCCCCCCCCCCCCCCCCCCCCAAATCTGGCAGCTGAGTTAAATACTTAGTTCTCCTGGGCATGAACATGGAGTTATGAGCAGAGTAACAGGTGAGTTCTTTTTGTGCTTCTTTTTCCTCACCAAAATGAAGCTCCTATAGATATAGATAATGTAAAAGCTTCTGAATTTAGGAATTACATTTTATGCTGTCTTACCTCATTTTAATATTATTATTATTATTTCCTCCCATTACATGGATAATTATCCTGGAAGCTCTGTATCTTTTTAGTTTACTTTACTGGACTGACTGCATGATTAGTTGAATTATTAAAATTCATAATTGTATTTCGACCTCAGTCCTCAGTAGGAAATGTGTTCTTTTAATAATATCCCCCAGCTTCTTTTTCTCCAAAATGGTTGTAACTAAAGATCTTTATCTGTACTGACATTTGTGATGAGGTAGCAGGTAGCAAGTTTTTCTGATGATTCTTTCATGTAGAACCTTTTTGTACATAAATGCTGCATGAAAGGAGAGCTGTTGCTACTGTGTCAGCTAAACCGTCCTCCAAGCACTTTGCAGTCACATCAGGGTTTTTGCTTTATCTTTCTTCCCAGCAAATGTCCAAATCTTTCTTGACATCCACAGTTTTATTTCTACATCACATTTCAGACAATTTAAACTGCAAGCTATTGCTAAAGCATCAGTAAGCTTGACTTTCACATACAGTTTTCTTAAAAAATGAACAAAATGTAATTTGACCAGATGTTTGCATGGCTTAAGTAATAGAATCTCATTTTGTGTGTAAAATCTTTGGTGAAGAAATTTTTATTATGGCCATGAATCTATTAAAATAAAATGAGCACTAAACTGTCAGGTGATACATATATTTGCATCACATTAATTTGTGGCTTGTGCAGTTTCCCTTCAGCAACAGCCTGGTGGGGATTTGGTCTTCATTTCCCTGAAAATTTGTGTTTGTCCAAGAAGGAAGAAACCATAGAAATAATGCCATAATTACACTGTGCGCTCTAAGCGATTCTATTCTGAAATGACTGTTGTTTTAAACCTACCTCTCATGTTGTTTATGCGCAGAGCTGCGTGCTCTTGTTCCTTGCGGTCTAGTTTAAATGCATGGTGAGTTTGCCATGTTGGCCTGTGTGGAGAGTCGCCAGTGATTTGTGTATGAAAGGGCTCAGCGGGATGCGAGTCTGTGCATGTGCGTCTGTGGGTAAATCTGAGTCTGTTTGTGTGTAATGTTTGTATGTTAGTTAAGAGATGAAAGAAGCACCAGGCTTCATAATCTTCTTTTGGTAATCTGGGACATTGATGAAAGAAGCAACCAACCATGGTTACCACTTTTCTTAATGGGAATGTGAGTGCTGTAGAGTGTGTACTTTACTTGCGCTTTGTTTTAAAATGTTAATTGGAAGACTTTGCTTCTGACATTGATGCATGTTAAAGTCCATGACCCGGTATGCAGTTGTTATTTCCTGACCTGCTGGCTCAAAACCAAAATAATCAAGCTACATCATCATTATGAAATAGCTGTTCTGTAAGTGTCAGTGGAAGTAAGTGATAATTACACAGTGTGACTTTGCTGCTGAAGCAATCAAATCCAAATAGCTTAAAGTTTAAATATGCATGGTCTTGATGTACTTTGAGACCTGTTGGCCATTAGGAGGATTGCACCACCAAGTTGAACTCAGTTCTGCTCAGTATTAATTGTATCATTTTATAAGCTTATTGTTTTGGCCCTCCACAACAGTCCCAGTTTCTCACGTGGCCCCTTGGGAAAATTAATTGCCCACCCTTGCTCTAGAACATTGAAATGCAGCTTTGGGAGTGAGCCACTGGCTGTATAGCTGTCAGAGATGTTTAACTGCACACTCTGAAAACACAACTTGAGCTCATGTTGTGGAGTTGCCATAGTGTCTGTTGCAGCTCCAAGCTAATTCTTGGGAGACTTGCTATGTGACATTTTGAACTAGCAGACTAATCAAGAAGGATCTGCTACCTGTATACTGTGTTTGTTTCCTGTGAATTAAGCAACTGAGATGAATTCAGTAGTGTGTGTAAAAGCTGTACAGTGTGAGCAGATGGTACAGGATTTGAGCAGGGAGCAATAAAAAGAATTCTAAATCAGTGGTGTAAACAACACAAAGTTTATGTCGCCTTAGAAACCGGTCCATACGTGCTGCATTGTAAATATTCTCATGATATCCTAAAATATCACAAGTCAGTGTTTGAACTGCGCATTTTCAAAGGAAATAGTCAGTCAACTAAGCTTTAAATAATCAGGAGCCTATTTTTTCTTAAAGGCAGCAGCATCTAGCTGGTAGATCATTTGTGTATTCCATCCATTCGCTTCCGCTTCTCCTTTTCAGGGTCGCGGGGGGCACTGGAGCCTATCCCAACTGTTATAGGGCGAGAGGCGGGGTACACCCTGGACAGGTCGCCAGTCTGTCGCAGGGCCAACACACAGGGACAGACAGCCATTCGTGCTCACATTCACTCGCACATTCACACCTAATGGCAATTTGGATTTTCCAATTAACCTATCCCCACAAGCTGCATGTCTTTGGACGGTGGGAGGAAGCCGGAGTACCCGGAGGGAACCCACGCAAACACGGGGAGAACATGCAAACTCCACACAGAAAGACCCCGGCCTGATGTTGGAATTGAACTCAGGACCTTCTTGCTGTGCGGCAACAGTGCTAACCACCGTGCCACCGTGCTGCCATTTGTGTATTCCCATTCTTTAATTACATTTATGAACATTTTTAATTATGTATATAGTATTGAATTTACTGATTATTATTATTATCCTGGTCAAGTCTGTTTGTGTTTTATTGTTTCAGAGTTTGATCAGTGTTAAAACAGAGAAAAAATTAAAAGCTCTCCCCAATGAGTTTGACTGTATTGTTTAGTACAATGCTAATAAAATAAAATACAAGCACTGATAAAGAGAACAGAAAAGCTTTTAGACTGAAGGATTAGACAATTTAGAACTTTAATTTTTGTTTATTTTAATTGGAAATAATTGCCGTTACCTAAACCAAGCAAGTAAGCAAATAAAGAGTGTTTATTTGCTTACTTGCAAAATAAACACTCTTTATTTGTAATTTCTTTCTTTTTTCATGGCTTTATTGTGTTTGTTATGTCTAGGATGTTTTTTGTTTGTTTGTTTTTTATCTGTGACATGATTTTTTTTTTTTTTTTTTGTTAAATTATTTCAATGGAAAATAGATTAGGAATTGGGGTTAGCCTCAAATCTTCTGCATTAACAAATCGTGCTACTCAAGGTGTGTTAACCTTGATTCATTGCAAAGTATTACATATAGTGAAATAAGTATCGGTTGCTCGTTTGTGTTTCAGGTATTGCATCCAAATGCTTCCTGTTCCTCAGCACTGAAGAGGAAGAAGAGCACTGAGTCTGTAGCTGTTACCTCTGGACTGCCACCAGCTCAATGACTTCTACCGCAATTTGTAAACTTCCTCCACCATGGTTTTGAAAGTGGCTGCAGAGCCAAAGAAACTAAAAAAGATGCTAAAGGTTCCCAGGCCTGGCTGAAACAGTAACTGAAGTCAAAACAAAGAACTGGGAGAGGCTGCAAGGTGAATGGAAACAAGACAGAACACCACAGCAGGGGTTCTGTTCTGGACCCCTGCCCCAGTCCATTCCTCACCTAATAGCACTGCTGTATCAGAGGATGAGTGGGATGAAGAACAGGCAGAAAAAGAGGATGACTTTTTTAGTCAAATGGATGAGAATGGTATCATTGGACTGTCAGGGGCACTTGAAAATGTGGAATTGGAGGAATGCAATTCAGATGGGTGCCCTGGATCCCTCACCCCAGAGGAGGCAGATTATAGTGTGGCTGAGAGGGACACACCGTCTGAGGAGATGATCTACAAGCTGAGTAAGCATCTGTCGCACCATAAACCAACAGAAGAAGATACAGGAAAACTGTCATCCTATGAGCATTCATTTATAATTTATTAACTTATTTTCTTGACCTTCATTTCTTAGTTTCCACTCTAAAGCACTTGAATACACCTGATTCTGAGACCTGTTTGAATAACAATTGAATAATTGTTTTCATTTTTTTGTTTTCTCATATTTTATATTTTCTACAACCTAAAAATAATATGTTTAAGATTATAGAAAACATACAAATCCTGACAACTGAATGATAGAAATGTAAATTCCGTCTTTGTTCTCGAGATACTAAATATTTTGTCATCAGGTGATTAAAAGAGGTCCCTGCTTGTTTGGTTGTACTGTAGAGAGTAATTTACAATTGTAAAATCTTTACAAATACACACAAAATTTTTCCTGTCTCCCCGTCGTATTAGTCTCTTTGGGCAATTTTGAGAAGTCAAAACAAAACGGGATTTAGCCAAATCTAGTGAGTAGGATTGTGGTGAATACTGACATTGTTCAGAATATTTTCCTCACACACCTTGACATATAACAGTAACACTTTTAAAGGGTCATCGTGAACGACCGAGTGAATCTTGAATAATGGCATGGATCCCCTTGGTTCTACTCCTCACATGATGTGCCACCTTGGGCTTTAGACAATATGTACTAAACTGCTTGTTTGTTCCTGAGTTGTGGTCTGAGACAAAGCTCTCATCACTACTGATCCGTGAACCTGTTCAGGTCAGTCTAAAGCAGACAAAGCTAAAAAAAATAGCAGAAGCGCTGGCGAGGTTTAGAATAAGTTTAGTTGTTAATGGCTGGAGTCATGGAACTGATTGCGCTTGAAGACCAAAGACGGTGCACATTTGTGTGATTCATTAAAGCTACACAGTCCTTTGTTGCGCAACACGTTTTTTGCTTCCTTATTATTTTTTCATGCCTTCTTCTTTTTGTAATTATAGATGAGTTAAAAACGTTGTCAGAGGATATGGAGGTGAGGCAGAGAATGGAGGAGCAGGTAGCAGAGCATCTTTCTGTGTGGGACAAACACCATGACACGACGGATGATGACAAAGATGGAGAAGAAGAGAGAGGGAGGAGTGATTGGAGTAAAAAGAAATTTGAGCACACTAGAACATCAGGGGAGCTTGGAAGAAAGCTGGCAGGACTCGCTGAAGGATATCGTGGTAAAGAAGAGAATAAAGAGATCAGGTCAGGACAATCTTCTAGCATTCAGCTGCATGGTGTGGACATTGTTTCCTGTCCAGCCTCCCGTTCTGCCTTACCCATTGCCGCTTCCACTTTGCCCCATCGTCTGCATTTCACTGCCGAGGAATTAAATACTGCCCCAGGAATTGAAGCTGAAACCTTTCCAGAAATAAGCTTTACAGAAAGTTTTCAAGAGTCTAACAGTAGCCACATGAGCCTCAACTCCAGTCCTCGCTGTCCCGAGATAAAGCTTAGGGCTTTGCCTCAGCCAGCAGCATTGATTTCTGAACAGGTCATCTCAAATCATTACAGGAGATTAAGTAATGGCCCTGGAAAAAAATCAGGAAAGAGAGACAAGGAGCATAGTCACCCCACTCCCACACCGAGAAAGATAAGGAAGCACTCTCCTGAGGCTGCATATTCAAGAACTCATTCCCCCGGCACAGTCAGGCCCAACAAACAACAGAACACACGTCGTGACAGGGACGTGGTAACGCCTAGAACCAGGAGCAATGCTGTTACAGAGGACGAATCTAGGTAAAACACATTTTATTAACCATTTTATTTGGGCTTTCTTTTGCTCTTTTCTATTTTCATACATCACAATTCTCTTTTTCCAGAAAGGGGCCCCTGAGTTACCACACACCAGACTTCTCGAAGGTCAAACCCAGAGTTCATTTTCCCAAAGGCGGTTACAAGCCCCCCAAGAGCAGGCCCTTGTTAACGAGGAAGTCCTTATCACCCGAGCCACCTATAGTCTTCAAATCCCCTGCTGATATAGTGAAAGAAGTCCTACTGAACACCGCTGGTGAATCTCCTACCTCGCCAGATTCTGACGGACAGGCAACCAGTGCAATCAACGCTATTGTGCCTCAGGAGTTCAGATGCCACCAGCAGGCCACCACACTGGTCAATCAGCTTCAGGTACTAGTAGAGACTAAGAGGTATTTCAGTTTGGAAGAGTTCTCTGTAAAATTACTTTAAACCACTAAAGTTGATTGAGATGGACATAAGATATCTAACTTGTCCCAGTATTAAAATCAAAGCTGTAGTAATGATGGCTGCATTCTGCTTAGGGGAGGTCCTATTTCTGTGAATACAGGTTCACTGACAGGGTCTGCTGGGACACGTAATTGAGGCTTCAGTAATAAGATCTGTACTTTTTGTACTATAACAAGTCAAAATGTCATGAAGAAGTCTGAGTTTTTTCCAGGTTAGTGTGAATGCCAATACTGACTGGACTTAAAGTACGAGCTTTCATTTCAAAAGGTGAAAACGTCACACAGGACGCCCTTTGAATTTAATAATGTGTGAACATCAAACATGGATATGCCAGAAGGGACTAATATATTTAGAAAAAGTCTCATCTCAGCTCCCAGCTCAAGGTTTTTAAATGGGAAAAATAGGGGAAACGCATTTAAACACATGGCACATGAGACTCGTAGTTTTAGGGTGCCCCACTTTATTTCCTCTTTGTTTTTGTGTCACGGTTCAAATCAAACTCATCACAGTGGTGGAATCTGAATAATGGAGACATTTTGTTAATTTTTTTTATTGAACGTGAAAATAAGACAACACTGATTTCTCTTCACTTAGTTTTAACTATAATATAACAACAACATACAAATACATTTTCTAGAATGAATTTTGTTTAATATTATTACCCAGAATGTCACTGTCTGCTGTAGCGTTTCAGTTACTATACTGAAACTGAGCATTAAGCCATCCATCCATTTATTTGGACAGCCAACAAAAACAAAAGCAAATCCAAAACCAAAGTACACAGAGATAATTTGCCTGGCTGTCCTCATATGGTTAGCTTTTGTTTACGTTTGATAGCCTCACAGGATGAATTAGACTAAACAGAACCTAAATTCCGCTCCAGTCTTTTAGTCCTCTCTTTTATCGCCACCCCCATTTTTGCTTTATTCCCTTTCGTTTTCATTTGTCTCACTTTTTTTTCCTCATGTCACATTTCTTTTGCACTGCTTCTCCTTACTTCCTTCTCCTTTATTTCCTCTGGCTGCAGGAAGACTACGACAGACTGCTGACTAAGTACGCCGAGGCAGAGAACACCATTGATCGTCTGCGTCTGAAAGCCAAGGTAGTTAATCTAGAGATCCAGCTATAATTTATCACCTTTTAATGGTGTGGATTGAAAAACAGTACATGTCACTATCATACATAATTATTAGTTGTCCAACCATTAAGCCACTATAAAATATTAAAGTTAATACCAAACTTCAAAGTGATATACAACTTATTTACTTAAATTTTTGGCATTTATTGAATTTTTCTTGTCAACAAAGAGTAATTATGTGGCTTTTGATAGTTGAACAGGTGGGAAAGTACTTTCAAAGTAGAGCAAATTCATTATGTCACAACATTTATATGTCTATATTTCATTTTTGCAGGACAGAAATTTAGAGAATCAGCATCCCAGGTCCAGGCAGGCTCAGCGCATCATAGACAGAGCAGTATGTCATACAAATGATTAGAAATCTCAGAAAAGTGGGATTTGAAATAAATACAGAAGAGGCAGGAGTAGTGCTGAAGTGTTCGGAAATGGCTCATTTAAACATTTGGTGGCTCATTTCTGTTTGTGCTGCAGCGCTTCACATTCAGCACTAATTTAAATCAGCTTACTGAACTCCTCACCTCCTTTTTCTCCATCTCATTCATTACAAACTGAACCACCATCTGTTCTATCCTCCCCTCACCAGGGTGGTGAGGGTGGGAGGAGTTCCTTTACAACAAAATTTGCAGATATTTGTTAGTCAGTATTTTTTTCTGATTAGACATATGTTCCAGTAGACTTACCTTTTGTAGCTGAGCTTATAACCAGTTTAATAAGAAATCTGACTGGTTCCAGTCTGATTGATGATCTGAATTTAGGTTTTAAGTGGGGTTTTTGTCTTTCTGATTAATCTCTGTTGTCTCTTAATTGTATATTAAAGGGTCCCTGTAGGTGCCATGCAGCTGTTTACTTTTGCAATATGTATGTATGTGTGTGGGGGGGGGGAAAGGGCCTTCTGAGAGCTGTTAAAGGTCATAAAGATTTACAGCTTTGAGTGACTGTCAAGCTCATTTTCACACTTTGGTTGGCTGATGACTGACTATGTTTAACTCCTTTTTTTCCAAACTCTGTTACTCTCCCCTGCCCTTAATTACCTCAATACCCTCCTTATGTGTCAGTCAGAATAGTTGTGAGGCCTTAGTGAAAGCTTACAACCTGTGGACACTAGATGGGGATGTTTTCCTGCTGTGTGTATGCTGTTTTTTAATCTGACTCACTTCACATTTCTAGAATGAGAAATTAGAGCAAACACTGATCAAAACCTGCTGAAGTCTCATTTTGTATGGGTAAAAGTACTATACAGTGATACAGTGTGTCTCTTACAAAATGTAGAAGTCCACATACAGACAGGCTAGGTAATAATTATTGAGAACATGTTTGTTTTTGTTTTTCTTGTTTCTTCCAGGTTAACCTGTACTCTGACCCACCAAATCCCAGCCACTGCGTGCAATCAGGACTAAACTGCGGTGCTTCAAAGTTGCTAAAATTAGATTTTCCTCGGGCTCAGAAACCCACGACAGATCAGGGTATCTTCATTTTATTTAATGGTTACTTCTTTGCTGCTAAATCTTGTATTAGTCAGTATCTTTAAACCGGGTAGCTTGCACCACAATTATCTGAATGGACAAATGACTCTGCACATATTTAGAATTTTTGGGTGAACTGTCTCTGGCTTTGATGAGTGTATACAACAGGCATTGTGTGCATTTTCCTTCTAATCTGTTTGTCCATGTAACAGGAAGTTCAGCTACCGGTCCTACCGAACCAGGCTCTAAGCTTGGACAGCAGCTAGCCAATATTCTGTTCAGCCAGGCCGAAACATTTCTGCAGCAGGTAACTGGCCAATTAAATCTTTAGAGATGAGAATGATCAGATTTGCTGGCTGGTAATAATGGTCATTTAGGAAATTAATCAATGATAAACCTTTTGATTTTTCATTCAGCTGCAGACGTTTCAGGATCTCCTTAAAAGCAAAAAACTTCAACCTTTTGAACAAACTGAGGTAAGAGCAACAAAAGCACAGCAGAATTCTCTAGGTTTTTGGGGGTTTTTTTTATAAATTTTATTTTCAGTCACAGCAGCATGTTAATAACAAAACATTGAACATACAGTAGTTTGCTGTTCAGTATTTACAATACCCCAAAAGATAACAGAAATAGAGAAGGAAAACAAACAAACAAACCAAAGAAACCCCTACAAAACAAAAAACAAACAAACAACAACAAACAAATATAAAAATAAAATGTACAAGGGACATTCAGTGTACAGTTAACTATGATAGTGATATAGAGATATGGCATCCGGTTGTGATAAGGTAGTCATTTTAAATGTTTCCATGTACATCAGGAATGGCTGCCATGCCTTAAGAAATTTGGTGGTTGAACCTGCCAGTGTATATCTAATCTTTTCTAAATGTAAAAACCTCATGAGCTCTGTAAGCCACTGTTCATGTGTGGGAGGAGCTTCCTGCTTCCATCTTAAAAGTATAAGGCGCCTTGCGATAAGTGAAGCAAAGGCAATAGAATTCGAATAGTATTTTGGCAAAGTGATGTCTTGAGGTATCACCCCAAAGATAGCCGTTAGAGCAGAAGGATCATATTTAACGTTATACATCTCTGACACAGTGTTAAATATAGACACCCAATAGTTATGAAGATTGGGGCATGTCCAAAAGGTATGAAGGAGCGAACCTGTTTCTGCTTTACATGTGTTACACAGAGGGTCAGCTCCTGGATAGAACTTGGCTAACTTTTCCTTGGAGATATGTAATCGGTGCAGGACCTTGAATTGAAGGAGCCCATGCCTGGCACATATCGAAGAAGAGTGTACCCTCCTGAGAAAAGCCAGAGTTCATCTGTTATAGTCATCCCAAGGTCTTTCTCCCACTGTGCTTTAAGGATGGAGAGAGAAGGAGATTGAAGATCTAATAATATAGCATAGATTTCTTTAATCGCCCCTCTCTTATGAACGTTTATATTAATAATTTTATCCAAAGAAGTTTCCTCAGGTAGTTCCGGAAATGAAGGAAATCGACTCTTTACAAAGTGGCGAATTTGTAGATAGCGGAAAAAATGTTGCAGAGGAACATTAAACTGCTTCAGGAGCTGCGTGAATGAGGCAAAAATCCCATCTACAAAAAGGTCTTTGATATTTCTAAGGCCATTACTTTCCCATATTTTAAAGGCAGAATCTATCATGGAGGATGGGAACATATGATTTGAGCAGATAGGTGCTTTAATTGACATTAAGTGTAACCCCAACCTTTTCCTACATTGCACCCAGATTCTGAGCGAGTCATACAACAAAGGGTTACGTTTATAGGTGTATAGTTCTAATGGGAGAGCTGAACTCAACAAAGCTGATAGGCAAATTTTGCCACAATTGGATTACTCAATTTGGAGCCGAGCTGGAGTCTCTGTAGTAAAATTACTCATCCAGTACAGCATATTTCGAATATTTGGCAAGTTTGGCAAAGCTAATCCACCCATTGGCCTAGTCCTCTGCATGAAATCTTTACAAATTCGTGGACTTTTGCCATTCCAAATAAATGCAGAGATATGCTTATTCAGTGTTATAAAATACTTATTGGGTAAGTAGCATGGGATACATTGAAATAAATAAAGGAACTTGGGTAGTATGTTCATCGAATTCTCTAGGTTTTTAAACATCACATCTAATGGGAACATATATTGAATGGAATACATAAAAGTTCTTTCTTTTAGGGTATGGCTCAGCTTGCTGAGGGGCTCGAATCTTTGGAGAGGGGATACTTGTTGGCGAGGGATGAGGAGAAACTCCTGCAGCAGCGAGGCATAGAAATCAGCCAGTTTGACCCAGAACGGTAATGTTGATGTCCAGCATTACATCTGAATACATTTTATATTTTGCATTTATGTGTGCTCATTACTCAGTTGTTTTGATTCATTTTTCTTTTTTAACATGTATGTTATGCATCAGGGAGTTGGAGGGGCTGATCTTTCAGTGTGGGCTGCGTACGGACGAGCTGAAGGAGCAGGTGGAACAGATGCAACCGGATCAGCCCACCTGGATTACTCCTCCCTCTCCACCTCCTCAACCAACCACACCATCTGCCCTCTCTGTGGATGTTGTAACCTTCACTCACCCACAGGTAGCAACAGTGTGTATGGCCGGGATTATTATGACTCTGTGAGCAGCATGGGCAAATTGTAATAAACCTAGTCTGTGTGGAGGAGGCATGTGTTTTTAGTGCCCTTGTAGCACAGTGAGTGTAGGGAATTGCATTCATTCACACTCTAGTTACAAGGCAGACATCTGCAGAGTGGTTGATTACCACAAATCAGAAGGTCAGTGGTTAGATCCCAGCTCCTCCAGTGTACGGTTATATGGAACTGTCCTTAGGCAAAATGGAAAAAGCTGAAATTGCACCTGTGAGTGCTGTGAATGTGTGATACATAACGTGTTTAACTGCTTGATGTGGTTTGTAGTGGAAAACTTAGATTTTTATTTTCACAAAATTGGACTATTTTTGGTTTATGATGAAATCCCTGTTCAGGACAGGATCACAGCTTTAACAGACTTTATCTTTTCAATTACTTTTCTCTTTTTCTCTTTTGAGGTCCTGCCTGTGCCTCTGCTCTCTGAGGCAGCGGAAGCAGAAGTGAGCTCAGCCTGTAAAGAGAACGATGAAGAGAAGTCCAAGGGAGAGGATGAAGAAACTCTCTACCTCAATCCTCTGAAGGGCAAAATTAAAAGTGTTGCAGAGGACTTTACCATGGCAGTGAATCAGTGAGTAGCTATATTTAAATGCATCAATATCATGAAATCTGATAAATAGGGAGTCCTACAGCTGGGACTTTTAATTATTTAACTGTTTCTCCTCCATCTGTTTAGCTACCGAAGCATCAAGGAGCTTCCCAAACTTCTAGAGCGTAGCCTGAATGAAGCAGTTCTCTCCTCTCCTGCTTTAAGAACTAACATGCAGTCTGAACACAAGGACAGACAGGAAACTGGAAATAATGAAGTCTGGAAAACTCTCTCTCAGAGGTTAGTCTCAAAGTAAAAGGCAAGATGGTCTGCATTTTCACCAGCAGCACAGTTTGTTTTTTCTATTGGACAAAAAATTGAGTAAAAAATACACAATTGGGAGGAAGCTAATTTCTCCGACCACTGGACTAAATTCTCTCCAATTATCTGTTCACAGGAATGCACAATCAGACCATCAGGGCTATTCTTCTGACGTGAACAAACAGCAAAACAGCAGGTCCAGTCCTCGTCCGGCCTCCAGCCGGCTCATGATGTTTCCTGTTTTTCGTCAGAGTAACATAAAGAGGGTAGAGGTGGGAAAGTCTCACAGCAGCAGTCTGAGCAGCCTCGGAGATGTAAAAGTGTCAGAGTTGAGGAACTCCGAGGTTCAGGCTGGGGGCAGGAGAGTGTTTTCTCAGGTCAGTGATATTGATGGTCACTTATCCTGTATCAGTTCCATTAAAAATGTTGCTTATTATGGCCTGTATGGTGTATGGTTCTACCAAGCTTGAGTGAAAATGAGCTGATCATGTTTGGATTTGGAGCTGATAAATACCGAACAACAGTTAAATTTTACTAAAAGGAAGAACCTGCCAACATGCCAAAGTTTAATTAGTTTCAAAGTAGCTAAAAAAAAAACAACAACTTTATTTAACAGCAGTCACCTCAAGGTGGTTTATGCTATGAGATAATACTAAAATATTTCTGTAATGATTAACAAAACACTTTATTTTACTAAAGATTTGACATATTCGTTGCAGCTGCCTAGTGTGATGATCAGTGTTAATGTTGTATAGCTTCTGTTTTGTAGGATGGTATCATCTCTCCAGAGACAGACAGCGGGTTTGTTGGTTCAGAGAGCAGCCGTCTAACTCCTGCAACAGCTTCCAGTCCTCTCCACCAGAGAGCATCAGAGAGGTGAGTCCAACTCTGCCTCCCTTCCTCCATAGTGATTTACTGCACTAATAATTTCAGCTCAGGTGCCATCCCCCACCCCATAACACACACAACACATTCTGATGTGATTTTCTATTGTTTTAAAGTGATTGTTTTTTTCTTTGATTAAGTCTTCTGTGTTTTTGTTTTTGTCCTTGTTACATTCCATTATGGTGCAGTGGTGTTCCAGTGCCTCAGGAAGAAAGCACGAGTCTTCAGACAGGCCGAGTCTTTGCACCATCTCATTTTTCCTCACCGTTGCACAGTCATACAGCTAAAGACCTGATTATGAGCTCCCAACTTAGCCTCGACCAACCACAGAGATGCAGAAGGGCAGTGAGGAGACGCACCTCCTCCTGCTCTCCAAATTGCTGTGTCAATCTGAGACAACAAAGGGTGGCAAGTGGCAGCAGTGAGTTTGGACTTGAAAGTGACGGCAGTGAGTTTCCAATTTGATTTACTTAGTAATCAGTAGTGCTCTCTCTCTTTTTGAGTATTTAAGCTGCTGACCTCCCCTTATTTCTACAGCTCACATTGACTCTGAAGGTGAAAAGACTGACCAGTACAGCAAATCTATCAATTTCCTCGACAGCTCACACACAAGCTCTTCCACCACTACTCAGCACCACCATTGCGATTCTCCACGAGCAAGGAGTTCCAGTCAGAACTGCATGTGAGTGTTTGTGTGTCTGGATGGGACTTGAAGCAAACAAGTCAACAGTACAAGTGGAGAATGTCCCAGAAACACAAAGCTCTGAGAGTGAGGCAGTAGATAGTCACTCTACAGTGTCACTGTGAATCCTAATGATTTCTGATGAATGACGATAACTGTTGCTACAATAATGCAGTAACATGATCACGCCAAAAACTAGTTGTAATGTTTTTATTATAATTTTCTTTTATGTATTTTATTACAGAATCACCTGCTGTTGAATCAGGTTGTATATTAGGAGCTTCTGTTTCCTGCACGGTGTGGTGTTTCTTGTTTCTTTTCAGAATGCGTGTGCACTTGGTTTGACACCTACATCAGTATTTGCCATCCACTGAATGGTTTAGTTGCATATTTTCCACAGTAAAGCATTTTAGAGGTCACGTCACAATATTTGGCCACAAAACTTGGTGTGGTATGATAGTGTATTAGTTCAAGCTTACATATGAACTGCAAAGGTGGATTATTATGTAAAGATCCCTTTTCTGTTTTCCTCTAGTGATGCAGTCCAGATACTGCAGGCTGAGGTAACCAAACTGAAGGAGAGACTAGAAGATCGTCTGAGAAACAAGAAGCCTATCAGCTCTATTAGATCAGCTCCATCAACTCAGGATAACAGCTCTAATCAAAGCACCTCTTCATCTTGCTTCAGGTTGTTGTTGTTTTTTTTCTTTTTTTCTTTTCAATGCTCCACATAAAACCACAGAGTCAGTCTACTGTGATGGATTATACAGTCACTTGTCTTTGTTGCCAAGTAGGAGCACTAAAAACCTGATTTGTGTTTGCTTGCTTTGGGTGATATTCCCAAATTTTTCAAATTATTCCAGATGTCTAACAACATCTGGCTTTTTATCTGATGTGCTGCACTTTGTGACTCTGTCTAGAAAGGTGCTGTATAAATTAGAGATGGCACGATACCACTTTTTTAAGTCCGATACCGATATCATAAATTTGGATATCTGCCGATACCGATATGAATCCGATATAGTGTGTTTTTTAATCAATAAAACGTTTTTTTAATATCTTGCTGCATTTTGTATAAGTTTATACTTAAGTTTAAATAAATAACAACACTAAAGCTATTCTGTTATACCTGTATGTAAAAAATACACTGCCCCCAAAATATTTCATAGTTCAGCAATACTAATCTTATTAACTTAGCAGTATTTATACAGTATTTATACTTAATATTTCTGCTAAGCAGAGTACTTAGGTTGCTTAATATTTCTGCTAACTAATAGGGTTGCAAACTCTCAGCAAAAAAAAATAGGGAACCACCCCCCACCTCATGATGCTTAATTGATGTAATCAAATTTGATTTGATGCAGGGAGGAGAATGCACAGAAATAAATTATTTTTCAAGAATAATTAAATAGATTCAACATCTTTCTTCAACAAAATTGCAGACTGCACAGATGGTATCTTCCCAAAGGAAAAAGTACTATAGCTTAGGGTATATTAGACTTAACAGTTACTATATACAGTAATGGACTTATATATATATTTTACATCAGATTAAAACTTTGGGTGTAAGAGTCAGATAATTATTTATTAAAAGCTCGACATTTTAAATGAGAATAAGAAAGAAAAGTATGTCTTTGTGCCCTCTTTTCCCTGTTCATGCCCTATCGGCCCCCCTGGCTAAACTTTGCTAGATCCGCCCCTGCACAGTTACCAGCCGTCAGCTGCGTAGAAAAAGATCCTGGTCTAGAAAGTAATATTAAATAAATTCTAACAGCAGCTTATCAAGCTTAATAGTGCTGCTGTTGTTCAGCCGCTGGTTTCCTCTTTCTGGTGCAAAGTGGGCCAAAAACTAAGAAGAGAGACCGAGTCGCGACAGAAAAGCCGATCAGCTGATCATTGATCAGTTTCACGTTTGAAGTAGGAGCAGGAGAGAGAGAGAGAGAGAGAGGCAGTCGCTCCATATATCGGTTGTTAAGCTTAATGCTGGAATGTTTTACAAACATTCAGAGATGAACTTACACACTTGCTTTACTTCTCTCTGGGAAAACTTCCTCGGAGATGAAATGCTGGTTTGGTAGCACACAGCTGCTCTATCACGTGATGCACACTGCTGCAAAGTGCTACGGTTATGAGCCGGGTTACGCCGTGTAGCAAGTTTTGTGAGGTGCTTTTTTGATATTTAATGGATCGGATTACATTTTTTATTTCTCGCCGATATCCGATCCAGGAATTTGGGTCAGTATCGGACCGATACGTAATATCGGATCGGTCCATCTCCAGTATAAATAAAGTTTTATTTATTTATTTAATAATAATAATTGTGGATGCATAATGAACTATGTGATCTTATATTCTACGGCCTGATTTGGAAATTTCATAGTTATGTCACAAATGAAGTTTTAAAGCATTTATAGCAGCTTTCTTCCACTTTTCAGGTCTAGAGAGCAACGGAGTGATGTCAGTGCAGGGAAAAGAGAAACACAGATGGTGGACGAGGTTGCGGAGGAGTCCACACAGAGACGAATAGCCAGGAGAAAATCTGCTTCTATAAACCAACAAAAGCCACAACATGATTACTGTGAGTTCATTGTGATTAACAAATGATCATCAAACTCAAGGAGGGAGACGGAGTGATACCAGTTTATTCATTTCATTTAGCCATTATGAAAGCTTGTATGGTCAAACCGAAGCATGTTCACTCACAGGGACTAACAGATGTAAGAGTGTAGTTTCCTTTAAGGTTCTCATCCTGTTTTTGATTCTGAAGCCTGTTATGCTCATTAACTCCTATTTTTAATGGCAAGCCATATCACTTATTGAGTCAGTGTTTTATTTTCAGTGACAAGATCGGAGCTGCAGCCCTGTGCACCACAGCCTCAGGTGTCCAGATGCACTCAAACATCTGCAGCACTAGACAGCTGCTCTTCCCGCACAACTACTGTCTACAGCAGGCGGACACAGCACAGTAAGAACACCTACCACACCACTGGAGACACAAAGACAAATTCAGTCAAATACAGCTTCAGAAATTTGAAATTGCAGTGGGACCTGTTCAGACATGTTAAATAAATCCATGTAGGTTCTCAGTCATCTACACTGCAGTCTTGAGGGTTTGAGCTGAGGGAAACCTCTCTCTGTATTGCAGGGAAGCATCCTGTTGTTTCTGTGCCTGAAAAAGGAGATGAACCTGACGGCAGAAGAAGTCAAGCTCCTGTTTGTTCTCAGTGTTTGTCATTTCACAGAGCATCCCCTGAACGTGAGAATGAATGCCTGGATAAACATGTTTGCTAGCAAAGAGGGCAGAATCCAAGTGTCTGAAGTGCACTTTAATTTAAAGATGTTTTTAACCAATGTTAAAGCTTTATCTGGATTAATTTTATGGTTCGACTGAGCCTCCATAAAGCCTCTTCTGTGATGTCTCTGTACTGTCAGGACCGGCTGGTGGCGGTAGAGAGATGCTCCATTCCTCCACTTGCTGCCATCAATGTCCTCTCTGCGGACGCCTCGAATCATACAAAGTCATTAAGCCAGGTTAGAGACAACGAGATGCGTTTCAGATGCCCAGTTAGAGCACTGAGGTTTAAATCCTTATCAGAAGAAGGATGTACTGTTATCTTTGTGTGGCTAATCCATTATTTCACCACACAAAGACAAGAGTTTGGTTGTGTGGAAATTTATGCCCGATTTCCACTTGACTCATAAATTTAGTCTGCAGTAAATGAAATGAGTGCAATTATTTTACGTGTTAATGGAGCTCCTGGCCTGCTCTGTGGTTCGCAGACAGTCACAGACTCTCCGACACTTCCACACACATAAAGTACCAGCCAGCCGAGTCCCCTGATGGAGCAGTGGGGAGCAGGTTCTTTGCATCTGCAGCTCCACCTGCACTGCTGCAGTGCATGCCAGTGTGCCCTCCACCACTCCTGTAAGTGCGCTGCCCTCATAGCTCACACACTCATCTGACACAGTATGCAAAAATCCTAAAAGCTTAAAATTTTCATTTTCTGCGTTTTTTTGTTTCCCAAACTTTTAGATTAACATGCAAATAACAGATTTCATTTATATATCCTTATTTTCTATTTAATTTTAAACTTAAAGATGACAAACTGTGTCCAGAATCCACACAGCATTATCACCTCAGGCTAAAAACACAGAGGGCAGATTTCACTGGCTTGACTGGCCAGGTCGTTCCCTAAGTGCACATGGCTGCGCTGAAGGGAGGTTTTCCCTCTTAGCTGAGAGGTTTGCTGGATGAGAATTTGGGGCAAAATAGTGCAAGTTATGTGCAGTTTATTGAACAGTTTCTGATACATAACATTTTTCATATATAGTTTTGAGAGAATGTTACATAGAAACATATTGTTCTGTCCTGATCCTTACTTACTTTTTACCATCTTCTCAGGTTGTACTCGTCCCCCCTCAACGTCTCTCCTAACAGAACTCCCATGTCTTCCGAGGTCACTGGTCCTGGGGAGGTGAGGAGGAGGACGAAAAGACGCTCACTGTCTGTTGACAGGGAGCGCTCGTTGGACAGCTCACTGAACAAAGCCATCAGAGCAGCTCGACACATGAAACACACCTCCAGGCACATGGCTGGCTCGTTGGCATCTGGACTGCAGTACCAGGAGCTGCTCACTCAGTCCTGCAGCTACTAGTGTGAACTGTCATCACAGGCACTATGACTGAGAGTCATTAACTCAAAAGCAGCTGCAGAACGAGGCACAAGCCAAAAGAACTGAGTCGGACCAAAGTGAATAAAAATCTCAAATCCTCTTTGTAAGTTTTCTTTGCTGATGTTTGCAAAGCATGTATTTTTATCTGCTGGTAAGCATTACAATAACTCTGTTTACACTATTATGTCTTATAGATCATATTTATTTTCAAACCTATGTGGTACTACAGAGACCTGTATATTCTCATGAATTAGTTCTGCACTTTGAGCCATTTCTTGATCATGTGACACTAATTTTCAGAAATCTGAAATTAACATCAGTCTTATTTTAGTCGCTGTAGAAATTAATTTTCTGATGATGTAGAAACTATTTCTGCTGTAAATGAAATGCACTCATGAGCCATGAGCTCAGTTTTAGATGGTCATTCTTCAAACCATAATCATTTGAATGTACCAAGGGCCTCAAATGCTGGATATCAAAGGTTTTTTTGTACGTGTAGATGATATATTTTAAAATGCGATGTTCTAGAAAAATGCTTTTTGTACTTTGTTTTTTTTAATTTATTGCTTATTTGTGCCGATGTCGATCCAACGTCATTTTCACTGCTCCGTAATGAAAAAAAAAAGAATGTCTGTGTGTTGTTGATTGTTTTAGAAATAATAGAAAAAAGTTCAGTCTTTCAGTATAATGGAAGCCAATTTATTAGACAACCTTAGTACATATTGGGTACACATGGAAGTATTGTTTGTGCTTCAACACTCGCAAACATACAATCCCAATAAGTTAAACAGTTTTTAGGACAGACTAATGTTTCAATATTATCTTCTCTGATAAATAATTTTGATATAAATCAACTGATTTGACAGCGTAAACCCTATACAACAGCAAATTATAATAGAAAAAAAATAAACACAAGCGTTTGCATCACAGAAAACGCATCATAGTGCAATATACAACTGTTTGGCCAGGAAAGAGGCAATAGAAGGAGGAAAGAAAAGTGGCGAGGGTTTTCCAGGGTTTTTCTTTGTTTTGTTTTTTAAACTTGCAAAGCCATTCACTATTGGAGGGTTTTACATTACACCAGAGGAGGAAAACAGACAAAGAAAATATAGATCTTAGTTCTTTTTCCCAGTGGACCACTAAACAGCTACAGCTAAAACACCACAAACACGGCGGCTTCACGTTGGCTTTTTTTTTGTTTTGTTTTTTCGTCAAAGGAAAAGTCACTACTTCACAGTCAGAAAAATCACCATTCAACAGTGAGACGCTAAAACAGCAACATATAGCATATACACAACACTATTCAGTGCATGGCCCAATTAAACATCGTTACTAACCAATGATGAGACTTAATCTGACAGGATACAATACTGAAATACAACTGGCCCTTTTTGGAGGATTATTTATTAAATATCAGCAAGCAACGGCCTTTTTGACATTGAAACGTGACGTCTCTGCAGAAGAAAGGAAAAAGATTGTGGCAAGTAAATACTTTACAGTCTCGGCAGCTGGAGGAGGGATGATTCTGGCTTTTAACAGAGCTCCGTCTTTTCTGACTGACTAAGTGGAGCTCTTAAAATGAATACTTAAAACCAACAGATCTTGTTTTGAGTATCAAAAACTCAAAAATCAATACATCCCTGAACACTTTCTGCTTTCTTCTCTGCTAGCCTGTAAGCTCAGTAGCTGGGACCAAGTTTACTTGAGCATACAAACTCAGCGGCCACTTCATTAGTTACACCTTGCTGACACAGGTTTGGACCCCTTTTGCTGCCAGAATTTCAGCAGGCCGTCTTGACCATGCCTACATGCATCAAGCTTCTGCTGTGACCTACTAGCAATACATTTGTGTTAATAAGCAGTGACAAAGGTATCCCTAATAAAGCGGCCAGTGAAATTGTCTCTTAAACTCTTAAAAATCCTTGAAGAATAGTTTCCTTTTTGTGATGCTCAAAACAAAAAGGTTTTTTCAGCGCCATATTCAACCACAACATTTACATGCGGCTCTCGGAACATCCACACTGGATACAAACACAGTCCAAGCATGCTACTGAATACGAACATCTCAAATGGGTAAGGGAAGGGTGATAGGACAGACTCCTCTCTGATGAAATATATCTATGCATATATTGCATGGTGACTGATATATTTTTTACAATATGAACCCCTCAGGCTGCACATCCCTCCTCTATCTGCTAACGGTAAAAGTCACACCATGGAGGTAACCGAAAGAAACGAACAAGAGAAATCATCTACCTTTTACACATCCTAGCAGGTTTCATAGCGTACAATATTACATTTTGGTCATTTCAATTTTAAATGGCCTTCTTTTCTGATATTTAATCAATTTTAAATACGTTTATTTAGTTGCATCCATTGTAAAATATGAGAATACTTGCAACAATTTTATTCTTTGATATAACGTATCTCTTTTTTTTTTAATTGTCTAAATTTTTTCTCTTCTCAAGCAAGATGCATACACAGTTAATGTGTAGGATTTGGTTGGGAATGATGTGGGGGGAATGATGTAAGGGGGTGGGAGTAAGGTTAAGAGGAGAGAGACTGATTGGAGGATTTTTAGCTCGTCACTTCCTCGTCTGGTTTGTTCATGGCCTTGAGCTGCTCCAGCAGGCTGGTGGGAGTGAAGATGTGGGTCGATCCTGGAGACACGCACACGCATAAAGAGACACACAAACACAGCGCGTTAGATCTGCACGATTGGAAGGAAATTGATGAAAAATGTGTTTTCAGCTTATGTTATGAATGCCTACTTTTTAGACGAGGACAACCTTACATAACGTTGAAAGTAAAGATAGATCCTAAAGTTATGGAATCGGAATTTGTTAGTCAGAAGGTTAAAATGGATTATTAATATGTATTAAAAGAGTTTTAAAAGTGTTAGGGCGGGGGGTATTTTCACTGTACTCAAGTGGAGGTTTAAGTGCTTTTGGGGGTTTCCGTTCCTTTTTTGTCTTGAGGAGATGCTTTGTATTCTTTACTGACACAGACATTAAATGCAAAGGGAAGATAAAGCATTATGCTCACGTCACATAAATCAGAAAATGAATTAAAGGATAAGTAACTATTTAAACCACTTCAAATTTTGCATACTGGCTATTTTAAGAATAGACTAAAACCTTTCTGGGTTTAGATTGTTTTGCACATTAAAGTGGACCTATTTTGCTTCTCTTTATTTTCTGTCATTATATATATATATATATATATATATATATATATATATATATATATATATATATATATATATATATAGACACACACTGTTACAATTGACATTACATTGAACTGGACATGGACAAACTTTCAAATACTTCAGCATATGGACAAGTAATCCCTGTAACCTACCCTGGGATGTAGCAGATGTTAATTGGATGGTATTTCCAAATACAGTCACAGAAACAAGCTAATTTTGTTTAGCTTTCTAAAAGTACAAAACAGTGGTATTTGAGACCAGTATGAAGCTGAATTTTCATTGTGGAGCCAGAGCTATAAAATAGAAGCTGTAATATTATATCACTGACACTGGTTGTCTTGTATTGATGACTGCTCCAAAGGCTAATGCTAGGCTAATGTGGCTAAATTAGCTTTCTCAACAATTGTATTGTGTGTATCTAGGCAGGCACTTATCCTACCGATAGATCCCCAAAATTGTACTGGAGTAACACAGTGTGTCCATCAAAGTATGAATTTTGTTTTAAGAATCAGAAATTTAATTTGTAATATGTTTAAGAGATGAACTGAGAAGCTGCAAATAGTACCAGTATAAGATACAAAGATTTGTTTTTTTTAAAACTGTTAGTAACATAAAACTGTTCTTGCATAGTTCCAAAATAAAGTCAAAGTGGGAATGAGCACAATAGGTCCCCTTTAGTTTCTGGAATTTTTGTGAACTTGTGCAGGAGTATGTAATGCACTACTCTACTCTAATACACTCTCACTCCACAAACATACAGTCAGATACCGAGTTATTAGGCTGTATTATAAATCACATGCAGCTGAACACAATGGGAGCACACAGGTCAGAGATGGCGCCACACAACTACTATGACTAGGTTAGCTTAAAGCAGCAGGTGGGCTAGTTGAAAACCTGCAACACCAAATCTGTATTGAGGTTTTGCAGACACGTGACCGCGAACCACACAACGTTAACTTGTCTGCCATTTTGGATGTGTGACAATCAAGGTGACAATGTAGGAGTAAGTGAGAAATGTCACACAGGCCTAGCCACCAGTTTGGAGCTATCTGGCAACCGAAAAAAAAGGAGTATTTCTCATCTGGTTCCGAGTGCTTGCTGGAGGTAGGGTTGCCAACTCCCTGAGAAATAAATAAGGGATACCTCGTGGCCAGGGCCGGGCGACCCAGTTGTCTTCACCCTTCCCAGTGTGGTGAATTTTTTTAGCTCTTTTTTTGTGTGTGAAATTATTTTTTTTAACCATTTGACTTGAATTTGATTTAAGTAGATGCGTATTCTTTGTGATATGAACACATGGTAAACAAAAATCATTTAGCCATTTATTTTTAGCTCAAAATGACAACATTAACACAATAAAACAGGTCTCTTTCTTAAACAGAAGCCTGTCATGCTTAACTTTTGAGAATAAAAGTAAATCTTTCTTTAAAAGAACTCTGTCCTGCTTAACTTAAAATTATATAAATTAATAGAAAACAATAGAAAGAAAAATATTCTTGTAACAGTGCACATTTAGTGCAATTGGCTTCAGTAGAGGCATTATTTCAGCTTTTGCTCCCGTTTGTAAACCCACTTGTTCCCATGATTACGCATCATAACTCATCATCATTATTCATCTATGTATTACTTTTATGTATTACTCATCTATTTGTTGTAATCATCTATCCTTGCAGTTGTTTATTAGACAAAATAAATTATATTATCACACTTCTGGCCACATAGCGCTGATATTCACTGCACATGCCCATTTTAACCTTAACCAGAGGGTTTAAAAAAAAACAAACCAGTGTTTACATACATATCTGCTTCTGCCGTGGCCTGGTGGACAAAAATTGGTTAAGGGTTCCCCGAGCTTTCACGCCCCTCATGTTCTTCATGTGCCCACCATTAGAAGCATGCCTATGGAAAAAGTGCGCCGGCACACAGTGCAGTGAGCTTTATAGGTGTTATCGTGCACTTTTCCAGCCAGGTGTTTTCCTTTTCCCATTCTTCCCTGTACTTTTGCAGCCTTTTTTTCTTTCTCTGAGAGGAACAAACAATGCTGGTCTAATGCTGGGCTCACACTGTGCGATTTGTGGGCCATTTTGAGCCGATTTTTGAGTCGGGCGACCAATTTGGTGATCGGCCCGATTTTGGCCTTCATCGTGCATCGTGTAGTATACGTGGGGTAACGAGAAGCGATTAACACCTCACGACCAGCTCCCGATCATCAATCGCTCGTGAGGGTGTCACCGCAGCCACTCACACTGCTCACGCGCAAACACGTAAACGTCGGTGAAAAAGACCAGCAGCACGGCTGTGCAGCGTGTGATCTGGACACAAGCGATGGAGGCACAACTTGTAGAACTTTGGAAAGCTCATCAGCCTTTTCGATGTGGCCTCACCAAATTATCACGACCACAACAACCGTGAAAATAGTTGCATTTACATTGCTGCTCAATCACAGCTGCCTGATCAATGTTTTTCATTAGCAATTTAGCAAAGTTGATGGTGGTGTGTGTCTGTGTGAGTGAAAGACAGAGAGGGAGAGCGAGCGACAGATTTTCTGTTATAACCTTCATTTTATGGAGGCACAGTGTGAGCACTCAGGTCGCATCAGAGCATCGGGCCGTATAGTGTGAGACCTGCATCGTGACCTACGAACTTATAACCCATGCGAGCCAATCGTGCAGTTTGAAAATCGCACAGTGTTTGCCCAGCTTCAGGTGTACTGTCGTCTGAGACTTGCACCGCAGTGTTGGCGTTTGTTTCCCTGTTGGCCATGCTTTTTGTTGTGGTCATCTGTTGTCTTCCGGTATTTTCTCCGCAAGCGACCTTTCCTCAACCAATGAGATGAGCGGTAATCTGAATTGTCATACTCGAATTGTCATAAGTGTGCTGTCAGCTCACTGGTCACAAAGCAGGAGCGGGGCTGGGAATTATGTTTTCAAACAAAGCGTTAATTACATTAAAACTTATAGACTACTTTTGATTCTCACTGTATTACAGGACAAAGTGCGTCCCTTTTCAGCTCAATACGGGACGTGTACTTTTGTTTCTAAATACGGAACGATTCCGTTTTTTAAGGGACGGTTGGCAACCCTAGCTGGAGGTTAATGGCAGACATTGGGAAAATGATTGCTAAAGACTCAATCAAACAGGCCAACAACATGGGTGAGTACTCCCTGGGTAACCACCTACTAGTGGAAAAACGTGTATTCCCTAGCCAGTTACTAGCCTATTGCTACAGTTGTGGTTTGAATGGAGGCTAGCTACTACTCTTCGAGCTGTAGCAAAACTGTGACAAGTGTGATGCAAGAACTGCTTTCACTTTGAAGTGTAAACGTGAACCTTCTTCTGGCTTCCTTGTACTTTGTCAAAATGATCTGCCGCTAGGCTAGTAGTTAATGAGTATTTCCAGCCAAACTTGAAAAACTAAAGGTGACTTTGGGAACCTGCTAGCAAACAAAGTTTTTGTTGCAGCATTGTCTTTGCAACCAATTTCACCCAGCAAGCACCAGCAACCTCGAGAAACCATTGCCATCCAGTTGGTGGAATATGCATTTTCCCCTAGCAATCCATGACTGTATCACATCCAATATGGTAGACAACTCTCAAGCAATGTGTGCATGACATCATGTGACAAACCCCAATATGCACAATCACAAAAATGTGCAACCTTTATTAAAAGGGCATGCAGACAGCGGAAAAGTATTTCAAGAAGTCAAGTCATGAAATCCAAAACCAGTGAGCTGACTCCGCTGTCTAACTTAGATTTGAATGGAAATGTGAAAATCAGTAGTTCTAATGGCACAAGGATGGACAGCTGAAGACACATTTCAGACATTGTAAAACTTGAAAGGTGCAGGACTGGAGCAAAGCAAACATTTACTTGTGTCTTAATTCCTGAACATAAGGAGGGTAAACATTTGATTTGATTTACTCCAGACACCAACAGTTTTTGACCTATATTGGTTTGTTTCTGTTGCAAAGCTGCATGTTTCTTCCAGTTTGGCTTGATTAGCTGCTTTACCTCTAACACGTTAACCTGATCCGACGTGGGGGCACGTGAAATGGAAGCAGTTAAAGGCAAAAAAATTGAACAAAATCCACCAAATAAACAGAAGAGAAAGAGGCAAGTCCATTTCATATTGGGTTAAGGTGATGCGGTGGTTGCAGGAATCAGAGATCGTGAGTGGGGGGTTCAAGGGGATGAGTGGGTTAAAGTTGGGGTCAGAAACACACAGCTTGGTGGGCCATTTTAGCCCCAGAAACAACACTGGCATATAATAGCACATTAAAACAAAAAGACTTGTTTTAGGAAGTAATGGCCATTTTTGCTCAGGAAGCTTTGAATGCAGCAGTATGTGGGGAGGGAGGCTTCATACCGCTTATGGTGAGAGCTGTGAGAGCTTACTGAGAAAACCTTAAAAAAGCTTGGTTTGTAAATGATATTGCTTTAGCAGATTAGTCATGAGATGGATGTTCAACATTCTAGTCTAATAAAAAAACTGCATTATATATTAGCTTTTTACTAATTAATAATCATGAAATAACCAGTCAAAGATATTAATAGAAAAACATTATGGAGCCATGTTTTTTGGTGATCACTAAGGGATGTAGTCTTTTTATTAAAAGCTCGTTAAAGCATAAAATGTTTTCTTTTTAACCCTTTGTTCAAAGCAAATCGTGCATCATCTTCTCTCAACAGCCCTGGTTTCACTTAGAAGTATAATAAAAAGGTCACAACTCCACCCATATGAATACCAGAACCCACACCTGGTTTAAGTTTGGTCAGTGTGCACTTTAAGGTCATCTCCTCGTGTGCCTTTTGATCGCTTCCAGCACTGGTCCATTTCATATTTTTCCCTAGGAGTCCCATCTGACCAGTTGCAATTTCATTACACAAATTTAAACTGGAGCATTAAGATACAGTTATGTGAAAGAGAAACCGTTTACCGGACTCTATGTGGTGTTGTTAGGAGCAGCTCATGATTCAACACCTTTAACTTGAAGTAATAATTTTCTGTATGACTTCATCAGTCTCTCATATCACTGTGGAAAAGTTTTGGACCATTCTTTACAACATTCATGTCACAGTGCTAAATTTAAGTCCAGGACCCCAGAAAACAACCCCAAATATGAATTAGAACAAATGGGTTTGTGGTGCAGGAAGGTATTTATAGAAGTATGACTGGAAGGGGTGTGGTCCAGCTGGAGAAATTCACATAAATTACTTTCAGTTCACTCGTAAGTTCCCAAACCACAACTACAAATGATGGAAGTTCACTGCTAATAACACTAGCTTGGCCAGAGGTTGCAATTAGAGAACAGGCAGTGACTCCTGGGCCTGGCAGATGCACTGAATAGTGACGGCTGAGCTTGGAAGGTAGACGGGAGGAATCGTTATCTAATGTAACAAAATCGATGCCACTGGCATGACATTTATGGTGTACAAGAATGGTGTGCAGGAGACGAGGTTGGCAGCTGCCTCTGCCTTCTGATGGTTATGTCAACCAAGGCTAGGTTATCTAGTTCAATGACAATGGATCTCTTGATCAATCACAGAAGAGCCACAGTTACTGCAGATTAGATTTAATAACAACTGAAACTGACCGGAAAGAGTTTGAAGATACTGACTGAGTACCTGAGTGGACCTGCAGCTGCAAAACAAGCCAAAATCATCACTCCTCCACCACTGTGCTTGATAATTGGAATGAGGTGGTTGTGTCAGTATGCCAAACATTGCACTGTGCATAGAGTCCGGTGAACTTTCTTTTTTCACCTTACTGTATTAACACACTGGAAAATATCCCGATGCACTAAATAAAAGACAGAACTATCTCCGCCCATTATCAACAGCGGAGTAGGAAATACTGTAACACTGCTCAAGGAGACCACCCTGAAGGGTAGACTCGCCAAATTGAAATTAGGTATGGTATTTAATCTTTATTAAATACACCTGAGCTTTTGGCTAATTTTATGCAGCTAAACTTTTTTTTTAAAATCTGAAATTCATTGTTTGGTTCTCCACACATGTAGGTATCAGGATTTCTATTGATGGCTGAAAAGAGCAGACTCAAAAGCAAAGACTTTAAACTCACTAATTTATCCATCAGTGTGTGTGTCCAGGTATGATGTTGTCTGAAAGCTGCTTTGAAAGCATTATCAGTTATTAATATATATGTGCTCACATAAACAAGGTGCTGAATACTAAGACAGAAGATGAGTATTTTGAAGATGTGGATAGTGCCCTATGTTAGGAGCTGGTTTTTTTGGGATCTCTCTCTCTTTTTAGGTGGGTTGCTAAAGCATATCAGGTGGAACAATGCTACATTCTCAGACTGTCCGCACAGAGGAGTTGTGACGGTAATACAGAAGGCAAATATTCATATGAATGCATATGAACTTATTTTTGGTTGCTTGGTTTCCTATCTGTCACCCAGCTGCCCTGCTTGTCAGCAGATCTCCATCATCATGACAACATTCGCTTAAAGTCCAGCACCCTCTGCAGACAGGTCATGAGCCATGTGAGCATGTGATGGTGAGCTGAGTGGACAAAGTCAGGCGGTCAAAACAAAGAAAAAAATACACAAGGATTAAAAAACCAAAACACACACAAAAAAAAAAAAAACAGAAAAGAAATGATAAAGTGTGTCTCTGAAACCCAACATCAACTCAAGGACCAATCCGGAAAGAAACCAGTAACAAAAAAAGGTGTTTGTTTGGTGTATGTAAAGGGCAAATTATAAAAATAAATCAGAGGAACTGATAAAGATGTTGGGGCAGATTAAATCTGGAGTGAGTTTTAAACAAGATCAAAGGGCCTTTGGGTGCCCATCACGGGGCGATTTAATCCACCCTGCAGAGATGATGGGAGGAGGCAGCAGGGATGGGTTCACGACCTCCTCAGGCATGGCCGCTGATCAGCACAGAGTTCAGGATACAGGAAGTGTGATACGCATGCCATCATCACATCAGCGTTGTGAGGATGTGAGCTAAGACTGCTCCAACAAATCTTAGAGTTAATTTAAATAGTTGAAATGTTAAATGTTTATTGCACTGGATTTGTGGATAAGCTGAGAGACTTTGCGAGAATACACCTGTTTGGAGTTATGGTTTCAGTCTGAAACACATGACGGAGTCGCGGTTCAGTTACTGATACATAGGGAGTCTGATGGAGCAGTCCATGCAGTGAGGAAATGTCGGGGGCATCCATCCCTGAGGAAGTGGGGAGGAGGAGGGTGGAGTTACATAAAACAGTACTGAGTGTTCAAAAAAGAAGGAACAAGGAAGAAAGCCCTTGTGCTGTGAAGGTTCAGAAAGGGCTTCTTTGCACGGCTGCCTTTACTTTTTTCTGTGTGATTTCTCTCTCCCTCCCTCCCAATCTGTCTCTGCCTCACTCGGCTGAGGGGTCAGGGTCCTCAAAGGACACCCTAGTGGACTCTCGGAAGTCGGGATGCTGCAGGTCCTTTAAGAATTTGGTGGGGGTGAGCATGTGGGTGGCACCTGTGGAGGAACAGAAGTGGCTTCACCACTCGTCTCACAGCACATGCCATGCCCCCGCCCTTCCTTCACTCGCTCTCTCCAGAAAACAAAAGGATCAAAAAACAAGCAACCTGTCATACAGAGCACACCCATACACACACACACACACGCACACACACGCACGCACACACACGCACACACACACGCACGCACACACACACACACACACACACACACACACACACACACACACTCACACCAAGTTGCACAAACACAAATAAACTGGGAACACAGACACAGAGAAAGACATGGCGTGGCTGCAATTTAAAGACAACAGTTGTTTTTAAAGACAACAGCAGAAGCAGAGCACAACAAAAGACACTTTCAGTTAACATAACAATATAACACAGACTGGCTGGCAAAGCTTCAGGACATCAAATAAACAGTACACAGGAACATGACACAAAGGGCTACTTTAACACAAAATGCTGCACACAATAATCTACCTGCTATCTGTAATTGCATCCTGCAAAAAAAGCTGCTGCAGTGTAAACCTGTCGATGGGAAATTTCTGTGACAGCAATGTGTGACGTGGGATGTATGCCGCCCTGTATGTGTGTGATGAAATGAGGTCTGCTGCATTTATAAAACTTGAACCTATATTTCTAAATTTCCATTTTGTTTCCACAGGCTGAAAAAAGTAAAAAATACTGAAATGAAGCCCAAAATATGAAACCGCATTTAATGTTTCAGAAAACTACGTTTATTAGTCTATTCCATACTCGCAGAAAGCCAGATTTCCCACTATACTCCAGACTTTGCTTCTCTGCCTGCCCATCTTTAATGTTTTTAGCCACGTCCCAGGTCACAAGTCATCTGTGCCCATCAAAGACCACACACTGAATCTTCAGCCTCTCTTTAATCTGAATTAGGACACAGCTTTTCCCACCTTTCGTGAAAACATGCCCACTCAGAGTCACACCCACTTTGTTTTCAAGGCGATGGATGTGTCTCTAACTACCCACCCCAGCAGCCTACACTACCCTCTGCAACACTACTCACCAATGATGGCTTCCCACTTCCCATTGGCCTGTGTGACCTCGTAGGCGCAGCGCATTTCGCTGAAAGACACGCCGCCGATAATGAATACCATGACACGTGGCCCAGTGCGGTACTCTCCGGGTGTCTTGTTCTTGTGCCAGTGGCCGTACCGAGCACTGCCGGAAAACATTAAATGAAAGTACAGTATTAATACATTCTTTTGTTGCTTTTTGTGAAAATGTACAAAAAGAGAAAAAAAAAAGACAAGAAATTATTCACACAGCAAAAGGACAAGGCTATCAGTCACTTTTAAGTATTAATCCCATAGTAAAGATAACAACAGAAAGCATAACTGAGTGGATCCCATCCTTATGCAAAGGGGGAGCAGTTCATTTTTGTCCACCATGTTTATTTAATCCTGCTCCTTTCTTTTTTAATACTCAGAAGGTCTTCATGAGTCTAATCCATAGATATAGCTCTCCAGGAAGCAGGGGAATCCAAAGTTTCATCCACAGACTGGTAGTTTATCCATTTTCCCCAGTACTTTTCAAACCTTAGTCACAAGTGTCAGAGAAAAAGGTCAACTGTTCCATTTCACAGATTTCATGAACTGTTTTTATCCTCTCAGGGGTTGTTGAAGATTCTTTATTTAACCACGTCTTAGTTACTGCGTTCTTACTTGCACTTAATCATATGAACAAGTATCTGTCTTGTCTTTTGAGGTCAAGTGGAACATTCTGCTAATAAATAACACAAATATGTCTTTATCTCTGCTACCACATCCAACTAGTAAGAAAAAATCCCAAAAAATATGAACACGATCTGCACATATATTACCACACATTCGCCAACACTGCCCATTTTCAGGTATTTTACTCCATTTTATTCTTTTGGACAAAAAAACCTTGGCGTCCCTAAACCAGAGCTTGAGGTGCTAGAGTGTGCTCTACATGTTTTTATCTGATAGCTCTATGTTTGCTCCTTTCTCCCAGCTTGATTTAACACATATTGGAAGAGACTTCTGTTCAATTATAAGATTAGGTAAATCCTTTTCTTTCTGGAAATATTATTTTCATTTACATCAAAAATGAATTTAATACTGTCCTTCCTCCCCTGTGGGCTCAATGTTTGAGGGGCTTTTTTGTGTGTTTTGTTTTTTTCAAAATAGTGTCTTAACTGGAGGTAAGTATGTTACAATAATGAGAGAGAAAAAACTCAATGTTCAATCTATACTTATTTTGAGTTATGTTAATCATAGTTCAGTCGCATAACCGACTAACTACCCTGGCTGGTAAAATATTACTCCACCATGACGGCTAATAGTGGACAGTCGGTAATACTCCGGGACAAAAGTTTTTTCACTTGTCTCGAGGAAAGGCTACTCGGATCATCTATTCATTGAGGCAAAACGAAGATATGAATAGAAACTACAAATCTTGGGATCCATATTCTGCTCAGCAGCTTTATTTAAATCCTTCAAAGTGGCAACTTTTCTCCTACAGCTCCTGTTCAGTGACATGTACCTGCATCTCGCAGTGAATTGCAATGAAAGCTTTCAAAGTACAGACAGCTACATGTATTTCAAATCAGGATAGCTAAATACTTCTGCTGTGAGGGAGGTGAAGAATAAGAAGTTATTCATAGTTAAAGAAAAGGTAAGCGCTGGACTTTTACAATGTAGGACCAGAAAAGTTCTGGTAGAATTACTAGCATTAGTTAGGGTTGATTTGGATAAGCAGGAATTGGTGGCCTGTAATTCAGGGTTAGGAGAGTGTTAGGAATGTGTTCACATGTTGGTGCCATAATCTACACGCCTCTGGCGGCTGTAAATAAACGCTGATTAGTGCATCAGATAGCACAGCAACTATTTGGCATTTTGGCCAATTTAAACTCGAAGACATTCGAAGGATGGCTGAAGGGCAAAGGACCACAGTACCGTTTTGCCCTCCAGTGGCCCAGTCGCTCTCCACCTCGTGCAATACAGTGAAATTTTAGAGATTTTCCACTGCAGGCAGGAACCTAACCAGACTAAGAAGAACACCGTGAGAGGATTATATTACTAGCTAGAATAAGAAAAACAAGAGTTGAGGTTTTAGAGCGAAGGAAGGGAATGAGCTGCAGACAGGTGGCTCGGTTTGTACCTACATCACATCACACATAGGCAATTTATGTTCAGAGCAAAAACCAAATAAGCAAGATGAAGTAAAATTTCACCTGCAAATACTTTCTGAACGTAACAGCTGTTATCTGACAGTACCCACAACAAGGTACTTGATGCTGGGTGTGTGTGCAGCTGTGGGGGAGGGACAGTAAAAGAGGCAAGAGAGGATGCAGGATAAGCAGCATCCACACAGACTGGACCAGAGTATATGGAGGTATTGCTGAATTTACACCATTTTCTACAAATCCAAGGCAGTGAAATAACATAATCAGGAAGTAACTGCAAGAAATGGTTGTTTCCTCCATGTTAAGGTAAAGCAGCAGCAGCAGCAGCACATCCCTGTTCTTGTTTCTTTTCAGTCCCATCAGACTCATCTTCCATCCCAAATTACTACTGATACAACACCTCCATTTCTCTCTTCATAATTTGAAAATGCTACAACCATGAAATGAGATGCTATGTTGTTTGAAAATGCATTTGTGTGTGTGTATGTACCTGACTGCAGTGGTGCTGAAGGAGGCAGAGGAGCGGGTAGAGATGTAAGGATAGTGCTTGGTGTCCAGTTTATCGTCAATAGCATCCTGCAAGAGAACAAAAAAGAACAAAAATAAAACATATCCTTGTTAGCAATATTGTCTCTGTCTCTCGCAACTTCCACTGCAGAATTAGCTTTGCACAAATAAAGGGGCTATAAATATTCAGGGGTGCACATAAGTGGTCCGCAGGTGTGCATGCGCTGTCAAAATAAAAGCCGCGCACCAGATAAGAAGTTGCAACGCGCGTTTGCATACATAAGATTTTCTGAGGAGGACAGACATTTGTTTAGAACTCTTAAAGATGTCGAAGAAGCTCCTTTAAGCAATTACTGTGATGTTCCTCCACCTCCAAAGAAATGTCAGAAGGAGTCCGAACCACAAAAGAAGCGCGTACTCTCGGAAAAGTGGTTGCAGGAGGTGAGCTGGCTTCAAACAAATGATGAACGCACAGAAATGTGGTGCAGAATATGCTGTGAAAATCCCACTCTAGTGGACAAAAACAGTGCCTTTTATATGTACGCAAACGCGCGTTGCAACTTCTTATCTGGTGCGCGTCTTTTATTTTGACAGCGAATGCGCACCTGCGGACCACTTATTTGCACCCCTGAATATAGTAGATGACAACTAGGCAGGAAAAGCTGATGTTTGACTGAGACTGTTGTGGATGTATGAGAAGTGAAAAGTAAGTAACAGCTACTTTTGAATACATAAGTTAGGAGTACTGGAGGGAAAATTAATAACTGCATCTATAGTTGAGATGTTTTTGAAACTAAAATACTAAGACACTTCAATGCATCTGCCAGACAGCAGGTTATATAAAGCTCTTTAGTTTTCTTAACACATAATAAAATAAAATGCCTAGAAACATACCTCCATGATGTCCTTGATCAGTGGTGTCCAGCGGGACAGCTGATAGGTCTGCTCGCTCACACGCTCCTTCCTGTCAACCTTTTTCCCTCTGCGGAGGGTGGACTGAGAAAAGAAAGAATAGATGAGGAAGTGGAAATAAAAGACACTTTCCTTGAGCACTCATTAAAAACAGCACAAACTGATCTGCTAGACATCAGATAACGAAAGCTTAATGTCCTGATGCTACAGATTAGGTTATTTATCTGTGTAAACATGCTAGTGACCTTTCACTTTCTCTCAGAGCTGTGTTCAAATGTGTTCATATATTCAGAGTAACGAATAGGTAACTAGTAGCTTTATTCTTGGATTGTATTAGTGTAGCTTTGCATGAGTCACAGGCAGGGTACCGGTATCCGGTGCCATGATGGCACCGGTTCTGTCATACACGGTAGTAACCAGACCGAAAAGCAGCGCACATTTATTTTCGGTGCTTTTTTTTCCTGAGCTGTGATACACTTTAGATTATAGCCAATCATTTTACGTTTCCGGGGATAGTAGGCGGGTCCAGGTACGTACGTTCTTTTAGAGCAGAGCTACAGATTAAAAATGCCCAAGGCGAAGCGTCAAAAGTCTGGCTGTACTTCGCAGCAAAATATGCAAACTCAGCAGCCTGCAACAAGTGCTTTAAGCTGATACTGTGATACTGTCAAAGGAGGTAACACCTCAAATCCGATGAAACACCTGGCGATGCATAGCATTTTTTTAAAAGCCGAGAAATGCACCGTATTTGATAGCTTGCTGCGAGACCTCACACCATGCACATCTACTGCGGGTGTGGTGCCTGTTATCGGACCCGGAGTTAGCAACATCCCCCAAAAACCCAAAGAGGAGAGTCCTGGCCCCTAGCCCTGCCAGTGTAGCAGAAGTGATGAAGGATGATGATGGCAGCAGCAGCCGTTCTTCTCTGAGTGAGTAGCTTAATGTTGTTGTGTGTAATTTACGTTGAGTAAGCTAACCACGTTATTAAATTAATGCATGTAAGGTGAACTAGCAAACATCATCATAGCTACATGCGGCTGTCTTCTTGTTAGATGGCAGATACTCCCTTCACCCTGGCCAAAAAGGCTAAAATGACCAAAGAAAAAGTGGAAAACAGCTAAACATGAGAGGTTTTTGGACAAAGTTGGTGTTTAAGCACTGCTTCCAGCCAACAGTGATACCAAATATGCCCCATAGCTGCAGAAAAGGCTAACATTGTCATCTTTTTACAAAAAAAAGCAGCTGAACATGAGAGGTTTTTGGACCAATTTTGTGTTCTCCATTCTTTAAGCACCGGTTTGAGCACCATTTAAGCACCGGCACCGTTTCAAAAGTACCGGTTTGGCACCAGTATCGGATAAAACCTAAACAATACCCATCCCTAGTCACAGGTCAGAATAATCTGCACTTATCTTAAAATATCTACATTTAAAGACAACTTTCATCTGATTGGCTACCCCCACAGAAATAAAGCTTAAATAGCAGGTTGGTGAGGCTTCTGTGCTCACAACCAAAACTTTGTGCTTGAGGTGACCATATTAGGAATATCTGCTCTCATCTGCTGAACAGCCAAGAGTAGAAAAACTGACTGAAACTGAGTGTTTAAAGCAGTCTGAAGCCTCAGCTATGAGGGATTCCTTGTACATATGTCGATCTCATTAATACTTTAGCTATGTTTATTATGAGCATTCACCCTTTAGGTAGCATTTATATGACATAAAGTAGTGACAGCATTATAGCCCCTTTAAGCAATAAGTCAACACATGCACCAGCAGCAGCAGCAGACTAACCAGGCTATTCCAGACAACCTTCTCCCAAACTTTCCAGTTCCTCCTAGGAGATCTCAAGGCATTCAGAGGACAAACAAGATATATATTTTTCCAGTGTGTTCTGGGTCTGTCAGTTGGGCATGCCCACCAAACCTCCACAGGGAGACGCCCAGGAGGCATCCTAACCAGGCCCAAACCACCTCAACCAGTTTCTTGGAACACACATGTCCCTCCTGAGGTCTGAGCTTCTCAGCCTCTCTCTAAGGCTTATCTCAGTCACCCAGTGGAGGAAACTCAATCCACAATCTTACTCTTTCAATCATTACCCATACTTCATGACCACAGCTGAGGGTTGGATCTCTCAACACAGCAGGTCACTGCAAGCCCCATTACTGCTGACACAGCACCAACTCACATTCCACCTTCCCGTCATTCCTGCATAAAAGCCCATGATACTTGGATTCCCTTCCTGGAGATAGCCCCCCACTCCCAAACGACTGACGACACCTTGAAAGCTCTTCCATGAAAATCAAAAACAGGTTTGAAGATAAGCAGCAACCCTGACATTGTCAAACACCTATTGAAAAGTGTACCGCCTGAAGCCCCATCAAACAGTGCTGCAGCACAGTGGAAATAACCTGGATTCAAAACGTGACAACATAAGAAATTGCATTTGAGATGTCCCCAAAATGTGTCACGTTGTGATTTCTGTGTTGGTTAAGGGTCAGTGATACAGATACAATGATATACAATCACCCACCAGTTATATAAGTAACCAAATGAACAATTTAATGTAAATAAAGAAAAGCCTAAATACAATATTTTCATAATTCTATGTTAGCCTGCTTTATTTCACCCAACATCTATGAAGTGTGAAGTAGTTTTGACTTCCAGCATCTTAGGCTTTTTTGTCCAAGGGTCAGACTGTCCAAATGAAAAACATCACACAGTTTGTGGTTTAAAGTGAAACGACACAGACAGCTTCTCTGATGGGAAGACTTGTGCTGTGACAGATTACATAATATAAGCAAATTTCCATTACAGTCTATTGGCGTTAATATTAAAAGGCAAAAACTACAATGCAATTAATTAAAAATTAATTTAAGGAAAGTATTCAAAGTTTAGTTTATAAGGAATTAGGAAAGGATGAGTAAGCTGATAATAAGGAGACGCTCACATCTGTGATGATGGGGACGCCCAGGTGACCCATGTTGGTGATGATCTCACTGTCCTCGGGGGGAATCTGAGCATGCTGGATCAGCTTATTGAGGTTCTCCTCCGTAATGCCTAAGCACACAAATATACACAAAATATTAACAAGATTTGTAAAACAAAGATTGTTTGTTTTGATATCACCAAGTTCCTGCATGTTGCTGCAATAAAACAACCCATAACATTGTTGCATTCATTTTTTCTTTTGTATTTTAAATGTTAAATGATAATAAAAAATATTTAATAACGCCACATTTTCATGGCCCACTCACTCACATTAAATAACACACGAGAATGAGCGTACTCTACTTTCCTTAGATTCAAAATTCAAACATCAGCTAAAGCAACGGCAATTTAAGACAATAATAATAACACTAACTTAGATTTGTATAAACGGTTTACTAGAAAGTAAATAAATATTTCTGTCTTATTTTCATGTGATTTATATTCAGTCTGTCGCTTACCGTTCTTAAGGAAAATGTAAAGCAGGATGATGCGTATCTTGTCATATGTGCTGACATTGGCATCCAGCAGTATGGGCACAATGGCCCTCATGGGATCTTTGATCTTCTCTCCCTCAGCATCTGTGCCCATAGCCAGATCCTGCAACAGAAAACCTCTCGTTTACGTCTTACTTTAAAGCCCCGATCGCTGCACTGTGCTCTTTGTCCTCGCCTCTGCTACTTCCACCTCCTATTCCCTCTGGTTTTCTCTCCTCATCCCCTCTTTCTGCTTCCATCTCACCTGTTCCACACGGCAAAGTTTGTCCACTGTTCCCTGGTAATGTTTCATGCAATCCTCAGCCAGCTGCAGGTGAGTGGAGTACTGAAAAAGACAAAACAGGTCAGCGTATACACACGCACACACAAAGAAAGGCATGCACAGACTCAAAAAACACACAAACCTTGCTGAGCTCCTTCTGGTACTGAGGCATCTTCTTCAGCATCTGGGAGAGATCCCTCATCGTGGTCTGTTGAAACAAAAACAACACTAAGTTACACAATTAATGTCCAATAAAGCGGCGATGACGTAAACCACAGGACACCCCTAATGTTTTCACAAAACTTTACATTCATACTCATAGCATCACCTCCCTCCACAGAGTTGCCTTTACCTTCTCTCCGGTGTTCATCCTCTTGCTGGAAGAAAAGTCTTTCAGCTGGCGTGTCACTTCCCTAGTGACAAGAAGACAGTAACATATGAGGATTATTTAATTTGATATCAAAAGCCTGAGTGGAAAATAAAGAACAGAATGAAAAGTACTCACTGGGACACCTCGGCTATGTGTTTGTGTCTCAGGCTCACCCACAGGTCATCGTCTTCATGCAGAAGGACCTCTTTCTCACGTGAGTCTCCGATGCCGCTGGTCTCATATCTGGAGAAGAATCAACCAAACAGCAATGGCCAAATTGCCCATAAAAGCAAATGATGCTCAAGTAAAATTTAAACAGCAGCGTTTGCTCATACTTGTAGACGTCATTTTCAATGGGCAGCAGGTCGTAGCCCATAGCCTGAAAGGTGAGCTCGTGCAGGACAGGTGAGACGGGGTCAAATCCCCTATCCAGAATGATCAGCTGTGAGCGAGCCTTATCCGGACCCTACAGAGGGAGATGCACAACAATTAGATAATCACGCATCCGGTCTCTGTAGAATTCAGCTGTGCAATGCATGATTATTTTGCATTCAGAAGCATGGCACTTTTTATATCCATATTTATATTATATAAGTTTTGTGTGTAAACCTTTATATTCAGCCATGTGTTTTAAAAGCTTCTTTGTCCATTAATTTAAAAAGATTATTCTTTTTGATACAGCTTGTATTATTGTATTATTCAATAACAAAAACTCTACACGTGAAGGTTTTAGTTCTACTATTAAATCTTTCAGATTTTCAGAATGCTCTTCTTAAAAGAGTAAAGCCTGGAGAGGATATTTTAGTGCAGTGGTTTTACTGATTACAGCAAACGGAGATCAAGTTAAGCTGTAACCTGATGTCATGGACAGCCCTGATACAGGTTAAAACAACGAGAATATGATGTGCTAAGTGAAAACAATAATAAGCAGGATATTTAAAGTGACAACATTTTGATTTCTCGTGAGCTCACCTCTCCCATGGTGGGGTCATCAGCCTTGTATGCATCAAGTTTGTCCTGAACCAGCTGGGCCAGGGTGGCGTTGTCCTTGTACTCCCTGTCAGACACGGGAAAGCGGGAGGGAAGATAAATAAAGGAAAACAAAGCATGACAGATGTAAAGACATTTTAAGTTTTACAACCGCCCCCTGTTTGCTCACCCTCGGTATCTGACAGCAGGATACTCTTTCAGGGTTGCACAGAGCGTCGCCAGCTGCTCGGCCAGCCTCTCCATCACTGGGTTCTTCAGCTGGGTCTTATGAGGGCTGTAGAAACTGTGAAAGGCATCTGGATTGTCCAGAGAATACACCTGCACACACAAATACAAGGAAATGTCATTTTATTCTTCAGCTAACTGTGCTGACATGAGTGTTTCTAGCTTCTTGAACTAATTTGTCTGATATGCTTTTTCCTAATGTGCATAAGAATATATTTTTTTTCCTTCACACCTAAGTGTGTCTTTGCTTCGCTCTCGGGCGTCTCTCCCTCGCAGTGATGATGTGTGCAAGAGAGATAGAGAGCAGCGAGGAAAAGCACAGCTGTGTGTCTTCATGCTAAGCTTCTCCAGAGACAACTTCCTTGAGAAGTATTAAACTGAACTGAATTTCCAAGACAGAGAGGGAGAAAGGACCCAAGGCTTTTAACATCTGCATGTGTGTTAATGTGTTTCAGCTGTTACACAAATCGATTGTTTGATCTCAGTTATCGTTTTCATGTTTTCTCCCTCTCTTTTTTCAGTCTCTACCATTTCATCCCCCTGCACTTTAATGTCTTCTCGACTTGATCTTCACCATATCATCCTACACCCTCTCTTTTGTCTTTTACTGTTCCATTAGTTCACCTCCTCCCTCTGTCTCTTTTTGTTTCTATCCTCTTCCTCCTCTCTTTTCTCCTCTCCTGCATCACTACCACTCCCTTCTCCCAACCCATCTGTCCACAGTCACATGACCACACTCCTGCGCTGCAGAAGGGCCCCTGCCTCAGAATGGCCACCATTGGCTGCAGCCCACTGTGTGGATGTGAATCGCCCAATTGGGCAAGTCTGTGGGCGGGACTATGAGGCAACATTTTTGCCTGAAGCAGAAAACCACTGACTCTGAATTAATCATAGTAGACAAGAGGGAAGCAAAGCATTGTGGGCCAAGAAGCATCTTTGGATTGTGAGCGCAAAGGACAGACAGAAAGAGAGAGATGCAGTAAATAGAGGGGTGGTTGCTGGAGGGAAAAAATGGGGTAAAATGGTTGGAGAAAAGGATGGAGTAAATGCAAAGGAGAGGGAAAAAGCAAAGATACGAAAGTGCACGTGAGTTTAAAAAAAAGAATCTAGAAAACAGAGAGAGGCAGAGAAGAAGACAAGATGGAGGAAAAGGGTGGGGAAGCAGGTGGGAGGGAGAGAAATCAGTGTGATAAATGTGAGTCTTTCTGGAACAGTCTGGCAGTAAACAGAGAGTCTGGTGAGTCAGCAGCTTTGTGCCGAGTCTCCACCTGAGTGCGTTTCTCTGTCCTCTCGCTCTGCCTCTCTTTAGCCATCCTTGACTCTTCCGACCAATAACCTCGCTGTTACTATTCCTGTCCACATCCTTTGCAGCATTTCTCTCCTCCCACCTGTCTTAATCGATCTCTGCAGCTGCTCTTGCTCAAGCTTTCTATCTCTGGATCTTTCTCCCTCTCCTTCTCTCTCTCTGTTGTCACTAACAGACAATAAAACTCATCTGGGTTTCAGTCATTTCCAGTTTTGTGTAGAAAAGTATGCTGTGAAATAACACAAGAAGGCATTAATGGCACAAATCTTGATCTAAATTAATCGTTTATAAAGCCATGCATGTGCATGATTTCTTTTATTATAACCTTAGTCACTGCAGATTTCAGTCCCTTTTGAAAAGCCTGATTTCTAGTCCTACATGTAGGTGTTAATGGATGCAGACTCCCAGAACCATCTCTATAAATGGTAAACAAAAAGATTCATTAGCTATGTTGGACCAAAACCACTGGCTCTGGCGTTTTAGGCAATAGTTAAGGACAATAATGCATATTTATGGACTTTGAGTGGAAGTTTTTGTTCTCCACAGTTCTAAGTGTTTGAAAATGCAGATGTGCTTTAAAAAGCTAAACTGCAATTAGACAGCAGGATTGGGGATTTCTTTTCTTTTGCCCATCACATGGACTTTGTTACCTGAACTGCATGCTCAGATGTGGCTGGTCAGACTGCATGTTAAGTCTGACTTCATTAGCCATTTTCACGTCAAAAATGCTCTTTTAAGTCCCAAAGGCATACAAGCACAGAAGATACAAGAAACCATCCAAACTGCTTCACCTCCAATAAACTGATGAGTTGACTGTTCTCCCGGGTGTTACAATAAAGCTTAACATCCAGGCATCCATTAAAGTATCTTAAGATAATATTTTGATGATGATGCCATCAACATTTTTAGGGTTAGTGAAGCTACATGATATATCGTAATCTGCTACCTCATTGTTAGCTATAGAACTATGGATAGGTTAATTTAAACACATTAGCATAGAGAAGATGTCGGAAGAGGGTTCTTAAAAGACCATTCAGGGACAAGCACAGAGAAATGCTGTCATATTGCACCAAGAAGTAACCAGAAATGGACAAAGCTTCAGCCAAGTGAACGTCTGAGATGATCACATTGCAACACGAGGTCAGTCATCAATATCTTGCTGCAACGTTTGAATTACTTGCTATGAAAAGCTCCTGATGAGCTGTCTGTATCCTGGAGAAGTATTGGTATGCAGAATCTTTTTATAGAGATTAAACATGCTTTTCTGCATTTCATTATGCACCATCCCCATGCAGGGCTGCACAGTATGTTTACCTGAGACTCATAGGGCAAGAAGGCGATGTTGATCTCCGTCAGAGTCTTGACGACTTTGGAAGCCCGGCTCTTCACCAGCTCATTAAAGAGAGGATCGGGGCAGGCTGGAAAATATCACATGATGCTTAGTTTCAGTCACATTCACAGACAAATACACTTAAACACTTTGAGTTTGAATCGACCTATGATGTCTCTAAAAGATCATCTTTGACTAAACTTCTTCATATTACTTTGACAGAGTGCTTCAATGGAAGCTCGTCCTTCATTTAACATGATGCAGCTTTAGATTCTTCCACTATAAAGACACCTCTAAGGCCAAGATGTTTCTGTTAAAGGGAAACTGCAACATCGTAGCCACTCAGTCTCTTATTATGAAGCTGTAACCCCCTGTAATAGTGCAGGGATAAAGCATATTTAAAGAAAAATAACTACTTTTGTATAGTTCTACTTAATTTGTCTACAAAACACTGTAAATTAGGGGAATATTTGATTATTAGTACAAAAAGATCCTCTCTTACTTGACCTAATAAAATCGGCTCACATGTGTTTCAAAACAAGAAGACAATAGGTGACTATAAGAACTTTGAGGAAACTGGGATTAGACGTTCTGACAACATCAATGAGAGCATTCGTTTTCGTATCTATGAAAGAAAAAATTACAACAATTAAAAAAAACCTCAACATCCAAAATAGTCTTGTTTAGCAGCATCAACACTATATCTAATAGAAGGTTGTCTGTAAAGTCCTTGTGTGTACTCACAGTCAGTGAAGAAAACATGGGCTGCCTTGTATTTAGATGAATGAGGGTCTTTGAAGTCTGCAATGACGGTGTGGACAGACTGAAGAGAGACAAACAGGTTAAATGTGTTGCGATGAAAGTTCTGTATTTTAATCTTCAAGATAAGGTGAAGCAAGGATAATCCTTACAATATGTGCATTTTATAATATGAGCTTCTCTGATCAATATTTTGGTAGCTAGTCAAGCTGCAAGTAGAGGTTAGTGCATGTCAGTCTTTCCCTTTCAAACCATGAGCTGCGTTTACATTCTCCAGCGTCCCAAGAGTCCGCACTGGCCTGGCCTTCCTGCCTTGGAGAACCCTACCACATGTTACATTTTGAATGTTCACTTTCATTTTCCCAAACCATTTGTTAATTTGTGAAGTTATTTTAGTGTAAAAGTATAAGATTGAAATTCATGAATCTAAGGAGCATGAAAAGAAAAGCGACTGGACTTTTTTTATGTTTCTTGAAGACGTTTCACCTCTCATCCGAGAAGCTTCTTCACTTCTAAGAGAAATGAATGATTTTTTTTTCTCCAAGAAAAATTCATCCATCTATCGCTGCTAAAGTATGCTGATTCTGATTCCAATTATCCCAGTCCGGGTTGCAGGGGCAGCAGTCTGCGCCAAGATGCCTACATCTCCCTCCTCCCAGCCACCACCTCTAGTTCTTCCAAGAGAACATCAGCCAGGTAAGGCTCACAATCTCTCCAGAATGTCCCAGAGCTGCTCTGGGCTCTAATGCTCGGTATTCAGGAGCATCCTAATCAGATACCAGAACCACCTTAACTGACACCTTTCAGTTGAGGGATAACCGTTACTCTGAGTCCCTCCCTGATGACCAAGCTCTGCAGCCTCTCTCTCGTGGTCTGCAACATTCAACTTGAGGTATACTGTAAACTCTGTACAACTTTCAACAAATAATGGAAATTTGGATGTAAAGATAGATCATGGAAACTAAGAAGCATGAGCAATCTTTCTTGACTAAGTCAACAGCTTAATATGGCAGCTTGTCTGATCTCTCTTCTAAAAGTGCATACCTGTTGACAGGGATGTGCCTCTATAGGTAAAAGAAGGAGTATCCCTACCTTCTCTGTGGGTGTAATCAGGTAAATGGCCTCCAGGCTCGGCAGTGGCTCTCGTCGTTTCATGATGTCCTCCACAACTACAGAAACAGGCACAGACATGTTAAAGACTCGCAGGTACGAACAAAATAAGCCTCGCAGTGCAAAGAAATAGTTAAATGTGATGGGCTCTTACTGGTGATGCCCTCTGTCATGATGTCTGTCATCTTGCAGCAGGATGACAACATCCTCATGCTCAGCTGGTCCACAATCAGAGCCTAGCAACACACGAAGGCAGTAACTACTTTTTATTACTCTCATTACATGTAGCTGACAATAAAACAGTCTTATTCGAATAATCCCTTACAGACACTGTGCAGTGATGACTCAGGTTTATTCACATCCAGGCTTCAAGGTCTTTTGTGTGTCTTAGTTGTTCTGGCTTATTTAATGTGCACCATTGTGATGAAAAACATTTTTCCATTTGCATATTTACGCATCAAGATATATATTGTGTATAGGTTTTGTATCCATTTTATCTTTTATTATATTTTCTACTGTTGTCTTCTAATGTCTTTTTGGAAAACATCTAAAAAAGAAATATTGAAAATGTAATCTCCTGGGATGGTGAGAATCATTCCTTCCATTGTTCTGCCCAAAAGCCTCTGTTAAATGACTAATAAAGACCGATTCTAGAGACATTCAAATATTTGACTAATAGATTATTTGGCTGGGTATTTCTGCACAGTCTTTACTCAGACACATTTAGCAAATGAGCAATATCTGAAATGGATCCATTTCATCTAATGAGCCAAAATAGTGCAGCTGCTCGAAAAGAACACATTTAGTTGTGTCTCCATCAAGAGTTGACGAAGAGTCTGGAAGGCCTCATGGTATGGTAAATGCTGCTGCACGTCTTTTAACAGGTGTATGTATAAACACATCACTCCAGTTTTAGCAAATTTACACTGGCTCCCTGTAAAGTATCGTATTGATTTTAAGATTCTTTTAAAGTTTTAAATAATATGGCACCCAGTTATTTAAACGAACTCCTCAACATGTATGACCCCAAAACAGCACTGAGATCGTCTATCCAGATGCTCTTAGCACAACCAAGGTCTCGACTGAAGCACAGAGGAGATCGGGCCTTCGCAGTAGCAGCACCCAGACTCTGGAATAATCTGCCAGAGGAGATTCGTACTTCAGAGTCTATTCAGTCTTTTAAATTGCATCTTAAAACTCACTTTTTTACTTTGGCTTTTAATTCGAGTTCAGTATGAGTACCATCAGGCCTGTTTTATGTTTTATTGTTAATTCATCGTCTTCTCATTTATCTGTATTTGTTTTCTGTCTGACTAAAAAATGTAAAGCAATTGTAAAAAGAAACAAATATTAACAAATAAATCTTCTAACCCCAAGACATTAACTTTACCTATAAGTTTAAGCTAAACCGTTCATTTACTGCACATTAGAAAAGCTGGAACAAGACACTTTGGCAAACCCTATATTTAGTCCCACAAATTTCACCAGTGCTTTTTTCTTTTACTGACTCAGGTCTCATTTTGAAAGATAAGCTACAGATTCAGAGCAAAGTCCAGTTATGCTTCTTTGAAGAGAACTGCTCAATGACTATATTAGAACTTTTTTAAAGTAATGAACAGGTACAACCCATTCCCAAAAAAAGGTTGAGACACTATGTAAAACAGAATTTATAAGAATAAAATAAAATAATATATTTATATTTTACTAAAAAGAACAGGTCCCGCTGGCAGTCAGTTCTACAGCCCGAGTCTAGATAAAAGCTTTCTAATCATCTTGTTTGTTGTATATCAGGGCCCTACACGTGACCCAGAGTGCTGTCTTCTCACCTTCCATTCTCCCTTCTTCTTCACCTTCTTGATAACATCGTTCATAATCTCTGTAAAAGAAAAAAAAAAAAAGAATCATCAGAAATCTGATGGGCTCGTTATCTAAGCATTCACCCATCATCCTCTTATACTTATCTCTATGACCTGAGCAGAGATGTTTTAATTCATTTTGTAAGTAAAGAATACACAAACATACAAAGAAAACACAACACACACATTCATGTACCATTTCATCACAGCAAGCTAATATTCAGCCTCGGATCAGACAGACTGATGACCTGTCCAGTGTGTACTCTCCCTCTAGCCTTATGAACGCTAGAATAACGCTCGCGCGTGTGTGTGTGTGTGTGTGTGTGTGCAAACTTCATAGCAGCAGGAAAGGTTCACGGGTTCCCTAGTCAGGGCTGCACAATTATTTAGATCAATATTGAGACTGCAAATATGTAAAACTCTTAACTAACAGACTTTGGAAAGCACTGACAATAAGGCGGTGAAGCTGGAGGTGGCAGATTTAAAGATGCTACGATTATTGTTTGTCAGTGACCACGAGGAACAGGATTAGAAACAAGTACATTAGATGGAGAGTTCTGTTTGAGCGGTTTGGATACAAAGTTAGAGGCAAGGTTGAGTTGGTTTGGACATGTGCAGAGAAATGATTGTCAAAGGATGCTGAAGATGGAGCTGCCAGGCAGGAGTAAAAGAGGAAGACCTGAGAGGAGGTTTGTGGATGAAGGAGGACAGAGGGTTGGTGTGATGTGGGAGGATGCTAGAGATAGGGTGAGATGGAGGCAGATGATGTGCTAATATGACAACGAGCAGCTAAAAGACGAAAAAGACAAAGAAGAAGCCAACTCACAGACTTTGAAAAATAGTAATTTATTGAACAGATTTATTGAAAGAGGATTTTTGTACCTTAATTATAATTAAACGGAAACTATTAGTTTCTGAAGCAAACCCCCTACAGCCTGGCAGGAAGTGCATCTAGGAAAGGGGTGCACTGAAAGACGAACCAAGAGCATCATAATAATTCAAAATGTTGCATTATGATCATTTTATCTCACGTTTTTTGCCTATTAATCACTGAAAGTTACATTCAATTAGCCACACAGCCTTTAGTGTGTATCTGCCCAAAGTTAACATGAGAAACGGCAAGAAAAAAAATGTTTGTTTTATGACAGTAAATCAATCCCAACTACTACAGAACAATTTTTATGATTAATAGAAATTGTGCAGATTGGGTATGAGTGTCAAACTCTTACACCGTGAGAATCACTGGAGTAAAAATCAAGTCTAAAAACAGGAAGTTTGAGTAATTCTTGCCCTATGGTGGGATAGGCTCCAGCTCCCTGGCAACCCTGATAAGGATAAGCAGAAGACAATGGATGGATGTAGGGTTAACCAAATTAACCTCTTAAGCCCCAAGCCTAACTGATCTCCTGCCTTTTGCCCCCGTATCAGGGGGCGTTGGGGCTTAAGAGGTTAAACTAAGCTTAAAATAACTGAACCCTGAACTGTTTGATTCTACTCATATGTATTTTAAAAACCAATAATGCTACTATTACAATAACACGTACCATGCATTCATGCCTCCAGTGAGGTTAGCCACCACAGATCTACATCAGTGGTGATGTAGATCTGTGGTGGCTAACCTCTCAATGATGAGTGTCTACAAAGACGAGGAAACCCAATGAAGGAAAGCCAGTATCCACTGTGAGGTTATGGCACGATGGCCCTGTTTGTGCCACAATACTGATATTGGCTTGATCAGTATGCCAACCATCTGCCAGCCGTATTAGGATAAATCCATTAAGGGTGAATTACTGTTGAACATCATGTTGGATCACAGTGAATATAAACCGCTAAGCCCTCCCGGCCCCAGCTAAAACCTGCGACCACACAGATACTGATGGATTACCACAGATTAAAAAGGGCTTGAGCAAAAAAAAAAAGAAGATGAGGGATGCAAGTGTTTGCTGCCTCGAAAACAATAAGCAGTCTGCTCCTCAAAGTCAGATGATGATGCTTTTCAGAAAATTGGAGAAATATGCCAGAAGTAGGATGGAAGCATAAAAAATGGAAACTAAAACTAATTATAGTATAAAAGAAAGCTAGAATGCATGCAAATAAAGGTCGACTAAAAGTAAATAAGTTATCGTATGTATTATAGAGAAGCAGACAGAGCTCAGCCTGAACCTCCTGTGAGTGAGACGAACTGTATCTGACCTCCAGTGGGACAGATGATCTTAATATAGTAGAAATGTTCTTGCTAAATGAGAGATTCCCCAACTCAGCTTCAGTCTATTTCCAGCATTTCCTTTGTCCTGTTCTGTTAGCTGCTACGTCAGCCAAGAAGCACTGTGAGTACAAACTACAACCTAAAAAACCTTAAAAAACCTGTGACTTTTACACAGCTGGGGAGCCGGGGCTGTCACTGTGCTGACTAATAGCTGTAAAACACTCCAAGTAACAGCTGCAAAATTAAAGCAGGTTCCTTTTCATTCCTGAAAAGTTGACTTGTGTTTCATCCAGCAGCGGCTCCAGGCCACGGGATGAGACACTTCAGAAAACAAAGCAGGACTGAGGATATCCGTGACTCGTCCTCCCTTTTCCTCTGCTAATCTGTTTCCTCTTTTTCCTCTGATAAATGAGCTCAGATAAAAGCAGCTCCAATTATTCAGATAAATTGAATTTTTAACTGTTCTTTGTTTTCTTCCAGGGTCCAAATTCTTTAGTCCATCGATCTCTTAAACATTAATGTCGATTCACAACAAAAGCTTTACTTCAGCTCTATGCTTTAACATTACACTTTCCATATGAACATTTCTTCCTTAGATTCGTCTCAAACCTTGTTGCTGCCATTTCTTAGAAGCCCCCATTGAACCCTTTTTTGGGAGCCCTAAATTTCATTCATAGCATTTTCCCAATTACTGTCATTGCTTTTGAAGGTAACATTTTAATATTTATCCAGTTGAATTTAGGTTTGTAAAGGTGAAAAGGTTTGAATATGTTTGCAAGCTGAATATTAGATTAACATTAACTGCAGTATATTGATGGCATTATGATTGGAGGTTGAGCCCCTTAAAGGTTTAAAGTAATCTCCCCTGGAAGCCCTTCAAGTCCAGTATGGAGGTAGAAGAGTTATAATAAAAGAACTGACCCCAACAGAATTACTAAGGGGTTAACAATCCATAGAGGCCAATGTATTTTTGTTACCGGACCATAAATATGCTTTTTAATGCTGAGAAACTGAACATTTTAACATGGGGCTCTATGGGGGCTGTCTCGCTTTTGAATCCAGCACAAGTCACCTCAGTACAACAGAGTATCTGTACTATCAAATCAACATCTCTGTGGTTCTACTCAGTGAAACATAGAGCTGAAAATCAAGTACACAACTTTTTCTGGATTATGTTCTGTTAAAAAATGATTATAATGTTGATAGATACTAAACAACAAATACACTAATTCAATTTATCTTCTTTTCTGTTAGCTTCAGTTTTGGTTCTTTTTTTTTAGTTAAAAGGATGACTAATGGGATTATCCTTCATAAGGTTGAGTGAACTGACCCAAACTGTCAATAAAATAGAGAAGTTAACTTAATAGTGAATGGACTTCACTCTGCTCTAACTGAAGACTGAAAATAAGTTGGGGGGAGGCGTGACTGCGGATTCTTCCTTTCTGACCTCCTGATAAAGGCACAACAGGAACACACCGGTCAGAAAGAAGGGAAGGGACCTGAACAAACACAAGCAGCAGCTGTGTCAACCAAACATGCACAGAAACACATACACACACATCTCATCTCATATCCAGTTAAACAGGATACAGTATAATCACGTCAGAGCAGGGACGAAAGTTCACAATTTCTTTGTCAAACTACTCAAATATAAATGAGACTATGAAGACTTTATTAAATGTACAGTTAAGACATAAAACTAAAAATACTACTAAAATATTACATCTTCAGCACCTCAGCAGACACTTGTTTATCTCATCAGGTTGCAAGTTTTTAAGAGTTGTGGCATTTTCTTGGTCTCCTACCTCACTAACAGGATTCAAACCCCCCAAAATCTTCTGCTTTTTCAGTAAAGGCTCAGTTATCTTTTGTTTATATTATTAAGCACCCTTGTGGATCAAATGCAGTTTTGGAAATTATCATAATTTGTTTCTGATATTTTTGTAATCTTCAGAAATGATTGTAATCTTTTATAGAAATTTAAATGCTTAATATGCATATTTTATTTTATTTTATTTTTTTGCCTTTGTGTTATTTTTTCCACAGTTTTGATCAACACCTGCTGCATTTATATTAGCTATGCACACAAACTGACTTCACTCCTCACTCTGTCTTTAATAAGCAAATTTTATAGAGACCACCACTGGATATACTGTTGCTTATTTACACGTACATGTTTTTGTTTTTAGACTGAACCAAAATCACTTTCACTTTTCTGATTGGTTGCCTCTCACAAACAGAAGGTTTAAACAATAGGTGGGTGGGGCTTCTGTGCTTACAGCCAGAGCTTAGTAACTGAATCATCGCATAATAGGAGTAGCTGCTCTCTGTGGCATCATTCAGAGGTAAAAATACAAAGAAAAAAAAACTATAAGAAATAAGTGTTTGGTAGCTTGATGGGTGTGTGTGTGTGTGTGTGTGTGTGTGTGTGTGTGTGTGTGTGTGTGTGTGTGTGTGTGTGTGTGTGTGTGTGTGTGTGTGTGTGTGCGCACTTGAGTACCTAGATCCTGAAGCCTGATTTTGGCTCAGTGGGATTAGTTGTTTGTATGCTGACCTAATTTATGATTGTGTTTAGATGTTTAACACGTACAAAATAAGGGAAAGCATACGTCTTCTCTATAAACCCAGACAAACTGAGCACAGTTAGCCATATCAAGGAGCAGTATTATGAGCTAATGCTATTGTGTTGATGTACTCTCCAATCCCCTAAGCCTCGACTTGGGCTGACAGTTTCTCCCTTTGCCTCGTGGTTCTCCCCCCTTCAGGGACTTTCACCTATGAGTACATGACCCATTTTTTTTCTCTGGATCTCGGCTTCACAGCAGCATCATTCCCGAGGGAATGTAATCTTAAAGAGACATGCAGACAAATCAGCAGGACTCGCACTGAAATGCAAGCAAAGCTTTCACCACAACCCAAACACACAAAAGAAAAAATGAAACAGAGCTTCATGGTCAGAGTCTCACCATGTCATAGGTTTTGTATTTTTAAAAATCAAAGAGTTTTTGTTTGTACATAGACTTCAATAGATTACAGTAACCAAAAAACTTTAAATAACTCAATATTAATTAAAGAAATATCTTTTCGATGAGACTAAATGGTTTCTATGTTCCATCTCTTCCGTACACCTTAAGCACCGATAGTAACCAGATTTAACAAAACCTAAAAACACCCCATGAGATAACTGTTATCTGTGAATGGAAGGAGCTATGCTTCCATTCACAGCCTCTTCAGATCCATCTGCAGTTACGTAACACCCTAAACTGGCTCCAGCCGGCACAAAATGGCTGTAAGGAAAGCAGAAGAAGAAGATTTATGACCTTCAGTGGACAGGAAGTCAGAGGTCAGAGGTCAGGAGTACAGTTCACTGGAGCAAAATGGGGGAAAAAAGAAGGAAAGCAGGAGAAAAAATAAAACAAAAACACAAAGATACTCGACTGGAGGTCCACTGAGAAATCTCCAGAAATCTCCCCACCACAAATGCTATCTCGGTGGACTGATCTCTAAAGACGTGTGTGGGCAGAACATTGATTCACTCTCAAAGAGTTGTCTGTCACCTCTGTTCCCCTGACAGGAGGAGTGTCTTTGCGGGAAACTCAGCTAAAAGTTACTAATGCAGTAACAAGAACATGAAAGAACTCTTCACTGATACCCGAAATTCCTTCTCTGCACTGAAGCTATTATAAGCATTGTAAGCTAGCTGCTGTGCAGCTTCCAGGAATCAAATGCAGCTCTAAGCTGATACCTTGATCAAGGGCAAATGCACAAAATGCCACATCTGCAAAGATATGGCACCAAATTTTTATCAGGCACTGCAGGTCAGCGAAAACCAGCTGTCCAACCAATGAATGGAATAAATGGAAAGATTGGAAAGGAAACACTACACACCCTTTAATGAGAATCTGATATTACTAAACTGCTTTTGTGCAAACACACAGTGCTGGCCTACTTAAGCCAGCTTTTTTTCCAGTGCAGAAAAAGCAGCCGCTCTTTGTTTTCACGATCCTATATTTTTTTTTTTTTAAAAAAAGCGTGACAAGCCCTAAGAGAACATCTCATACTGATTTTATTAGACTAAGCTAATCATGTCTTACTCTTACAATGTTAAAATTATCATTTTGTTATACAACATGTGAACACATACTTGTTTTTGTATTTTTATCATATTCCCCCTCTATTCTGTTCCTAAAAAAAGGAAACTGATGTCTCATCCCTAATACAGCAACATCATTTCTATTATTGGATATTATATCAGCCTTTATTACTATAAATCTGTGGTTGAAATAACGGTTTTGCAATAATTTTCTCTTTTTGCATTTCCTTTCCTTTAGTCCAAGTTCAGTCAGTACAAGACTGTGGCAGGTTTAATTTGCTTTACATTAACTTATTGTATTTGAATCATAATTAAAGTTTAGGAAAATCAGCTTGAATAAAACAATACGATTTCTCTATTTTAATGTTTAACATATTTTAACTTTTTTTTTTTTGCCATGATCAAACAGCCATAGTTAAAATGTGTCTGTTTCTCCGGGAAATTGTGAGATTTCTCTCTTGACCCATTTTGTGACTTCATACAATTTTTTTTAATCCTCCTACAGTTATTTTAACAAATTGACAAATTATCATGAAGCCATGCCATCTATATTTCTTGTTTTTGTTTACATCGCTGGAAGAGGAGAGCATCCAGGCTCTGGTGCTGTGGGGATCTTCCATAAGAAGATATTTCTGTAACGTGGTGTTAAATATGTCTCCACTGTACGTGTGTGTATGCATGTAAGAAAAGGACTGAGAGCGTGGTCATGTGCTGCCGAGAAGAGTGGGAGGTAGAGGATGTCTGCCAGCTCTGACACAGCACTCATCCTCAGCAAAAGAGAAGGGAATTCATTAAGATTAAGAGCCACTGTGACCCTGCATTACACAGCTCTATTTCAGCCAGCTCTTCATGCTCTATTACTGCAGTGACATGACATTTCAGAGTGCATTTGTTTGGAAGTGCGTGTGTGTGTGTGTGTGTGTTTTACAGAGGCCCAGGGGCTGCAGGCACTGCGTCAGACTGAATCCAGACGTGTATGTGTGATGCTGTGGCTCAGTGATGCTTCCAAGGTCAATAGAAGGCACGTGTGTGCAAATATGTGCATAAAAGTCCTTTTCTATTTCACCTTCCTCCTTCCTTTTATTCACACTACCCCAAACAGAGAAGAGTAAATACAACATGCTTCCAGAAACTTCCAAGGAAGAGTGAACTGACTCTGTTTGACATTTTGGGATGTGAGTATATTCGAGCTGGAGACAAAACACTTCCTAGCTTTGCTTTGAAGTCTTTTAGCTCTCCATCACACCATTTCTGAACATTTAGCTGGCGCAAAATTGATGAGACACAACTGATAAACATCAGCCACTGCCATCAGCATTGTCAACCTGGCATTATAATACATCAGTGCATCCCTACAGCACGCAGCCTCTAGAGTTACTTTTTAGTTTGTCTTAAAAAATAAAAGGCAACATCAGGGCTCATTTTTGTATCCATTTTGCACCCAAATTCTAGTACCGTTTCATTTCAGTGAGCACAAACAGACGGAAGAAGTGACAAGTGAATGTTTTGAGTGGTAAAAGCAAGTAAAATGGCAAAACGTATATCAAAAATGATTGCCTGGCTTGCTAATTACTTGATAAAATCTCACCAAAAACTACATTTTTTTGATCAAAAACCAAAAACCATTTTGAGTTGTCACACCACTAAGCAGCACAATTTTATATCTTCTGACAATAAACAACCTGATAGCTAAAAAAAAGAACTGCAGGGTCACCATTGTGACACACTGGAGGAGATCCTTCAAATGATCTAATAAGAGCAGCAGCAGCCCTGAAAACAGTCTGAAGGCAGACAAGAAGACTACTTTAAAAGGGAGTGTGGTCAAAATTAAGTCACGTATGGTTTTTACTTTTTATTTAATGTGAATTCTGTAAGATACACTATTAAATAAAGGGGGAAAATGTCCATGCATTTGGACAAACCCACAGCTGTGTACTGTGTGGTTACCACAGACATAATAGACAGACACTGAAGTAGCAAGTTTCATTAATTATCAAATTATTATTATTAAATCCTTTTTAAAAAAAAAAATAAAAAAAATGAGACAGCCACATGATAAATATCACATATTCACAAATTAAGAAAATGTGTGCAAAACTAGTTGCAGACAAAGAACCTGTTAAAATATTCCAGTTAAATCCAAAATTGTAACTTTGTAATCTTTTTGTAGCTTGTTTTATTCATATCCAGTTAAGTATTTGAATACAGTTTTTCAAAAATCAATCTGAACAAGACGTACAGTTATTGCTGAAGCGTCCTGACATTGTAAGTCCTGTGTTTAAATCAAAGGCTCAGATGTAGGCAGGAAATCTTTGCAGCAGAGGCTTGTAAATAAACATCATAAAATGCTGCTCTCTTCAGTTCGCTGAGGAGTACCACCCCACTTTTTCATATTAGATGCAATAGTGAGCAAGAACAGATACAGAAGCATGCATATGACCAATGTCACCACAGTCAAGCACAGACTGAATTGTGGATTATACACCCATCTATTTGTATTTGTTTCTATAAAAATATCCAATCTTTGGCATCAGTTTTCTTGAAAGGTGTTCCACATGATTTTTCAAAGCGAGTCTAGAAGAGTTGACGTCTTATGGAAGGAAAAAGAAGTTTACATCACACATCCCGGAGATTTTATCCATTATAAACAATAAAAAATGTCTAATTTTGCTTTTGAAAGACTTTTCCGGTTCACATGTCAATATATTCCTAGTCAAGATACTGACCCCAAATCGCTCCCATCCATCAGAGTGTGTGTGCATGCCTAACAATGTTACAAAAAGACCTGTATGAATTTGTGTGTGCAACTGGGTGAATGGGACATATACTAGAAAAGGCACTGTATAGGTAAAGTTTAACGTATTAGCTCTAAAACTTTTGATCACTTTCCCTAACAAACTAAATCATTCAACTTCACTTTTCATTTTTCACCTGGTTGTCTGTGCTCCACCTCTGGGGCCAGCCCCGCAGTTTGAAAACCACTGATTTAATAACACTCCACATGCTTTAAAAGCCAACTTTGAGCACAAATGCGCAGGTAATGAGAGGTGAATAAATAATTGTAAAGCTGTCTATGGTTACAGAAATATTTCAAAATTAACTGGATTTAAAGGATTTAAACAGTCGTCTGGTGATGTAAATTGATTCCGAGGTCGGTTTCTCAGTATATTATAATATGATAAATATTATAGTATTTATCATATTACACAATAACATATAAAGTACAGCTATGAAGCATTTTAGCATCTGCTTGAATGACTGAATGAAAGGCAGAACATTATTTGTCAGGGTCAGCAGGTTTTCCTTGAAAACCTTCAAAACCTACTGCATCTGACCCCATAGACAACACCATAAAGTGTATAGCTCAAATACAGAACACCGCCTCGCTCTAAACACTGCGTTCCTTCAGTTTGAGCAGCTCATCTCTTTCTAAATGACTCGGGTCACTGCTGACTGATGAGGTCCTCGTCACTCAGCCTTATTCTCCTTCTGCTGCTCTCTGGCACTGATGCTCATATACAGCCATGAAACGGGGAGGGTGAAGCTCAGCTTCCTGCCCATCCCCCCCCCCCCTTCCCCCCTTCATTCTGGCTGCTACATCCACTGCTGCAGAGAGAGAGAGAACGACGGAGAGCCCGCGATGGTGTCACCCTCCCTCTTTCACTCTCTGCCCCAACACCGTCACCTCCACCAATCACAGCCCTCGCTTCACCTTAGCCAAACGTAGAGCAGGTGTTGCCTCGCTGCGTCCTTGTCTTTACTGGGAAACATGCACGCAGTGTTTACATTGCTCAGGAAAAAGATGATTCACTCGGCCTGCCTTCAGCTTTTCACAAACTGGGTTATGCAATAGCCAGTTACAGTGTTTAAATAATTAAAAAATGCAAAACACGCGCAGATAATTGGCATATGAAGCTGCATTGTGTAATGTAGTAGGACGTGCAGATGATATAATTTCTATCAAAACTCAGTCTTCTGGCTATGTATTAAAAAAATGTAGACTAACTTACAAAAATGCAGGTCTGGGCTGACCTCAGCCACAGTGCAAACATTCAGCATCAGGCTCAGAATACTTTTTATAATTTAATACTGTACTCTTGGATTCAAAGTAGATGTGAAATTACTGATGATCGAGGCTCCTCTTTGTGACAATGCACAAATCCTTTCACTTCATGTCAAAGAACAGAAAAATATACTAATATATATATATATATATATATATATATATATATATATATATATATATATGTATGTAGAGAGAGAGAGAGAGAGAGAGATGACCAAGAATGGACGCCTGTGCATCTATGTGTGTGTTTAATGGGATGGGGTGGGTGGGAGCCAGAATTCTGCAGCAGCACCAGTGAGGCAAATATACCTTAGAGCACAGCTGGGTGTAGCTTAAGAATTTTCAGATTCCAGCAATGTCATGACCAGAAAGTGACGAAAGTGACACATTAGCTCCTGGTACAGAGCATCTGTGTGGATTTGTATTAGTGAAATGTGACACCGAATCAATACTATGAACAACAGACGCCAAATGAAGCAAATCCTGCAGCAGGGGTAGGGCACGGTAACAAAAAAAGAGGAGAGAGAGAGAATGAGCAGCTTGGTGTAAGAATTTAGGGACGAACTGGATAAATGGCTTCACATTAAGCCATCTCTATCAGGTTTTATAGACTCGTTCCTGAGCCTTTCGACGACCACTAACACTTGCACCCAGTTGAACCTCCTGCGCCTCCACCATAGTCAGGCCTGTTTCATCACCGCACACCTACCGCTAGAGCACCAGCCCAAATGTAATGAGCCGAAATGACACAATCGGATACTGAACCTTGAGTTAACAGTGTCCTAATGATGCAGGGTTACACAGACTGCCGGTGCCGCACCGACTCTACTCAAAGGGCACGATGACTAAAAGCCGTAAAAATGCGGAATTTCTTGCGCAGCGCCTGTTTTAAGGCAACTTTCTCGACTCTGGTGCACTCCGCCATTAACGTGAAACGGAGCATAGGTGGTGCTCTCCGGCTGAGAAAGGGTGTTTTACGCAGCTGAATTATGCTCCATCGGATGGGGTGAGGCACTGCTGCAGTCGGGGAATCCCACGGATGGAGACCGCTAATCTTCATTCATTTTGCAATAAACAGCATCGCATTACATTGTGTTGGCTATTATTAGCTCGCCAGCGTGTGAACAGTACGTGCATCCTGCATGTTGTGGCACAATATTCAGGCAGAAACAGATCGGGATGCAGCTCACAGGCAGAGGCAGATTAGTCCTTAAATAAACGCAGATTGTGGCTAAAAGGGGCGCACACGGGCTTCATTACTCTGTGGCTTCTCATCCCACCGGAGGAGGATGCCAACATCTTCTATTAGTGGGCTAATCATCGCTTGTCAACAGCGTTTTTTACGCTCTGTCGCTTGAAATGCAATTGCGCATCCGCGCCGCAGGAGACCAACGAGACGGAGCAGCCTCCGCAGGGCATCCAGTGCTTCCTCACTACACCTCTGCGGTTTACATCGGGGTACAATGGAACATCACCTTCACCGTTATCATCGTCACCACTCAGATGCACTAGCAGCCACCCGCATCCTGTCCCCCCGCTCCCCGGCCCTTTTCTTTTTAAATATATACTCGCTCTCTGGCATACACACAGCTGAATCGTGGGCAGCAAGACCATATCCCGCACAAATTCTGAGCACCATAAATTAGGAGGAAAAAAAAGTCTTACTTTCGCCGACCACCGCCTTTAATCCGATAGGTGCCATGATGCTGCCTCTGAGTGCTGGACCGACTGATTACCCTCTGCTTACTCTCTCTCTCCTCCTCCTCCTCCTCTCTGATCGTGTCACACCGCTGCGGAGGAGCCTCCACTTGGAAACGTCACTGCGTATCCTTCCGCATCATCCACACTGGTGATGTGCGGACGTTTGGCTACAGCTGTGTGTGTATTAGCTCAAACTAATTCCTACTAGAGGCATTTATTTGTTAAGCCTTACCCGCTCATTTGTCCAAATAGAATTTAAAGATTCCTGCAAAAATACGCTTGTTTTTCACAGAACCTGAAATAAATACATGATAAGAAAATAAAGTAACCCTTCATTTTTAAACAAGTTTTAATGCATATAACCTTAAGCAGATGGCACAATAATAGATTCGTAGTTTTATATATATAGTAATATAGTGAAGCATTACATTTATACAGGAAGACAGTGATGTGCAAAAGTCTTGTGTCACTGATTTAGTGAAATGTGCAAACATAAATGGAAGTATAGTATAAGACAAAAACACAGTATACACAATTCTAACAAGCTTGAAAGTCAATATTTGCTATGACCTTGCAACTTTGTTCTTCATAGACTCTTAAAGATATTCAAAGAAAGCTTGCTTAACTACTCTTCAATAATAGTTCTCCAGGCTTCTTGAAGGGGATTCAAAGGTCTTCTTTGGATGTTGGCTGCCTTTTGACCCGTTCTCTGTCAAGATCATCCCAAACTGCTTTAGTAATATTGGGGTACAGGTACCAAGCCAATCCATGACTGATAGAATCAATGTCTGTAGATACTCACTGTTTACCTTTGTTGACTGCCTCGTACATACTAACGATGATTTGAACCAACAGTTTGAAATTTGGATTCATCACTCCATAATTTTCAGTCTAGTTCCTTTGCAGTTCATGCACAACTCAGCTTTTTCCCTTCTTTAGGAATGGCTTCTTAATAGCCGCCCTTCAACTCTGACCATGTCTAATGAGCTTTCAGTGAACAGTAAATGGATGAACTGAAGGACAAGAAGTATCTCTTATCGCCTGTGTCAGAACCTGAGAGCAAAAACAGGTCGCTAGTACCAAAGTGTCTAAAGATACAGTTTAAAATTGGTTCTTTGCCAAGCTGTCTGTTATGTGAAGACACTGGTTCATCCCCTTGAGTTGCAGGCCTTTTTTCCGCTTAAATCATTCATGTTGATTCATCAAGTTAAAATTAATGTTTCAGAAATGAGGTATTTTTGTTTCTTTGTTCCTTTTCCCCTCAGAGTAGCCTATAAAAGTTGTAAAAAATCAATTGGGACCACAGCAGACATAAGTTCTCAGCTGTTTGGCAAACTGCATTCATAAACTGTACAGGTGAGATGCAAAGAAGACCAGACAGGTTTTTTATTAGAACTAATAAACATAATAGTTGAAGAAAAACTGGACCATAAACTTATCAAAAGTACTGGAACACTCAGCACATCCACTAAGTTCCTAATAATTCAATTAAAACCTACAAAAAGACATAATCAGCACAAATAGTTCATTCAGTTTAAGCATTGTTTTTAGTAAAATGCATGCTCACAAAATGTTGTGTCTCACTCCCATTTCTTATTGTTGCATTTAAAGCTCTATTTGGAAGATCCAACCATGCCAAATATTAGTGTTTGCCATTTGTTAAGTGGTCTTAAACTTTTGATGGGAACTGTATGATCAAATGGTCCGGTTTAAGGATGCACCGATACCGATATTGGGTATCGGCCTCGATACCACATTTTCTAAAGTACTCGTACTCGTTAAAAGTCCCCGATACCGGGGACCGATACCACGGTCTGAGACCTGTCTATGTTTGAGCGGCATGTAAGGGGTTAATCACAGGCCCCGAGTGCCCGCCCCCAGGTCCCGGCTGCAGCTCAGAGCTGCGAGAAGGGCAGGCGAGACAAGTCAGCCGTGTGGAACTATTTCAAAGTGAGCAAGACACGAAAACAAAGGCGGACTGCAAATTGTGCTCAGCGAAATTGTCCAGAGGAGGCTCAAAAGGTAGCGCATTTAACACAAGTAATTTAATCAAGCACTAAAATCCCAACATGACAACGAGTGCAAGGAGTTTACCCACGCTTATTTACCCATGCTTATTAGCACAGGAGCATAGCTGATGCTATAGCAGTGGGACAGAAAATAGTTGGGCATTTTAAAATTCCGCCTTAGCCTACTCCCGCCTCAAGGACATTCAGGGACAGCTCAACCAGCCAATAAAGAGACTGCAGCAGGACGTACAGACGCGCTGGAACAGCAAGTATTACATGCTCCAGTCCCTCATTGAGCAAAAGCGAGTGCTGGGGGTGTCTGAGCATGAACTCCCTGACTATCTCACCGCTCACCAATGGGCTCTTATGGAGACGACTGTTGCCACCCTCGCCCCCTTTGAGGAACTAACTAAAAAAGTGAGCAGCTACGACGCACTAGCCTCTGATGTCTTCCCAGCTGTGACTGTGCTAGTGAGATGTCTAAACAGAGAAACAGACGAGTAAATACCTCTCAGCCCCATGTAGCAGTGTGGAAAGGGAAAGGCTTTTTAGCTCAGTGTCACACATTATAGATGAAAACAGAAACAGTCTGACTGCTGATAATGCAGAAAAGCTACTTTTCTTTAAAAAAAACAAAACCCTGCCACTCACTTTTTCTCTCCATTAAGTGAGTCATCTTAGACTTTATGTTAATACCTACCTCAGTTGCACTGACTGCCACAGTTCTATGTTGGTGGATGTTGTTAGTTTATTCAAATATTGTACACTAAATAGCAAAGATGTTTATTAATGCCCCTTGTGTTGTCCAAAGCGGCAGAGTTTACAATAAACTGAAAACAATACTTGAGTTGCACTGTCACTGTTTAAATTTTTTTTCATAATATTTATTCTGTAATATGTTGCATACAACATGCTTTTCATTTTAAATAAATGTTCTTAATTCCAAACCAGTCCCTTGTTTTTTGTTTTGTTAAATTATAGGACTAAAGCTGTTACCTGTAAATTTAAATCATGTTTTTATTAAGTACTCGGTATCGGTATCGGCGAGTACTGAAATGCAAGTACTCGTACTCGTTTCCAAAAAAGTGGTATCGGTGCATCCCTAGTCCAGTTTATTGACTATAGTAAGCAGATGTGATGCATTGCAGTCTCCTTTATGACACTTTTACTTCACTTTATTTTCAGCTATGGAAGTTGCAGAGCTTAATTTTCAGCCTTCATTGCTGATGAAACCATAAATTCATAGACTGTTTCAGCAGCATTAGAGATCATTGCATAAATGTGAACAATTTAACATCTAGCACTTTAGATGTTTTTTTAAGGATCAACTCACTTACTGAAATATTCAACATGTTTAGAAGAGCTGGTTTGGATACTGGCCTGCTTCAAAATTATAGTAAAGAAATATGTTTTCCACAAGGGGGCAGCATTTATCTGTGTGTGGCAAAATGCTACTGGGTCCAACCATAGACTCGCTTTCAACGCTGAGCCCAAAGCGCGCACTTCAAAACTCCTTTAGTTAATTTCTCCTGATTTTTAATCACAATATAAATATCATGAAATCATTAAAAGAAACATTTTAAAGGAACTTACTAATAAACGCACTAAGGTTGTATTTTTAACATCTGTCAAGTTTAACATTATTAAGTTTGCTGCTACAAACAGACACTCTCACGTACAGTACGCACTGTGATACTCTTAAGCTCCTGGTTCTGGCCACACCCTTAACACAGCCGACTGAACACGTTGGACCGGTGATGACTCCCAGAGGGTGTGTCCCGCTGCTGTGAAACGCAGCACTGTTCACCAGCACGTCCTCCTCTTCCTCCACCGCCTCCTCCTCCTGTTTATTTTAGAAAAAGCTGAAGGCGCCCACACTCAACACAGCAACGCCAGAACAGTGCTCCTCTCTAAGGGGGGGAAAGTGAGAGAAATTCCCAGAGGGTTTGCCCGGAGACTGCTGGAAATTTTCCCCTGGAGTAAAACCTGCCGAGTTAGGATACTTAGAGGATATCAGAGGCTCTCCTGTAACCATGGGGGACGTGGTTTCCTCTCACCTGGATGAGGATAGGCGGGAGATGATTACAGGTAAGATGAGTACCGTTGCGCGTTATAACAACCTTATTACAGAGTTTTGACCACGTTGTTGCCTTTAAGAAAATCGATTTATATTACTTTTATCATCTAAACTGCAGAAATCAAGTATAGACGGTTACTTTTGTGCCACCGCCTTGTAGGTGTGCTTTACTTGAAGGCTTCTCATGAATCTCAACTCCACTGCAGCCCTGTTTCTTAGAGATAATAAGTAGGTTTCCGATGTTGCAGCATGTTTGTATAAGTTATGGACTGACTACTATTTAAGTCTCAGATTGCTCCACAGAGTGAGCTGGGCAGCAGGTCTGGGCGTCTATTAAAGTCATGCGAGTAGAAGAACAATACAAAGACTGAGATACTTCAATGGATATAACGTGATCCCTGTCCTAGAAGTAGCTTGGTGATGCGTTCGAGGATCAAAACCACTTCAGGAATTTGGGAAAAACTAGTGTTTTTTGTTTTAATGCATGGAGTTCAATCTTCCAGACTTGTCATTTCCTAAAACCTTTGTGTCAGGGTCATTTCAGCCTCAGCTGGGATGCCCCTTTAGTTCAGGGTTGTAATCCTGTTTGTGTGCATACGCTGGCAGAAGTACTCCTATGAGGAAACCCAGAATTATTCTCTAGAGGCTCAGGCACCGAGTGTGTTTGTTGGATTTTCCTTTTGTGAGCAGAAATAGAAAAAAAAAGTGGGAAGAATCACCCTGTCAGAATCTGGCTGTTGTAAAAAAATAAAATAAAATAAAATAAATGGGTAGTTCACATATAAAAGGATAAATATTCAAACTTCTCAAATATGAGGTTTTTTTTTTTTTTTGCCTTTTGTGTGCTGGCCAGAGAAATACATGTTTTCTGTCTTATACTGATTCAAAGTTGATCCAAAGATGTGTGAAATTCAGAATGAGCAGAAACTGGGCTTTAGAAAGTACAAGCAAGGTGTTCAATGTGAAAGTTCTTGACCTTAGGAACAAAGCAATCTGGTCTTACTGGCTTTTTGGAGCCCTTAGCCACATGTGCTGGTCTTCATTCCTGAAAAGCGCTCAGTCAGGTATCATCATGTGTCATAATGTAACGCTTGTTAATGATAAAATATATGTTAAAAATATAAAATGTAGGGTTCACATGACTGTGGAAAGCTGCGAGGGTAGAAAATATGACATTTAGCTACATGCAGACCTTCATTGTTAAAGTACGCGAGTGCAGTATTTCCTGCTTATGAGTCCACTTAGAAAAATATCCATATAAAGAGACTAGTCAGAGGGGAAGATAACAAGTGAAGCAGGTAGAAACATGTCACAGGCTTATTAGCTGAAACCGTCTGACTCTCACACACACCCCTCTCTGCGTTGTTCCTGCCAGTATCTTCTACAAATCAACACAGTGAAAACACCCATGTCAACAGAAGACAAGTGAACACCTGTGCATGTCTTTAAAGAAAAAAGAAAACTCCTTTTTATCCAGGTCTCACTTGTCGATGTGTTTGCACCTTTTAAGTTTGTGTGTGAGACAGGGTAAAGACCAGTCAGCGTTTTTGAGTCAGGAATCTTGTTGTGTCTAACTCCCACAAAGGCAACTACTCAACACTCGCTGCTAACGCAAACCCTTATAAAATGATCTCCTCCCCTATAGGACCCACACAGCAACCCCATGTGTGTGACACACATGCAAATCATAACTGCCTGCTGACGCACATGTTCATCCATCTATGGTCATCTGAAGGCAGAAATAACCAACAGACTCAAACCTTGGCCTAGATATGTGCTGCCTACTATCAAACCCTTGAAATATAAGCGATCATCCTCAAAGAATAAGTTAGTAGATTAATCGTTTCACAGCAGGTTTTAGATAAAAACAGCCAAAGAATTTGAGTCAAATCCAGTCCAGCTGTTTCTGGTGATCAGCTGACTTTTCTGGATAACGTCACAGCGTTCACCTTTGAGGAGATGCACGTGTTGCTCTGAAATTTGGTACAAATGAAATGAAGATGGTAGCTTTGATGCTAAACATTAGCATGACAGCATTGTTACTGGGAACAAAAAAACTGTCCAGAAATCAGTTTAAAATAAAGTTTAACAAAATGTATTTATATTAGAGATCAATAGAAAATGAACTAACACTGTAGTAAAAAAGATAAGAAGCTAATAGTTAAATTCAGCAACAAAACATGAACTATGCCATGTGAGTGACACCGACCTCAGATAGATATAGAAACAACTTGTGTATGCATAAATGACTTTTGCCAACATGACGCAAAACAGGTAATTATAAAAAGGGACAACATGCCTAACTCAGGCACACCTCAGACTGTTTGTGAGCACGGTTTTATAAATCTGTTGAAAATAATGTTCACGCACATGTCTGCCTTTGTATTTTACCATTTTTATTCATCTACTCACCTATCTGGCTAAGCCTTTTGATGTTAAACAGTGGATGATGATTGATGATGACAATGACTGATAATGATTGATAATTATAAGGATTGGTGCTTGATGACGACTGATTGTTATCAATCATCATCAGCTGCTGGCAATGATTGATAATAATGAGGGTTGGTAATTGATGACGACACTGACAATGACGACTGATTAATGATAAATGGTGATGATTGTTAGTGACTGATGATGATTGTTTTCTTTCTCTCCCTTCACAACAAAACTGTAAATCCACTCCTGTAAAAAATGCATAATTTGGCTTTTAAGCACCGACAGAATTCATATCCAACTCATCTTTATTAATCATACATTTATTCCACAAATATTATATTTGCCTTAGGAAATTGTAATTATTCTAAGAGAGCCATGGTATTCAAAGAATCCTGAGCTCAAACCTTGGGGATAATAGCAGAGGAGAACGTCATAAATCTTATTTTGGAACAAAGTCAGCAAACCTTTTAAGCCTTCTTAAATCATGTTTTAAGGGTCGTTGTATACACACAGCTCTTATGCCCCAGTGAGCCTGAAAATTTAAGTCAATTTAGATAATGCTCCAAAATAGCTGCAAAGAAGTGCATGAATGCATTTCAAGTTGGCTGCAGAGTTTCATTACTTATTGCCTGAAAGAATTTGTCACTGCAAACTGCTTTTCCTTTGCTGTTCTTCGGTTTTCCTACTTGGAAAGATTGTGGGCCCTGCTGTCCTTTGCTAATCTTAAGCCCACTTCAGTGTACATCTACTGAACAATGCCTTTTTGTCTGCAGTGTCCTTTTGCCATCAGTTCCTCCATGCTCTTGGCTACTGTTATTTGTTATTCATTACAAATGCACTTAAAGAATTGAAGGAATGAAACAAAGGTTTACATCAAGGTCATGAATCTGGGTTATGGGCTTAAGATTTTAAGTAAGCATAGGAAGCACTGATAGAGAGCCTGTAATTCTTATACAAGAAAAAAAAAAAAGAAAGCTGAAATATGTGCTTTTTTTGTTGGAGGTATTTGTGATAAATTACTTTCCAACTCAGAGTCTGAAGCTAACCCTAGCCATTTCCTGTTTCATTTAATCCTCTAAAAGAACATGCAAACACTGGAAAATACTTAAGTATGGCGTATAAAAAGTACCAAAAGTTCCATTTTTACTCCATTCCATGATGTCACATGTAAAGTAAATAGCAAACAAGATTGGGAGGAGGGTTGTAACAACTATAGCACATGGCTATACAGTTTGAATGAGAGAACCGAGTATGTATTTTATGATGTGGGCTTTGTTTTAATTTCTTAAGTGCTCATTTACAGCTTCCTAGTCTGCTGATTTTGGCTCAGCAAGGCGAACGGTGGAAAGTACCAACTCTCTGCAAGTTTCAGTGGAGGCCACAGTAACCGGAGCGTAATCTAGAGGAAATTTAGCCAGGATAAAGAGAGTTTCCATCCAAAATCAGATATCCTCTGCATTTTTTCTGAGACTAACTGTTCTGAAGGCAGACCCTGTCTGATAAACCCACCGAGGATGAAGAAAAAAATCCTTCAATAAAAGGAATGGAATGACAAACCTGACGAGAGATTCAAAGCCATCGTCTGGAACAATTTAAAGTACTTGCTGATGTTTAGTTTTTCCAGGTGCCTCGCTATCTTGCAGCCCCTTAACCTGCCCTCCCCTCTCATCCTGGTATGTCATGGTGTTTTTAAATGCGTGTCCCTGTCCCCAGTCTCCTCCGCATTCCCTCCATCTATCCTGTCCTGTCAGCTCTTTCCTTCCTGCTCTCCCACTGCAAGCTGGCTCCCTCCTTCCTGCGTCGTTCCTTCCATAAACAGATCATAGTCAACACTATATGCTGCTGAATGAGCCAAAGACACTGATCAGCTCGAACACCAACTCTTTTCCAGCATTAGAACGTGGGAAAAGCCTTTGTCCCCTCCAGCAGCTTCTCAGTCTATTTATTAGGAAGCTGAATGACGACAGATAACAAATCTCGACGATATGTGGAACACAGAAAAGTCTTTCAGCAATACCAGGAGGCTTTGCTTTTATACAAACAAGGACTTACGCTAACAGATATATTCAGAACTTAATAATAATTTTATATTTACAAACAATGAAGAGAAAGCAGCTGCCATTTACTGGAGCCTGAGCTAATGTTGTCAGGTTTTGGTTTGTCCAGAACCTCCAAACTGCATTAACAAATGTGCACTGTAGTCTGAAATGCTCAAAGAAGTTACAAATGGTTCGTTTGTGTAAACTTATATATTCCTTTTAGAAATTCAAGTTTGAGTTTAAATATCAGATTTTGAGATGACTTAAAACAAGTTAAAGGATCATTTCAGAGTATTTTTTCTACTGTATTGTGCACTTACCTAATAGTATTTTTTCATGAGAGTTGGCATTATTTCAAGTTATTTGCATAATAAATTATGGATGTTAGCTAAAATATAATGCATGCTCTAATATACAGTGTTGTTGCTACATTTTGCTCTCAAGTTACTCAGGTTGAGTCATATTTACATTTTGCAAAAGTTTTGATTCACCAATCATTTCTTCATAATTTGTTTCCAGTGAGGCAGACTTTCTGGTAAATGAATGTGATCTTGAGCAATAGCTCCCCAGGTTCTCTGAAGGTCTTTGTTTTTTCACTCATTTTCAGCCCAGTCCTTGTACCTTATCATTGTCAGAGGAATTTCTTTCCTTTATTGTTGTTGATAACACTGATTGTTCAAGCACAAAAGCAGCTAACAGTGTTGTGTCTATATGTAACAGACAACTTTGTAAAGGATGAGTTTTAAATTGTATCTTTAGGTATTTTATTGCTAGTAGCCTGTCGTAAAAAGAAACAATCAAAATAATTTATTCCTATTTCTCATGTTGAATCTATGAAAGATGCCGAAGATGACAGAGCAAAAGAAATAGTATTTTTCCACCAAGAAGGTGGTTCCCTAAGAACTGTTAGCCAAAATTCATAAGGAAGGGAAAGTGGGAGAAAAGGCTGAGAAACCAAGTTATGAATTCAAATTTGTCATCAATATGTGCAGAGGAGGTCAAAAGAGAAGTGCAACAGTGAGTTTCTACAGCCATCTGTAAAACACGGTGGAGGCTCTGTACTTTAGACACTGTTGTTGGGAACCTTACAAAAAAAAACTTGTGGAATTATGAACACAGAAGAGTAGCATCAGGTTTAGATCCACTATTCAACGCCACCTGGAAATCATCTCATCAACAGCAGCTTTGTTTTTCAGCATGACAATGACACACAGTGTCAATGCACTAAAAGCATATCTGGATAGAAAAAGTGCAATGGAACATTATCGGTCATACACTGACCTCCCAAGAGCCCATAATTAAATCCTTGCAATTAAAGCAATGTGGGAACATCTCGACAGAGGATGGAGCAAAAGGCAGCCAACATCCAAAGGAGAGCTTTAAATGACCTTCAAGAAGCCCCGAGAATTATTCCTGAAGACTACTTAAAGAATTTCAAAGGCAGCTTGCCTCAGACCGTTCAGGCTTTGTTGAAGAATAAAGGTGGTCAAACCAAATATTATAAAACTACATAGTGTAAACTAAAAATACTTTCATTTATTCATCATACAATTTAACTGTAATCGTAGCTCTTTGTTCGTGTTCCTCCTTTTAAAGGTTTGTGTGTGGAAAACCAATATTTCCAGCGATGCAGTTGTTCCATAAACTTTTCTTTTGATTGATTTGACTTTTCTTTTGTCTTTTGATTTAAATGTAACATAGTTTAAATTCAATACGATTAAAATGAAATTGAACAAAACAAAGCGTTGCTTTAAAATTTATGTAATGACTGAAGTAATACTTCAGCTGTGAGCCTGTTAGAGCTTCACTTTATACAACGGTTTGTGCCGATCATACACAAGAGGTACCTCTTTGTTGAGCTTTGCCTGAGAATCGCTATCTCAAATGTCCACTTTACATTTTATTATATGGGAGTTTTCATAAAGAACCGATAGCAGGAGTAAAGGTTGAGGCCTTTAAATAAGCAAGTGAAAGAGACAGCATGCCTTCACACGAGAACAGCAGCTGTTTATCTAACTCGGTTAATTTTTGACAATGAAATTTAAACTGCAGCACTGGTGACTTTTGAAAAACGTGCTTGGAATAGAGGGAACCAGTCTGTCCTTTCAGGAATTTAATTTCTTTTCTCTCTGACTTGGGTTGCCAGATTCAAAATAAAGTATTAAGCACTTAAGTAGTATAATTAGGTCAATTTCTGACTTGATAAATGTCTAAAGTTACCTTGTGAAAGAAAACTGCAGAACTTATCGTTTGTCCTTCTACTGTAAGACATAAGATAGATTGTGTTAATCATGCACTGGTGCAGAAGACGACACATTCCCTGATTTTGTGTGTGTGTGTCTCTCCCCCTGCAGTTCGGACCAGAGAATGGATGAAAGAGTTCAGCCAAGTGTACGAGCAGCAGTATGCAGTCGCCCTCTTCAACAGCGTCCGCTTTGAGATAGAAGGAGGAGGAGGGACGCAGTCTCAGCTGCTTCACAGAAAGGTATGACACTTGGTCATTCAATGGGGAAAAAAAAACAAATAAAATAGTGGCCTCCACTGGACCCCCTCAGAATCTGTTTATATTTCTGAACATTTAATAAAGCCATGCAAAGCACAAGAGACAGCCAGGTGGAATAGAGCGTGGAGAGGTGGAGGTATGCTCTGGATAGAAGAGGAATAGAAGTCAGTAGAAGCAAGACAGAATGCATGTGTGTGAATGTGATGGAGACGCGTGAAACAGTCAACCATCCAAAGCAACAGACAGTGCTAAAGAGATGAAGAAGAGAGGAGAGCACAGGCAGGGTGGAGCAGGTGGAAACGAGTGTCAGGAAGGATATCAGCAAAAGTGAAAGAGAGGTTTACAAGATGTTAGTGAGACCGGCCATGACGTGTGGTTTGGAGATGGTGGCACTGACAAAAAGACAGGAGTTAAAGGTTTTATTGGGAGTGAGCAGGATGGACAAAGTAAGAAATGAGTACATCAGAGTTTTGGCATTGTTTAAACATGTACACAGGCGGGACAGCCAACAGACTTTGATGATGCACACAGTGCATGAATGAGGTCATCTTTGGGAATGTACGAGGACATTACCTAATGAGCAAGCCCCCTGCTTTATTTCTCAGCGGTCTTTGTGTTCCCTTTTATCTTTTTGGTCACTTGTTGAAGGCTGGATTTTTTTTTAAAATCCATGTTTTCTAACTCTGGAGGGAAGGTGGAGCACATTTTACACATGAGCAGAGGTGCTGTTTCTCTTATGCAGGTTCATCTTTTCTGGTCACTGTGTGGGAGTCAGCTGCTCGTGTGATCCAGCACACAGCAAGAAACTATCCTGTTTGAAAAGACTTTGAGTTGGACTAAATGTGTAAAAAAAACCCTCTAATATTTAACTGTAGTGGAATCTATTTGAATCCCCTTCCCATTTTTACTTGATTGGTTTCTGAGCTGATCGGGGACTTTTACCCTCTCACCCCCCACCACCAGTGACCCTGCCACAAAATCCACATAAAAGTCTGCAGCTATTAGCAAACAGAAGCCAAGCCATTTTATAATTATCATTATGTTTTGGGCCTACCGTTTCAGTCGCTCGGAAGCAGTAAGCCTTTGTTTTTTCTTCCTATCTGAGCAATTATTGTTTAATCCAACACAGGAAAACAAAGTGGGTGGTGTACATCCTTTTGTAAACATGTTTCAGTAAAAAATACAAAAGAAAAACAAAAAGAAAACTCCACCCTGTCACGTTTGGAAAAACCTGTTAAGCGTCAAGTTGATTAGTTATGGGAGATTGTAACAACACCCAGTTGTCTCAATAATGCACAGTATACACACCTGTTATATTTTGTATCCTAAAGTACAGTAACGCATGCAATCTTTTGTGTGTGCGTTTGCATTTTTCAGGACCCTCTGGCAGGTTGCACCATCTTCTCAGGGAGTCTGTTTCAGTACCTGGAGGAGAATCGGAAATGGAGGAACCGTTTTGTCTTTGTGCCCAAGGACTACACCATAAACCTCTATGAGAGCAAAGCTGTGAGTAAAGCTACTTACTGCACTAGACTTATGTCCGGTTAGACAATTTGGTCACCTGCATTAAAACCATTTCACCACCAACAGGCACACGAACGGGGACTGCACCCAAAATTAACCATCAACTGCGCCGGGTACAAGGCCCTGACGTCACTGGAGGAGTACATGGAGCTGATTAATAAAAGTCTGCCAGGTTAGAAAATAACACACAATATACAGTTGTTAGTCATCAAATTCTGAAATGACTAAGCCCGTTTTAAGATGCAAAGGGCTCAAAATGACTCTCTCTTTGGGTTTTTGTGGTGCTATGCCCACATTGTTTAAGAGTTGTCCACCACATTGGACATAATAAAACCATGGCTTGTAAATAAAAAAAAAAAAAGAAAGTGAATCCACCATCTGGTTGGTGAGTGCTTCCTGGAGGTTGCTGGCAGTCACTAGGTAAAATCAGTCTCAAGGAGCAGTGCTGTACTAAAAACCTCCTTATGATTGCTTTCGTCCCCAGCAGATTGCCACAAGAGCCCATAGTTTTTATTGAAGATGCAGATTTGTCCACAAATACATGCTAACTAGCCAAGTGGTAGTAAGACCAGATGGTAGTAAGTGCAAAAGTTCACCTTCAAAAGCGTGTCTCAGCCTTGCAGCCAACATGTTTCAAAATGTTATTTCTAGTAGTAGCATTGCTCCATTCACAGTTTCACTACCGCCCAGAGTTGCTGGTGAGCATTTGTAGCTGAGTCATCGTATTCAATGCAAACTAACCAACTGCAGTAATCTGCTAGCAGCCAGAGCAAGTGCAAAGAGGTATTTCTAACTTGTTGGGGAATACACATTTTTGCCTAGCAACTGGGGTTTCCCAGGAGTCATTGACTCGACTATAAGTCTGTGTGACTGGGACCTTATTCGTTTAACCCTATAATGTGACCATGATTGTCCGTACATCTATAATGGTGGAAAGTTATCGCACGATTAGCGTCACATGTCTACAAAAATAAATACTTATGTCATTAGTATCTTTTTCCCCCTCCACAGTTTGTCGGATTGTTATAATAATATTAAACATCATTATTTCCCTCTCCTAAAGTGCTTTTGAAATCTCAATTCATCATCTGGTCCATTGCAGGTGTCAAGGCCAAAGTGGGCAGTAGCCCATTCATCAAGTGTGCAACCGGGTTCCCCCTCATCCTGTGGCACCCATATGCCCGCCACCACTACTTCTGTGTGATGACCGAGAAGGAGCAGAAGAAGTGGCACGCTGTGCTGCAGGATTGCGTCAGAGACAGTAACAATGGTAACAATGCAAACACAAAGCAGCACATAAATCGGAAGCGACAGAAACGACTAGAAAGCCAGAGGCTGTGTGAAGTTAATGCAATTCGGATCCTATGTACATCTTCTGAGCATGAGCAGTGTGTTTCTCTCTCCACCTTGGCAAACCTCTCTTCCTCTGTACCTTTGTTGGCAGTTCAGATGAGGGTGTGTGTCACAGTGTGAAGCTTTTACATGCCATCTGAGTGAGCAGGTCGATCTGTGCACATGAAATGCTGAAGGAATGGGGTGTATTTGTTTTGTAAATGTTGTTGCCATTGGATCAGATCTACCCTCTGTGCATCATTTACAGTCAAGATGAGCTTCTGAAACCAAATGCTCAAATAGTAGACAACATTAGAAACACAAGAGAAACAATTCTATCTTTGAGAGAAAAGTAGCTTTCTGGTTTGTTTTCTAGGCTATTTTTGATGGTTGAAGTGCAGAATATCACATAGTATTGCCATTTCATTTTTTAACACATTAGCAAATTTCTACATTATGCTTTCTAAAGAATATTGCCAAATCATGCTTAAGTATAAGGTCAGCCCCAAAAGTCCCATTCCAATTACTTTGTGCCTTAAGGAAATGGATAGGTACAACGTGTGTGTACAACTTAAGGGCTAACACAAAGCCACAAAAGACAGAAAAACACAACTACTGCCAGTTTAGAATAATTGGATGTCCTACGCCTCAACATGCATGTCAGAAGAATTTCGAGTACTCTGAGGAAACGCAGCTACAGGGAAGACTAGCTAACTAAAGCTAACCTATACCAACGTGCTGCTGCCCCAATTCATTTGTGAAATATTTGTAGTTAGCCTCAAGTTTCCAAACACTGTAACTCATTTGTCACTATTTAGAATGAATTAATGAATAAGTTGAACTGAAACTCATTGTTAAATGAGAAATTTCACCACTAAGACATTACAATACAGTTGCTGCCTTCACTAAGATCCTTTTCATAGCTTTTGTTTGAGCTTTATGGTGTTCTGGAGGATACAGCACTGTTGGCACTTTTAGCATTTCATTTCACAGTCAAAGGATCAATTGTTTAATTAGGGTGGAGGACTCCTTTTCATATTAGTTTCTTTCTTGCAAAGGTGTGACTCATGTGTCATTGTTATTAAGACCTAGATGAGACATCCTGGAGGATGTGCAAACAACGGTGTAATACATTTTTGTGTGTGTGTGTGTGTGTGTTGCAACACTTGGCTTTCCAGGACTATTTTGAGATTTACGTTTTGGAAGCACCGTGATATAAATGACCCGCCTTCTTCCAATAGCTAATTTGCACATTGGCTGCAAAGTCGAGCTCTGATTGGCAAGAGGAACACGGGCACCAGTTTCTGTGGCATGACTGCACGTGTATGCAGTCTTACATTCAGTGTGCCTCACTTGAGATGAGATTTTTTATTTTTTTAAAAATGAAAAATACAAACTTGAACGATTTACTGCTGCACTGAAAGTGATCTAGCTTGTTTGGATCCTCTCGGTTGGTAGAGCATGCAGTTAAGTTGTCCCTACTTGTGTTTTAAGTAAGTAAGTGCATTGATCACATTAGGTGTCACTGTGATAATCAAGTCACCTGCATCAAATCACTCAGCACTTACAGAAAGATGCCAGTCACCCGTGTGTATAGTTTGTACAGCTGTATCCAATGCAACTTAAACAGTTCTGCGTCACGATTAATGCAACTAAACTTCGTTCACAGAATTTAAAATACTAAATAAATGGCGCCAAGGTCATCACTGGGCTGACAAAGTTGCTCAACCTGATTCAGTTTCTTTCAGGCTTGGCAGAAGAGCCAACCATGTTGCATGAATTTAAGCGTTGTGCTTAACCACACAGTACGATGCTCACAGCTGTTAGCATTTGTATTCATTTAAATACATCCAGTGCGTGATGTATTTAGTTTCTCTGTACCTTCTGTTCCAAAAAAAGGAATTAGAAGTCAGCAACTGACTTTTTTGATCAACTCTGTACCAACTCACCTGTTACTCCCAAACACTGCCTGTCTGGGCATGCTCAGTAAGTGTCAGAGTCTTTGCCGCACATTCCAAGGTTGGGCTTAGCGAATATGTTGTAAGCAGCACAGGGTCCCCGTGGCTGTTAAAGGTAACCTCGCTGCTCTTTGGGTGTGTGAACTTGTATTCATGTTTTTTCTGCTTTGTGCACACATACTGCTTCACTTCAGTGCTCTGAGGACAACCAGATGGCATAAAAGACTCTGCTTGGGAAGAAGGATATATGGTTTTCTGACTTGACCTTTGCCCTTTTAGTTCTTAGTATTCTCATTCAGTCATACAAATAGACAGTAGTTAAAGGTCTCTCTTTGACATATTTGAAGGTAGGGTTTACATGTATGTACTCAAGTTTGAAATTATGACCGATTTAGGCAATTAAGCATAAAACAGACCGTATTAGTCACGGTACAGAGGATAAAAGGGTATCAGCATAGATACTACATGCAAAGCTGTCCTTAACGGAACACAGACACCATTCAGCTGGCTTTGATAAGCGGAAACCACAAGTTAAAATGTTCACGCTGACACACCAAAGGCATATTTGAATGCACTAAAGTTCTTGTTGCTTTAGCTCTAACAATTCTCCTATAAAACAATTGGGTACTGTTTTGCATCACCTTAACAGGGTGATTTGCAAAGCACCCTGCTAATCAGCTCCTCTAACAGGTGACATCATCACCAGCACATGTCATTGGTCAGCATTTTAAGCTCAGTATTATACTACTATGCTGCTGAGAGATGGACCTACAGCAGCTGGATGTTCTCACTGTGTCAGAGAGGCTAGTGATGTAATGTGTGCATGGATGAAACCAAAAGCTGGTCTGAACATGTTAAAGTGACTACACACCAGTCACTTTGACACATTTTACACACCAGTTCTGCTACCGAGATGGGATGTGGCAATTCACCCTTATAATTGAGCTATCGCTATAAGAAGTCAGCAGCTAGGCATGCTTTCAGGCATGTTGTCAGTTCATTCATTTTAAATCACAGAGTTCCAAAGTTAAACGGGACCCATACCATGTAATTATGTTCCTGATTTTCTGTCATACATCTGTACTTTTAACGATGGTGGAGGCCGATGCTAAACATGGAACTAAGGCACACTGTGGCATTGCCACCTAGCTGTTGTTTAAACCTTCAGTGTATGAGGGGCAGCCAATAAGATGAGGTTGAAATTTGGTGCCATCACTGACATCCAGTTAAACTGCATAAAACTAAAACCTCAGGACTTAAAGATTTATTTTAAAGACACACTTAAATGTGAGAGTTTGGGCTTTTCTGGAAAGGAAACCAAGCCAACATTTCAGTTAAGTGATAAAGGAATACAAAAAGAAATCTGTGATAAGGAAAAAAGGACAGAAAGTCAGGGTGTAGAAAAGTGAGGAAAGGGTCAATTCAATCTTTACTTCAAAAGAGTATGAGAATAAAAATACAGGGATGGAAATGAGCATGAGAGGTCCGCTTTAAGGTGTCACGTCATGCACTCAAATGTAGTGTGCAACCACAGTCTGGGTCCTCGAGTTTCAGGAAAGAACTGTCCCTGCCCCCACTCCACTGTAGTTATCCTCATAGAGAGTAAAAGGTGATAATGACTGAAAGTGGACCTGGTAGAAGACCACCCTATGTAAATCCAGAATTTTATTTTTACTACACTAGTTAGAAGCAACTAAAAGCACTTTGACCTCATCACCATTGGTCTCAGTTTATAATTTTACATTATTTTTGCATCTCAATGATTTTAATGCAAATCAAGATATTTCCTGATAATTCAAATTATTATTTCATCCCCAAAGTGGTTTAGTTTTGTTGCTGTTTGACCTGCAGAAAGCTGTCCATGCTGCAGGGAATCACAGTCATATAGTCAAAGCCTGCTTCAAGCTTCCCGCTAGAGAACCATCAACTCTCCACACCCACAGCCTCCAAAACCAGTCAGCCTTCCTCTGCTCTGATCCACAGACCACAGACTAATTAACTGAACAAGAACAGACCTACAATGGGAAAATTCAGAGAACAATAAATCCAGGTTTATAACTTAAGTAGAAGTTAAAGTAGAAGAGCATCGCGCTTCTCTGCATGCAGTGTAGTTCAAAATAGAGGCATAATGGATTACATGGCACTGTTACCGTACATCATGCTGTGCCAACATGCAAAATGAACAAACGCAAGGCCTCCTGCATTCACTGCTGCTAGCCTCAGGAGCTTAAAATGGCATGTTAGGACCTATTCAGTCATGGTTGTGAAGTCTGCAGCTGATGGTATGTTTCAGCGGGTGTTTACTGTACTGTGGGTTTGGCTGGTTCCACGGGTCTGCACCATATGGGGAAATCCTACTCATGCATGTCAGTGGAAGCAGCAGCAGCAGCAGCAGCACTTTGACTCAAAGGAAGAAAGGAAATGTTGGAAAACCTCTTTATTCTGAAGCCAGGTGGTCTGAAGATGAAGTCTCAGATCATCTTTGACTTGTCGAATAAATAAAAAGAGAGACACATTTGTCAAGATGAAGGCCTGGGAACTCAACTCCTGGCTTCTGCTACAGTCCCGTCAACCAGAGCATGGTGAGAAAGGCAGGGAGGGGAAATGCCTTAAATAAAAAGAGCGTGGTAAGTGCTGCCACATGTGCTATTTATACACAGTACACATACACACACAGACACACAGTGCAGAGAAACTCTAATCTGCTCCTTGATCTAGCTTGGTTCAGACACATGGCGAATGTGTAGCGGTTTACTGGCCTGGCAGATTGTCCAGAAATATTTCTTCTTTCTCTTGGCACCAACAGGACATTTCTCTTTTCCCAACAAACTGGGAATGCAGAAAATTCACTTTTTAAGCAAATCACACTGGTGATGTGGTCCCAGTGCATGCCTTTAAATAATAAGAATAATACTTAAGGGGGCAAAAAACCTGCCATCTATTCTTTAACTTCATCTGGTACGCATTTGTTTAGCTGCTCATCCTGAATGGGGTGTGTTCTCATTACTGTTAGCAGGCTAAGAGGAGTTGACCAGAACGTCAGGGATGTATTAGCTCATCCTTCATGATCTATCGCAGTTCATGTGCAGTTTAATTTCCTGTTATGTGTGAAGAACAGAAAGAATGTTACAAGTTTTGTTGCCATCAGTTGGCTTTACAAACAAATTCAAATAGTTTGAAATTAGAATCACTGAGAAGTCAAGGAGGTTCGCAGTCAGTCATGCCCAGAACAAATGAATGTCATTTTACTAAAACCTTACCATTGCTCTTGAGGGGTGGTGGCTTTTGTGAATTCTGGAAGGACAGACTGATGACAGATGCCTCACATTCGCATGAGCTCATTGAATGATCTAAAAATAACGACATCATGACTCAGACATATTTCAGATTTCTTGCTATGAGGTAGGGCAGATAAGACTGTGTGTAGGATGTACTGAAATATCTAATGATCTGTGATACAGTAACATTAGGGACTGTATTGAGATGTAGCTTCTCCAATGTCCCAGTGAGGGAGCCATTTTATTATTGGTTTCTACCAATATTGTGACAACGCGTCTCATATAAGTGAACACTGGGGCAAGTTTTTAAACATAATTAATGAGGTACATTTTGCATTTACCACCTACAGAATTTAGGTAAAACTTTCACCAGCAGGGGCAGCATTTCACACATGGGTGTGTTGAGATGTTCTCACCTGTGTGCTGCTATTTAACTGCCATTTCTTTGAGCAACCCTCATTTCCTCAAGGGGCTTGGTGTTTGGCCAGGGGATAGTTGTAGATAGGAATATGCTGGTTAAATAAAGGTTACCTTGACTCACTACACCATCTGGTGGTACAGATCAGTATTACACAAAAGTACAGCCTGGTTCAACCTCAGCTAATATCTCTTCGACGCAATACATAAACACTTTTGGCAAAGTTAAGGCAATCGTAGCTTTGTCAGTCATTCTTTTGGTAGTTTGTTACTCTGGATTTAAACAAAACACACATGTACCTTTAAAAAAAACAAAAAACCAAGGCAGCGGGTATGATGTCACCCGGTTGATGACTGAGTAACTACAAGTTGTGTGTCTTATACTTTTGAAGAGTTGCTCTAAGCTGAACTAGGGGACAGTTAAATATCAGGTGCAGCATAATAAACACCTGTGCGCGCTTATCTAACCATCACCCAGAAGGGAATGCAGCTTTATCTTTCAACAGCATGCTGGCTGTAGAAGAAAAACTGAAATGTGAAAGAAAAAAAGGACCCTACTTCATCTCTGGATCATGAATGCCATTTGTTGTTAATTACCTTATTTTAACCGTGATGTGAAAATGTTTGACATTAAAAATTACTGCTATGAGCATGGCCTGGGATCAGATGAGCAGAATGACCCTAGTCTGTTTTTAACAATGGGAAAAACTGGAGCTCGTGGGGAAAAACCCACACATGTACATGAAGTCCACACAGAAGGGCCCTACATTTCAACCCAGGGCCCTCTCAGTGGCTAATCACTGAGCTTTAAAAGGCCAAGTGGCTAGTTATTATCGCTACATTAACATTTTATGGGTATGATTACAGTTGCTGTATAAAATCTAGCATTCTTTTTTTACTAATTTAGGGTTGTCTATTTGAAAAATATCCATTTTGCTTTATCACATCATATTTTTTGCAATTGTAAACATGATCCAGATATTTTTTGTTTCATCTGTGAATGCTTTTTCACATCTAAACAACAACAAAACTTTACTGATTTTGTGAGAAAGGAATATTTGTATTATTTTGGTATGAAATTGTGACAAGACAAGCGACAGGCACACCATTGAGTTTGTCGGGCGAGTGTTGAAAACTTCCAAGCATCAACTACGGAAAAAGAGGAGGAGCTTGGGTTTCAGAGGGAGTCACTGAATCACTATGATGACTGCTACTTCTGTTTAGTCAATATTTCTGGATACAGTTACAAAACTAAATCATCTATCAGTTACTCTGACTTGAGACCTGTGCTGCATTCAGATGAAATAACACCTCCCATATTTACCAGCATAGTCTGGCTGACTTTGAAGATCAGTATTCTAGTAGCCTTATGTTCTGTTCTTATAAATGAATGACGACACTGTTATGTTGATGTTGAAGGTCTTTTGGGGTCAGTGGGTTGTGAGGAAGGCGAGTGGAGGCTGTTCAATTATAGCTGAAACGCCAGCCTAACATGTGTCCTACTGCTCAATGGCAACTACTTTACATCCGAGGTTATTCTGTCCAGTTAAAATAAACCTTTTGTTTATCATTGAATCAACCACTTTCTTGAAAACAGCAGAAAGTATTTTTCCACACGGCGACAGTTATCACCTGTCTGGTAAACCATAAAACAGCGTTTCATTGCATTTCACATCCTAAAGACGGCTTGCCACCTGTCATCGCAGCCATCTTAACTTAGTGCCACCATTGTGCTTCTAGCTTCAGTGCCCAATGACTTCTCATTAAAACATGCGCCAAAACAAACCAGCGACCCTGGCCCTCAGCTTTTCATCAGAATTTGTTCGCTGAATGCTTCCTGTCTGGCTCTGCCCCTCCCCCTCCTCACTCCTTCTTGGTAACTTCCTGTCTTTGTCAACCTCGTCTGAGTCAGCCACAGAAGAAACACTCACATGGGGATGGTGGGCCTTGTGCACTGTAGACTTCACAGACAGCAGTTCACTACTCAGGAATGCTCGGGCTAACAAACCATTCATCCATTTGTAGAACAGGACACTTTGCTACTTTGGTTACCTCATTACTGACACTTCAAGACAAGTCAGCGTCACGGAAACAGTAGGAATAAACACTGGGAAAGATGTTTTGACAGGCTCCAGTACACAGACAGATCTTGACAATGTTACACAGTAATACAGTTAAGACGTCACCTGATTTTTAATATATTAATGGTTGTAATGGCTGAGTTGGCACAACCTGCAATCATAAACATTATTGGTATAAATTCTACTGGCACAAAGGTCAGCATGTAAACATGAGGAAATTCTTCTATTTTTTTTTCTAATAAAATAATGTTTATTCAGCTGATCTTTCCCTTAAGCTGAACACTGGTGTCAGCAAACATGGCCTTTAATGTACACCACCAAGTTTGTGCAGACTTAACAATGAATGCGATGAAACCTGATAGACTTTAAAAGCCAATATATATTTTTTATAAAGTTTTTTTTAGTTTTTTTGTTACAAAAGGTGAAAAAACTAAAATATCAACACAGATATTTAGATATTTTATGCAGTTAGTACATGCATAGTTTTTAAAAAGTCATGGAGCATTTAGGGTTGATCATTTTATTAGAAAATTCTATATAACTGCAGTATATCCATTTCAAATAATGTGATAAATACTAGTTGGTTTTGTCATAAGTAATAGTACCAGACTTTGATCATGTTTAAATATTTAAAACTAAAACATAAAAAAAGAACAAATTATACTTTTTTTAAATGTATTTTTTTCCAATCTTGGCTCAATCAAGTAAAAGTGTTTACATGTTCTGAGTCAGGAAACACTACCTTGCAGGAATGGGGTCAGCTTAACCCACCACACCTTGGCTCCACTGATGATGCAGAAGCAGCAGACAGCAGGCTTTGGATATTCTGGAAAGAAAAGTTGTGTTTGGGCTAAAGGCCACGTTGATTTTCTGCACCATGTTGTAGTACAAAGTGGTGTTGCTTGAAAGTAGAGCCAAGCTGTAGCACAACTTTAGCCGATATCTTGTCAACATAGGTGTTTTTGACAAAGTAACAGCAGTTGGTTCTTCACATTCTGTTTTAATGAAACATTCTGTGATATTTTGAAAGTATTTTTAAAGACAGAAATTTACAATATGTAATTTTAATGAAAGCCTAGTTGAAAAAAAAAACTGTAAATCACTTTAATTACAAAGGACTGCTTCTTTCTTGTTGGTAACAGAGAAAACACAACTGAAACATTGGTCACTTTTATTGAAAGGGGGAACTGCTCTGAATAACAAGCTGCTAATTACAGGGATGTTTTATTCCACACACCTGTTTATACTGTTGTGTGGGATGCATGACTTTCCGCACTCAGTCCTTTTATGCTCCGACCTTGACAATAAGTGAGAGAAGCCGCGCTTGACTTCAGCTCCGGGTGTATTTTCATCACACCAGCTACAAGATAAGAACAAACTTCCTAAAAAATGCACGCATGTGGCCGAGTGCTTTCTGAGCCGTTTCTATTGTCCTGTCAACTGCGAGGGGCTGTAACCATAGCAACCATATGAATCTGTCCTTCAACAAACCAGCTACTTCCTGTTTTGAGAGATGACACACTCCAGGAACCGTGACTGAATATACCGCTGACCAAAATTAGACTCCCAGACTGTCCCACAGAGTGACTCAGATGTGATGGAAACGGTTTTTGTTGGTGTTGCAGAAACTGTTGCGATAAAGCAGCACCACACCCTTTATTCTGCACTACAAAGACATCATCCATCACCCAATTACTAAGACACTTTTCAGTCTGCTGAGTATTCTCATGAATAGAGAAAGGATGATATCTTTTTTTCTCAACTTTTGCCCATTTCTTCCCTGCCCCCGACAGGTCTGCCAGAGAACTGCACTGTTAAGACGCCGGCATTCACTGACGCTGTGAGACTCCACAGACAAGCCCAAGGACAATACGGGACCTGGGATATGATGTGTGGAACACCACCACAGGTTAATCACAAATAAATCACAATACCACACACTTCCACAGCACCTACAATGAGTTATAGATATTTTATATACTTTGTGACAGTAAATAGTGTGAGCAGATAGACTAAAGTCCTTGTTCTGCTCTGGAGAGTCACTTTGAGCTGCGGTACCACTCTGACCAGAACCTTCAACACACAGAACTGGTTAATGTGCTGGGAAACAGAACAAGGACTACTGGCAGTCCAAGAAGCCTATAAGACTGTTTTTGGAGAGGATGTGGAAGACTGGCACAAAAGTAACTAGCAGTAGGGAAAATATTTAGGCCTGAGGCTAACTGCTTAATCACTAGTAAGTGGATCGTGGGCATCCTTCTCTTAAATAGATTAAAAATGCTGAATGAGTCACAAAATGCAGTTGGGCAGCAGTCAATATACCTGGCTGACTTGTCCAAGTCAGACATTATCCCATAGTTTTATTTGGCCCCCAAAAATCAGGTGTTTCGATGAGTGGGGTTTATTTTTTAAATCATTTTTGTTAAAATGGCTTTTGTCAAGTCAGGCAACACAGAAACTAACTGCTGAAAATGCTGACCCGTAATCATAAACTTTTTGTACACCACGTAATGCCACAACCTGGGTAAACCCTTTACCAGTGGCTGACATTGCTTGTGGATGTTAAATTAACATAAATACATGTGAAAAAACTCCAGCCGGGGCACAAAGAATGAATGATAAGCGCCTCATTTCAGGAAGTTTAACTCTGCTCACAGATTCTGTCAGGGAACAGTTTTCCGGGGCCACACCTTAATTTCTTTCTGTGCCGCTGCTCTGACACCAACTCAAAATAACAAGACTGCTGCAGGTTATGGTTAAAAGACATTTTCAGGAGCAATTAAGCTTTCTCTGCGAGTAGCTCAGAGTGCAGGTCAGGGCTATAGGTGAAGCTGTTGAGAGGCCACGATGACAAATGAAACACACACCCTCTCCTAGCATCAGAGAGCAAGAATGCGCCTACACAAATCCTTCAAAGAGGCCAAAAACACCTCAACCCACATACCAGCAATTACAAGGACCTAGTCTCAGTCTTTGCCAGAGCCGAGTACAGCCCTGTGTTTATGGCAGCCACCTTTTAGCTATAAACACTTTCAGTCTAAATGTCAGTTTAATATTTAGTTTTCCTGAACATTACAGTGTTTACTCCATGCCACATGGACACTGAATAGAAATGTGATATAGATGTAGGTTGGGCTTTTCTACTGTTAAGGGGCCAAATGTTCCTTTTATTTCAGTCTAACAGAGACGCTGGCATTAAGGCTCATGCACGTAATGCTACAAATACTTTGGATAAACATCTATAGGGAATTAAGAGAGAAATACAGCCAGTTTATGCAACCACTTTTATCCTTTGCTACAAAAACCAACCATAAAATAATTCTGAAAAAAAACCTTTAACACAGTCAGTGCCTCCAGGTAAAATTTCCTCGTTGTTCCATTATGTAAAGTTCAACGTTTTCAGGCCTAATATCCAAGTAGAGATGGAGCACCATGGGTAATACAAAGGAATCCTTTGTATGGGTTCAAATGTTTTCTTAATTGAAACAGATGGCAGGGTTATGTCTCCAGGGTATTTATTGAGATGTAGTCAATCATTTTTCTGATTCCTATTATATAGCTTGGCTTTTTACATTTATTAGAAGGGAAAATAATGAAGCAAACACTCACCAGTACTTCTGTGGTTATGATTAAACTTCCACTAATAAAAGCCATGCACCGTGATGCCAAACGGGCTGTTTGAATTTTCTAAAGCAACTTAAAAACATTAACTTCTACTTAAGACCAGTGTTGTCACTGAGCCAGTAGGAAATGTCTCAGAGGGGGAGGGGGGGGGGGGGGTGACAAAATCTGCCCCAACACTCATTATATTCAAACAATCCAAGTAGCTGTGTGAAAACAAGCAGTGAATGCAGCACACAGGTAGCTGGAAGCGGCATTAACAGAGAACCATCAACAAGCCTTAAAGCATGAAACAGGCTCACTGGGGAAATATAAGTTGACCATAACTGAGCCATTGTCATTGTTATTAGTGGTGTGTGCTGTTAGCTTTATGGTTTACTTGCAGGCCTACAAACGCAAACAGAGGCAATGAATACAGTTTGCAAGCAAACATTTACTGACCTCGTTGAACTCATGGAGGCACAGAGAGCCTAAAAAAACCCTCCAGGTGTCGTTCAAACTTCACTGGTGATACAGCCAGAACATCAAACCAGTTCTCCCACAGAACAGGCCTCCAGCTCATATTGCTGGAGGACTAACTCCTCAATGAAATGCTACGTTAGCAACAGCAGATTAGCATAAAGGATCAAATCAGAGGGGCAGGGCTTTAGTGGTTTAAATTCAAGGCCTTTCACAAAAGGGCCAGAGTTACCATGGTAACTAATTGCAGGTATTAGTTACGTCTAGACTAGCTATGAGGGTTTTGATTTGTACTGTATTTCAAATATTTCTCTGGCAGTGTGCTAGTGCTAGTTTTTGGCAGCATCCCTTTAAAAATATCCAATTTTAACTTACTACAGTAAATATAGAGACAAACATGGAATAATGCTTGTACTAGCTTGTACTTGTAATTTTGACTCCGACTGCCTCATCTCGCTCTGGTTTATGAAATTCGGGCTACATCTGACCTGCTGTCGCACTTTATACGTGACTGCATTTGTATCCCACATTTTAACCAAAGACGCAGACAGAACAGCAGTTGAAATAACAGTTAACAGTTTGAACCGTTATTGCGACAGAAAAAGCAAAGACCTTTACTTTCCATTAATGCTTGCTGTACTAAGAGGATAACTTCTTTCATTTTAATCTTGATATCAGTGAGCCTGTTTGAGGTTGAATAGGGTCGGCTTTTATGGCCTTGTAAATTTAAAGTCAAGTTATACAGTGAAGGATAACATATCAGCAATCAATAGAGCAAATATACTACAGGAAAAAAACGCTGCTGGATTTCGGGCTACAACATATCTGTTATTTGTAAAGCCCGCTGCGTGGAAAATCTTTGCTGCTTTTGTCTGGCTGTTCATTACCCAGCAACATAGCCATCATCAAATATTTAGTTTAGCTTAGTTAAAGCATCATGGAGGATCTGAGCTTCATGAGTGTTTGTCAGTTGTGAGGGCAGTGCCAGTAAAAGCAGCCTTCCTGCCTCCCAGTGTCCCACTGTGTTCATGTAGCCATACAGGAAAGAGGAGCTTATTTTTAGGCTCAATTTTTTTGTTTTTCTTTAGCTGGTCGGCATATAGTAACTATATCATCATGTTAGCTGTGGACAGGCAGATGATTTCATAACTCATAGTATGACATTTTTGCAAGTCAATCTAATTATAAATCTAAAAGCATTTATTCTACGTGTTGTGTGTGCGCAGATTTTGGCTAATCTGGTGATGGAGACCCTCCACCCTGACATAAGAAACATGATTGTCCCTCGCCTGAAGGGGAAGATGCAGCAGAGGCAGAAGAACTGGATGCTGGTGAGTTTCTGTCAATCTGTACAGTAAACTTGTAAAAAACACACAAGTCAACCTGTGCAAACCATTTATGCTCTTGAACTCCTCCAGATATCAGATGCCGTGTACAAGCAGGTGTTGACTCAGACCACCGGGCAGTACCAAGCTCTGGTTGAAGCCTGCGAGGCCCAGAGAGGCCCACTAGACGCCAGGCTGCGGACCGATATGGACCAGATCATCACATCTAAAGAACATGTCAGCAGCAAGATCCGAGGTATCAGCAGGAAGATATTCCAGTTTCAGCTGTCACAGACATAAAAAGTACCCCAGCTAGATTTCCATACACTGCCTCAGTTTACATCCTCACTCGTGTGTATGCAGGATGCTGTTGAAAATGGTTCACTCGGTACTCGCTGTGACTTGACACGTAACCCCCTCGATCACAGATGTGTGCTTTATTGTTCGCCCACTATTTGACTCTGTGACATGTAGCTGTGGATTCTCTGAATCAGCGGTTTTGGCAGAGAGGAGTGATTAGTCTGATCACCGCATGCTCAAAATTCTGAAAACCCTTTTTGGACATTTAGTAACAGGTCCTGTAACTCTGTAACTAAACCTCCCTCCTTAGCAGGCATTTTCCACTTCTTCTGGCGTTTGCACATTGTTGTCATAGCTTGTTTTGCCCACTGTAACTCACATATTGTTTGGCGTGCTGAGCTTTAAAGCAGCAGAGTACCCGGTCTTTGGCGCAGGCTGGTTGTTTCCTTCGTGTGTACCATTTCCCACTGAGCTCCCACTAAGTGGAGGAACTGCATTCCTTCACCAGCACTGCAAAGGCCATTTCTGACTTTGTAAATCAACTGAGCAAAATAACAAAGGGTTATGTAAGGGATGTGAGGCTTATGCATGGCTTCATCAGGTGTAACTGTAGCTATGATTTATTTTTATATTTATATTTTTTAGCATCTGCAGTTGCATTGCGTTACACTGGGTAGAAAAACCATAAAAACAAAAGGTGTGGCCCTTCCATGGAAGCAGCATTAATGTGTTTACTTAAATGTCACCACATGCATACCAACCATTTCAACGACCAAATAATATCTCTGATATTGACTTTCTAGCACAGCTCATTTGAAGTTGGTGCCACACCTTTGTTTTTCTTGTCATCAGCATGCGTCGCTTGTTTACAAGCTTCAGTAACTAACTAGTTTTTCCCCCTTCTTCCATCCTTCATCTATTGCTTCTGTTGTGCAGCTCTAGTGCTGCCAAAAGCAGAGCAGATCCTGCGGACCAACATCCAGCCCTACATCAACTCCATTTTGGAGGCGCTGATGGACCCCACCAGCCGAGGTTTTGCCGAGGTCAGGGATGTTTTCTTCAGGGAGATGGTGGAGATAAGCAAGAACTCACTCAACGGAGGGGGCAAAGAAAAAATGGGAGAGGTTAGTGCCTGAAAAGGCATGTCCAACCTGCGTTATCCTAAATCAGAAGTCAGCCTTTTGTTGTTAACTTTCCCTCCTTGGGTCAGTTGCACTCACCACATTGCTCTTCTCTCTCTTTCTTTCAGAACATGGAAAGGCTGTCAATGCTTGCCTTCCATCCAGTGAAAATGCAGAGCTGCTACGAGAAGGTGGAAGAGCTCAACCTGGAGGGACTGCAGCAGAGGTTCGACGTCTCCAGTCCATCTGTGTTCATCAGCAGGGCTCAGATCCTTATGAGGGAGGTAAGATGCAACAACCCTCCTCTGTAATATGATGGGAAATATTAGTTTTAATCACACACTCCTGTCAGGATCTCTGACAACACTCCCTGCTCCTCAGTAAGCTATAATACAGCAGCATCCTCACTACCTCTGCTGAATTGTCTACCGCCACCTGCTGGCCAAAAAAAAGAATATGCAATTTGAATCTGAGTTGTGGCACACCTAACCTTTTTATAATGATTTCATTTTGACAGCAAATGGACAATGCAGTGTACACATTTGAACAGCTGCTTAACCAGTCCTTAGAGGCCCAGGGAGACAGTGACATGTGCAAGATCACCCAGAGATGCCAGGACCGAGTTCTCAAGGTAAAACACGAACTCATGGAAAGATCAAAAGAGGAGACGGTCAAATAAACATATATATTTTTAAAAATGATTCTTATATTGCTCACAGTTTTCAGATTAGATATTCCAGGAAAAACCTGTTTGTGTTAATGATGTTTGAGTCGATCAAAGTTCAAATGAACTCAAAGCAGGTTAATTTGATGACTGTCTAAAGAGGAGTGGATTTTACAGCAGCACAGAATAAGTGTTGAAAGGTCTGAATCGCTAAAGGTAATTCATGTCCTTAAGCTATGTTTGTGTTTCTGGTTTTTCCTGTCAGAAATATGACTACGACAGCAGCACGGTGCGCAAGAAGTTCTTCAGGGAGGCTCTGCTGCAGATCATCATCCCCTACATGCTGCAGCAGCTCGCGCCATCCTGCTCACCTGTGAGTAACACTTGAAATAAAAGTGAATGAACTGTCTTACAAACTTTTCCTTACATATAATTACATATAATTTATGGGATTTATAGGATAAAAACTGTAAATAATAAAACACAAGCGGCATACAGTATATGAGTGGGTTGCAAAAGTAGAAAATTTAGTACCTATGAATCACCAAAGCAGCAAATGTACATTTGAGGAAAAAAGGCAAAATAAACAGTTTTTGCAAGTGCATAAATATAGAGTTCATAGGGAAAATAAACAAAAATAAAAAAAAACCTGTTGTCATCCTGTTTCCCCATCCTATTTACTTCATCAATATGATGCTTGTGTCTAATCTAGAACCAGTCCCATGACTACCAAAAGAAATTCAGTGATTAATCCGTCCTGATTTTTGTCTCACAATAGCGTTCAGTTTCAAAACTTGAAGACTAGTTCTTATAAATCACTTAAAGAACAGGTTTTGAACTGGCACCAGAACTAGCGACAATCACTGAATCACGTTGGTGGAAAAAGAGGTAGCGGCTGCCCAGTAGGCAGACGTGTTTCTAAAAGGAATTTTTGCCATGAGTAATGCTTGAAGCTTTTTTGTGAGCTGAGCAGTTTTCAGTCATATTTCAGCCCAGCCCAGAGAACAAAATGACTGTCTATTAGAAGTTAGTGAGGGGGATCTCCTCCTCTGCAAACCTTTGGAGTATCCCAAAAACTGCTGCAATGGTCATCAAAAGATGTCTTTACTGATAAAATACGGACTCGTCATTAAGGGTGCAGGGAGCACGTAAATGTCGTCTTTATGAGGGAAAAAAAGAGTTGAGGATGCATTTAAAGAGCATTTTTGAGAGTTATGATTTCAGCCTCACCTGCTGACCAACTAAAAGGATTGGTGCTAGAAACGACATCTTGATCTTATTTGAATTCTGTTTCCTTAGGAGCTGCCTCGTTTCAAGGAGCTAATCTTTGAGGACTTCTCGTGTTTTCTGTTGATAGAAAATATGTTTGAGGAAGTGGTGCTGCAGTCTGTCTCCAAAGACATAATGATGGGTAAGGGCCAGGATCAAGATTTAGAAACAGTTTTCATGATGATGGCATCAATGGATAGCTGCAGTAATAACGTGCCTTACCTTTTTCCCCCCGTGTCCAGCTGTAAAGGAGGCAGCTGTGCAGAGGAGGCATAACCTCTACAGGGACAGCATCATTCTGACCAACAGCGACCCCAACCTGCACCTGCTTGGGGAAAACCCCCAGGTGGACTGGGCCACCAAATTTGGCAGTGATGAGCCGGAGGGCTCTGTCAGCAGTGCAGATGAAGGAAGGGGTTTTGGGAGAAGACGCAAGCAGGTGGTGTCAATGATACAGCTGGATGGGGTGCCTCTGCCCTATGAGTCCTGCTTGGAGGTCCCAGGGGTGGAGCTGATCCCTGAGGAGGATGCTGAGAGCAAAGAGGAGGAGAATGAGGAGGACCAGTTGGGAAAAGCAGAGAACCTCGGCCCCAAGTCTCCTGATAGCGTGAATGAAATCAGGGACTTGATTAATCCGGTGGTTGAGGTGGTGGTGCCAGTGTCCAAGGAGGAGCAGAGTGAAGTCACCAACAAAACAGAGCTGACCACTGGCAGCATCACCGTGGAGGATGGGGTCGAGGAGGACGTGACTCACGTCACCACTGTGGTGGAGACTGTTCCAAAGGGGTCTCTGCGAGAGAAGACATCCCCACAAGCAATCCTCCAGCAGCTGGTAGCGAGCAAGAAGCAGGAAGTTGATAAGGAGGAAGCAGCCATCCAGAACGCCATCGAGGAGCTAGAGATAGCAGTGCAGGAAGATGAAAGTGAACAGATTACAGAGATCTCTGCAGCCGAATCAGATAATGAGTCCTCCCCACCACTGGTTACAGACTCCAGCTCACGTGAGGACAGCGGCTTCCAGTCACCCACCAGCGAGGGACCAGTTGACAGTGAGCCTCAGCCAATCACAAATGGTCTGAATGGAGAGGAAAAGATAGTCGACCCTGTAGAAGTGGAGGTTGTTTTATCATAAGAAGACATTCCTCCGAATAAACTGGAGAAACCTGCAGAGACGAATGGCAGCATGCATAAATATTGAGAAGCTGAATGAATATGGATTGTATTTAAGGGGTTAAATATGCCTTTTCTTTGTTGCTGTTGATATTGCACACTCCAGAACCCAGTCCTCCAGTTTTTGACACGTATATTTGGTGATTGGTGAGTGTAGACTTTCTTCATAAGTCATATCCAATCCAAGTTTTGTTTTTTTGTTTTTTTTTGTAATAGCAGGAAATAATTTGAATATCTGTAACATTAAATGCTCTTGTAATTACAACTTACTCTTTACTGCATGTAATCGGAGCCTTGCCTAATGTTCTTAGCCTCTATCTGGTCAGCAGGGGGTGCTACAGCAATACTTTCTTCTTCATCCTGATCTGTATTTATCTATTTTTTTGTAAAATGTTACTTTACAAGTGTGCAATTTGTTTACTTTATGGCCTTTATGTTTCAATACATTTCAGTACAAACAGGCAGGGAATTTTAAATACATCTACAGTAACTTTAAAACAAAGGTTGTCTTTTTTAAAAACATTTAAAAAATAAAGCTTCTTGAAGTTTCTTGAAGAACCATCAACAGCTCTGGAGGAAGCCCGCTTGATTATTAGAAGGAAAACTTAATCTTGGCTTCTAGTGATTCTAGTTTATATCACTTGCATCAAATATTACATCTTTTATTTAAAATCATCCATCTAACATACACACTGCTGTAGTGATCTCAAGCTGTAAATTTAGCTTGTTTTATGTGACAACAGATAATAGGTTTTAATTCCAGTCTGTTTGGCAACCCTACAGATAACCGTTTATTTTAAGAGGGTATAATTTGTTTATAGTTTCTATGAGTGGTTTTATGAAAAGGACTTGTTAATTTGGTACTAAAGGGGGGGGGGGGGGAATTGAAGCTCTGTATGTGCACAACAGTATGAATGTTGTTGAATTTAATGTTTTTGCCTGATTCTGCCCTGAGCAGACCTGCTATGTACTAACTGAAAGACTCAAGGTTAGACCTGCGTGCGATTTACATTTTAACACCCAATAACATTTTTTTTTTTAATTCATAAGAGCCACAGAACTTACACATTGTCAATCATTACTTTTCGAAAAGACAACACCTGTCTTTAGACCATCGATTCCCTTTGAAAAAAGGGAAAACAGGGCAGAAGGAGGCAAAAGCAATTAGAAAAATGTAAAAAAAAAAAAAAAAAAAAAAGGGGTTTTAACTATGGTAAGAAATGATTAAACATTGGGTTGATAGTCCATGTATTACAGAATATCCATATTTAGCCCTTTTCTGTGTGTAAGACACTGACCAAGTCGTATTTTTCATTAAATCCTGAGCAGTTAATTTAATATTAATGTAACCATTTTATCTAGTCAGGACCCAGATTCATTATTTCCAATGGAGGGCTACCTTGTTTTTATTTATTATAAAACCTGTGTGGATTATAACATTCAGGTGTGAACAGTTTTTTCCTGTTTGTTGTACTTACGTTTACTTAAAATATGTATTGAAATGGATGAATAAAAAAAAACAAAAAACAAAACAACAAAGCACAAAACACTTTATCGGCTTCATTCTTTTTCTCTTTATTCTTTTTTTCAGAGACAAAAAGAAGCCATCACCAAAAAAAATAAATCTTATTGATATGCAACAGTAAATAAAGCAGTTGAACAAATCTGTATAAGCCTTTAGTGTCAGTGATTTTTTTAATCAGTTTAAAAAAAAAAAATTACCAAAAGACAGGAACTTCTGAAACATGTTTCAACTGTCAGCTTCAAGGCACTTTGCTTTTCTGATTGTGGTTAAACAATTGCTACAGAACCACATGACCATGAATAATAACAAACCAAGATGACCTTTCACAAGGTTTTACAAGCGAGAATCACATGTATCAGTTCCTCATACGGACTCCAGCGCAATCCAATTCTGTCTCATGACCCGTGACTGTAAATGTCTGATTTAGCTGCAAGTCAGCTTTAAGATTTTAGTCCAAAACACTTGACAATCAAATATCAAGTTCCATCTTGAATGATTTGACAGCAAATGAAAAAAAAAAAAAATGGTGCAGTATGAATAAAAGCCTACAACAACAACATAGCATCCTAACACACCACAATCTGTGCAGACTTCCCATCTCTGGGTTTTGTGTTATCATGCTGTGGGTGATTCCAGTGCATTTCTTCTTTCTAAATCAATTGTTTAGATTTTCAAGATAATTGATCAACACTCCTACTTTTCCTGGAGATTAAAAAAAAAAATCATTTTTCCACCGGTATTACTCACACAGTCTGCTGACTTAAAAGTGAAGCAGAACTAATACTAGGACTGAAAAACGGAGTATTTTCAAACATTATGTACCTTTAACAGAAATGCGTTATTTGTTAATTAGGGACAAATGTTAAAATGTAGCGTTTTCTGGAAGCTTAAAATCATTTTCAGTGTTCAGAGTTTCTATATCCAGATGAGGTTTAGGCAAAGTTTAGTGTCACGTGGCTCATTCTCCACCAATTTTTCCATCCTTCGAGATCCTCGGATGGTAAAAAGTAAATCTTTTTCTTTATTTCACTATATTAAATGTCTGTGCCATCACATCCGACCTAAGAGAGGAAATGAGATAAAATAACCGAGGACCGACCCCGTGATGACCCCGAGGAATATCCAGGTGTTATAGGACATGACGCACAGCATCAGCATGTAGGCCAGAGACACCTGCAGCATGTGGAGGACCGTCTGTATGATGTGCAACAACCAGCTGATGAAAAGAAGAGGGAGAGGGCCATTTATAAATAAACTAATAAGTCAAATACATCGTTCAGGTCTCGACATTCAGTCTGCCAATATGTGATGATGTCAGTTTGCCACACACTTTTGCTTAATACCGCCCAAAAGATAATAATAGTTGCAATCTAGGATACACCAACAAAAAAGGGTGTCACCATGCTATGGAGGTTACCACCATGCCACAACCATACAGTTCAAATAGATGCATTTCTGTATTTTATTCAGTGATTTGCATTTCACAGTACGATCCATGATAAAACAGTTACTAGAAATGACTTGCTTACCTGTTCCTGGTACTTTGAGGTGTAACGACTGATGCTATAGGGGTCAGTGAGGATTCAGAGGGGCTGCTGTCCAGGACAGAGATGCTGTCGCAGTGGGAAGCTGATGGGGCGTCGTATGGAGACTGAGGCTGGGTCAGCTTGGAGGGATTCCCCAGCCACAATCTCCACACTTTAAGCACCTCGTAAAAGACAGTCAGAAGCAAGACCACCAGCACTGACACCACCATCCCTGTAGGTACAAAAATAAAAAATGTTAACTCACAAAAAAGTCACTATTAAAAAGTACTTTTATGCAATATGATGATGAAGTGAAATTTATTTCGGTCAACAACAACAACACAGATTATCATTTAACATAAAAGTACTCAATCATACAGTAACCGAACATGGAATAGGCTGAAGCCTTGTGGCTTATAATTATCCTGTCCTTTACCCCATAGGAATAATGAAATCCTTAACCAAGAAAATGAATAGCATTGATAAATAAGTTATATAACAGTTTGAAAAGAAATCAATGATAAATCAAGAAATTAAATCAACACAAAGTTATTCATCAAACCAAATTTACGTAACCTTGAATGATACAAATTTTTAAATTCTTCCTGAAAAATGACAAAGAAAAATATAATCTTCAGTTCATCATTAAGTCCATTCCATAATTTCACTCCCAAAACTGACAACCATCTATACTTAACATTGGTTCTTACTTTAGGCATTTCAAACTTATAAGACCCCCTCAAATCCTATTTTCCATCTCTTAGTTTAAACATACTTAAAATACGAATTGGAACATTTTTCATCACTCGATATATAATTTCTAAAGTTTTAGAATGAATTTTAACATAGATGATCCTACAAAACACTGGTTGGTGGACTCCCTATATCCAACTTTATTTATTATTCTAATAGCTCTTTTTTGCAATTTAAAAATGTAATCCAAATATGTTTTGTATGTGTTCCCCCAAATTTCTGCACAATAGGTCATATAAGGCAAACAAAGGGCGGATGGGCGGACATGTCTCAGCCTCCACCACTCTCAGCACTGGAGCCCCCCAGGGGTGTGTTCTGAGCCCCCTGCTGTACTCTTTGTACACATATGACTGTGTGGCCACTACCAGCTCCACCACCATCATCAAGTTTGCTGACGACACCGTCGTGGTGGGCCTGATCTCTGACAACAACGAGACGCCCTACCTGAAGGAGATTAGGAATCTGGAGAACTGGTGCCAGAGGAACAACCTCCTTCTAAACGTCAGTAAGACAAAGGAGTTGATAGTGGACTTCAGCACTAAGCAGGAGAGGAACTACCAGACCCCCGTCATCAATGAGTGCCCAGTGGAGAGAGTGGACAGCTTCAAATACCTCGGAGTTCACATCACGCAGGACCTGTCATGGTCCTGTCACATCAACACCGTGGTGAAAAAGGTCCGTCAGCGTCTCTACCACCTCAGACGCTTGAGAGACTTCCGACTGCCCCCCAAGGTACTCAGGAACTTTTACTCGTGCACCATAGAGAGCATCCTGACGGGAAACATCTTAACCTGGTTTGGGAACAGCACCATGCAGGACAGACGAGCTCTACAGAGGGTTGTGCGTTCAGCTGAGCACACCATCCGCTCAGAGCTCCCTGACCTGCACTCAATCTACAGCAGGCGGTGCTGGACCAAGGCCAGGAAGATCGTGAAGGACCTCAGCCACCCCAACAACGTACTGTTCTCTGTTGAGGTCAGGAAAGCGATTTCGCTCCCTGAAGACCAACACAGAGAGACTGAGGAGGAGCTTCTTCCCGCAGGCGATACGGTCTCTCAATCACACCACCACACAGTACTGACCCACACATATGGTTCTTAAACACACACTGAACATTCTGGACATTGTTTTCACTTCATCACTTAAATCACTTTAAGCATATTTGCACTGCACAAGACACTATATAATGTGGATTGCACAACCCTGGACATTATATTCCTCACATATATATATACATACATACATGAGGGGTATCTGTTCTGGCAACTCCACTACAACCGTAATATTTTAGTATTAAAAATTTATTTTTCACTTTAACAACTAATTCTAACCCCTTAAACCTCTCCTTAATGTAATTAAATCTAATCCAGATCCACTTCAAGGCTGGCATATTTTGACAAATGTAGAAAGGGGTTCATGCACAATCTTTCAAAGCTGTTTAAAAACTAATTTCAATTAATAAATTTTTGGTTCCTGCTACAAGTTTAAAAAAGAAAAAGAGAAACACTTGACAATAAAAAGATAAAACTTCCATAGTTTTACCTCTGAAGCAAACAAACCTGTTAAAAACAAGTTTGAACAGGTTTATTCAAGCTTCAGTTCATGAACATAGTAGATCAAGTTTGTATAGTAATGTCAGCAATATTACAGAAACACTCCACCGTCATCAGAAATAAGTATTTGAATTGCACCACACAATTTTTAAATCAAGATGAACTGGTTGTAAGGCTTTTTCGCAAGACTTTAATACTCTGCAGCTTACCTGCAGGGCTGTGCACATCCCAGAAGTCAAACAGCAGCGTCACACTGCTCGAAACCCCAAAAGTCATCTAAAGAAAAATGAGAAGGGTATTAGGTGTCGTTCACTGGTAAAGTGGAGTTTAGGGCCAACATTTATAGTGAATGCTGTTGTCCAATGTTCCGAGAACAGTCCGTACAATAGTACTCAAAATATTTCTGATTACAGAGTGAAAAACAAAGAATTTAATTTATACTACTTTGCACAAATATGCTGTATATACACACACATGATTTTGTCCAACAATTAGAGGACATACTGCTCCACAAAGGCACACTTTGTTCAGCCTTGCTGCTGTGGATATGGGCTGACAGAGGAATGCACGGTCTGTGGCTCTTGCTTGCTCAGCAGCCCAGCTCTATCCCCGATAATTCACCACCTGTCTTGGCATGACTGCCTCTCACCAGCTGCAAACTAGCAGATCTCAGTTAGGCATCAGCCTAGCTGAGATCTGCTAGTTATAAAGTCTGGAAATTATAAAGTTCCAAATTTAACAGAGCTACACTGGCTTCCAGTGTCATACACACTGACCTAAAAATTCTCACCTTAGATGGTCTTAAATCATTGTTTACCACTTCATCTCAGGGCACTCTGAAATCCTCCAATGACAAACTGTTAAGACTTACGATATTTCTCTCAAAAAAATCTGGGAGCAGCTTCGGCCCCTCATGCCCCCAAACCACCGTTTGGCTTCTTTCTCCGTGACTCCATATCTCTCTCTTTCTGCCTCTCTCCCTCTTATTGCTTCATCTTCCTCATAAACGTTTTTATGAATTTAGATTATCAAGCAAAGCACTGAATGGAGTACCTCACTCAACTTTAGGAAAGCCTCCAACTATTGAGAGGAAGACCACGAAAGCCTTTCTAAATATGGTCACACTGAAGTGCACAGCATAGCTGTACATTAGTTGCATGTAGAATTACACAAATCTTTGGAGTTCGTCATCTACATATTGTAGTTGTGTGTCACTGATCGTTTAAAGCAATTTTTAAAAAAGTCTACTGCAGTTATTATTTGTGCCCTCTTTCTTTGTGAACAGTCTCCCTTTTCTGCCTAAGCTAACTAATGAACAATCAACCTACATACAGCTTTTTGGAGGACTGCACACAAGTACATTTTCGTATTCTCTGCATATTCGAAGACCTACACAAACAGATACCAATGTGGGACCATAAACACTTCACAATGTCATTACAAAAGCGGCACCATTGTCAATGGGAAACTACCTGAAAGGTTCACTAAAAGGTGGAAAACAAGAACAGATCTGAGCCATCCACTGGAGCCAGTTTTCCCAGTTTTAGACTTTGCTGGTGATCTTGCGTAAAGTATAACCAACTGTAATAGAAAACTGATGCCCAACAGAAAACCACGCATTTAAGCCTAAAGCCATGTGTGATAATGCAATTTCTGATATGTTAAGTAAATGGGGACACTTAACTATGCAGATGAATCTGGTCATCTTGGAACTCCTCTCAGCAAAGACAATGCAGTACAAAAGACTATCGGAGCAAGGATTATCTGCTTTATCCGGAGGCCAAATCAATAAGCTTAAGAACAAAGGTCCATCTGTCCAACAGTAACTAGAGTTGTTTTGTTTGGTATTGTGACCACTGGCTGTGACATAAAAACAATCGATGCCTTAATCCTCCTTATTTTCTGGACTTCTAAAATTTCAACTATACAGTCAGGCCAGATGACCAAGTTCAGAAGTGCAGTGCTGATAATCAAACATCCTCAAAGTTCTTCCCAAAACAACTTGGTGGACGAATGCAATGACCTCTTGTTAGAATATGGACCTAACAAGGGAGAAAGCACAATATGAAGTACAAGACAAAGCATAGAGGGAAGGATTTTATTTTCTACTTTTTCCTCTTCTCTTTCCTGGAGTAATGGTGGCAATGATGGCTTCCCCTCCTTGAGCCTTATTCTGCTGATGGTCCCTTCTTGTTACAAAGGAGGCTTGTCCTCCCCACCATCCCCAAGCGCTTGCTCATCAGGGTTCCAGCTCACAAAAATTGTCGTTAAAATAAAAGCTCTTTGAGATTACCCTTGTTGTGAAGTGTCAATGTATAACTAAGACTGACTAGATGATCAAACCTAATTAATTCCATCATGTACATTCCTGTCTAGTTGTGACATTTGCAAAAAAAAAAGACAAAGCACGGCAGGCATCCTGGAGGTTCAGATATTTGGGCAATCACATCATGTAATGGGGCCATTATGCTTGCTGTTCCATTCAACAAAAGTCCTGTCATATCCTCTGGTGCCGGTCGTTCACCTCTCGATTAAGTGACTAATGCGACAGATACAATGGAGGCCTAAGAAAAGAACCAAGTTGACTCTTCTTATACCATATACAACTACTGTGCTATAGAAAACCAAGTAAAGCAGTCAAAGGATAATCCTATATTGGCTCTTAATCTACAAAAGGTTTGGACTTTATTATTGTGATTTATAACATTTTACTCAACATGGTAGTGTCTATCACAACAACCATAACCAGCAGAGTTCCACCCATCCATCACTGACACGCTATTAGTCAAATACCCTACCGAACTGAAGTAACCTCACTCCACACCGAAAGGTCTCAAACACCCACAAGGTTCAAGCTAACCCAAGCACCACTTAACTTCCTATCCAAGTTTTCCTTCCTTTATGTTTTATCAAATTAAGGACTTTTGGAGCCAAAACGCAGTTCCACAGAGAAACAGTGTATAATCAGAGCCAAAACTGAACTATGAAGTCAGTCTGTACATGAATAATAACCCAAAATTATTTCGTTTGGGTTTTAACTTCAGAATTCACCTTCATTCTGAAGCCCTAACCACACGTGGTTTGTTTAAAACCTGTCTGATCAGCTACCTGACTGCTCTCCTTGTTATCTTTTTAGTGAGCTCACCTTTAGCTCAAATCTTAGTAATTATGGTACTGAGTGAACTGCACTCCGTATGAATAATGAACTAACCTACAAAAGCAGCATCCAATTTGTGATAAATGTAGTTATTATTTTAAAGGCAAAAAAGAAGAGCTAGAAAGAGCTGGCTTTGCTGCACAGTGAGAAACATTAAATTTATGTCTTTATAACTTATTTTAATGTGAAACAGATACATGGTGGCCAAAGTTTCCATTTAAAATGGCACAGGACAGCAGAGGTGATAAAAAAGTCGAAGTATTTGACACAATGAAAGAACGAGGGGAAAAATCAAATACAGACAGCTTGAGTCAACAATCCAACTGGGGGCTAGACTCGGAAAGCACTGTGAGCTTATCTTTCAAATACACTTTGGAAAAACCAGGTGTTTGCTTTCAAGGTGACAGTTGGGACTGAAAATGGTGTAATTAGTGCTGCTTCTACAAGCACTCAAAATGACTGTATTCTGCATTTTTATACGAATATAGAACAATTTCCGAGTCTCAAAATGTGCTTTCACTATTTAGGTTTAACCGATAACTTTCATTTAAAGGTTATTTAGGGTAAAATATCACAACTGCAGTAAAACTACTCGTTTTAGTGGACCTATAGTTAACAAAAGTCACTCGGGTTTTATTGGCATAAATGCACTAAAGACCCTAAAGCAATGATTGAGCTTATTTTGAATTCCAAGTGCATAAAGCAGCAGCACCTACATATGAACTCACACATCTGCAACTTGCATACCTAAACTGATCTAACCCGAATATATTTATTCTCAGAAATCGACACTTTAAAAAGAAAACAGCACAGGTAACATAATGTCCAGCTTTGGATGACACTGTCAGCAAGGTATAAAGTTAATCATATGGTTACATAACACTGACGCTGTTGTTTTAGTGTTTTTGTAGACTTTTAAAAAAGGGGGTCTCAGTAAGCGTCCCTTCTCATTAGCTTAACTATAAACATGATTCAAAGTAAAGTTAACTCATCTTTGAAAAACTAAGATGTGTTATCTCCCATACTTACGCCAGGTCAGACGGTAGTAGTTTGTAGTAGTAGTTTCACAGCAGATTATTTCATATTTTTCTGACTGGCTTTATTAGATGCAGTGTGTCACAAACCAGTAAGTACTGCTTACACCAATTCCCTGGGTTCCCCGAAGTGTGCATGACATGCTTTCCTCACACTAAGTGAGTCAGTGCCACACATTAACCAGCAAAGAAACGTCTCAAATGCAAAACAGCTTATTAAAGTAGCACATATGGCGTATGCTAGACCGCTGAGTGACAAAACAAACACACACAAAGAGAACTTACTCGCATCCTGACGAGCTTGCTGCGTTAACGTTGACACCAGTCTTTCAGCGGTTATTGAGCGCAGCTTCCATCACAGACGAGTCTCTGTCCGGACATTCAAGCACGAGCCATTTCCACATAGTCGGCATGCATTTCTCAAATATGCCTCAACAGAAACAGCCAGTGTCCCACCTACTCAGCCCAAAGACGCTATGTATTATGTAGCCTGTGGTACCACGTGACTTAGCCTAACAAACCACGGTTGACGGTTAATGTAGTTTTTCAACATGTAGGACGAAGGCAAACATCCTGAGTGCGACTGCGCAGTCGAAATAGAGAGTCCCGGATAAACAAACGTTACCCTTTAGATTAAAGAGGGCGGCTACAACCCCCAAATATTTGAGTTTAAAAACGAGTGAAATGAGACTGCTAACTGAGCAGAAATCGAAGCTTTTGAAGCGTTTAATGAATATGTATTATGCAGAACCAATGACTGTAGAACGCTGTGGTCATGTGACAGACGGAAGCAGCTCACACAATTCTTGGAGTTGTATCAAGGACACATCTAAAACCTGCAGAACATCGGCACTCGAGGCCTGGAGTTGCCCACCCCTGCTCTAGACCATCACTCTCATACACTTCTCTACCATTCCCGACTTCCTCATGCAGTCCCACACATCCTCTCTTGGCACCCCGTCATAGTCATCCTCTAGAATCCACCAAGAGAGTGCATCACATCTGCAGTTCTTTTCCTCAGCATGACCCCGTACTGTTGATGTATACATGTTTGTCTGGAACAGTTCTCTCTTGCAGGGACCACCTGTGGTGGACGTTTCTGTCATTTCAATGTTTATCTATTATTTATTTACTTTAGTATGGATGGAAGTAGGGGAGGTCTTTATTAGTAGCCAAAGCTGTTAAATCATGTGAAAACACTATTAAAATGGAGATATTAATGTCCTTATTCACATTTTTCAAAATTATTCAGTTGACCAGATTGCAGTCTTTGCCAGGCCGTTTCTGGCCCCACACCCTATGTTTTGAAACCCCTTCCATAACATAAGAAAGTCTGGCAAAATGTTCAGGTGTAATAGTAAACAGTCTATTTTTTATACATTTTTTTATACAGCAGAAAACTTTGTTTGTTTTTTCACAGAAATGTGGGTGGATGTAGTGCTTTGCTACCCCTTACTTTATTGTCATTCTATGCAGTACAGCTTTGATTCTGCACTGTAAGCTGAAACTGTACATGTAATGGTTGAGGTGCAACTATTAGTATATCCACACTGCACCTGTAAACAGCTCATATAGTAGAAAAATACAAAACTGGACACCACTCATCAATATATGAGGGCAGAGAAGGGATGAAAAGATAACATAACGAGGGGTTTCATAAAGCTATCGTACCTTTTGGTGAAGAGGATTTGAACAGAATGAAGGCTGGTAAAGGCAGCATGAAATGACTTCAGAAAAGGAATTGCACAAGTTTTTTTTCCCCTAAAACAAAGAGCTAAAAACAAAGTTCAGCAGGTCTACAAAGTCCAGTGTCTTACTGTTTTTGAAAGCTACATCTGTGTATATCAAGTGCATTTTGCACAGTCCCGCCAGACACAAAGCAGGAGGAGCATGTCCTGATGTCCTCATAGAGAAGGAGAAGGTAGTCCACCGCAGGCTCATGTAAATGTTGAAGGGTATCCAGATTGTTTAAGGCATGCTTTCACAATAATGCAGAGCCACAAGATTTCTGTTATCAGAAAACCATGCTGTGATTTGAAGCGGAGTGGCAAGATAAGACGAAAACACACGAAGAGTCACACAAACATTCAGTGCAGATGTTGTGCTTCAGATTTTCAGGGGCATTAGTCATTACTATGCCTGGAGGATGTGGATGATTTTTTTTGTCATCAATATATGACAAAACATGACAAATGTATGCAACTACGTGGAACTGTAGCACTGAAGTCTATTTTGCCAAATAAAATGAGAAAAGAGTTTTTATACGTGCAAAACAATAGGTTTGGTGAACAAATATCTATACATACAACAGAAAATAGCAGACATTTGTGCAATGCTAAGATCATATTATGGTACAACAACATCAAATCAATACAAAATACAATAGAGTTAAACCCCACTGCTGACCACAAGCAGAAATGGACAAAAAAGGAAAATATCTCCACTTTTACAGATGTTCGATCAGAAATCGGCTCAAACTCAAGTTTGATTGATGTTAAACTGCATTTTACTTTCTCTCTTTCACACACACACACACACACACACACACACACACACACACACACACACACACACACACAATAAATGAAGTGCTGAGATGTCCAGATGTGTTACCATCTGCACTGACTGAAACACTCAAATCACCAGAAGAAATTTAAGGCAACAAAGGGGAAAAATAACATAAATCATCCTGATGCAAACCACATGCATCTTCAACCTCAGTTTATAAGTTCTGCTCAACAGAAAGGAAAGAAATACATTTCTAGAGCGGACTTCAGCTGGTGAATCACAGAAACAAGGACTAAGTTAGGTGGGTCAGTTAACATGGCTGGTCATTTTAGTCTCCAGTTTTAAGAGCAGGCTCAAAAGAGAAAAAGCCTGGTACCCACAAGGGGGCAGAGTACGGCTTTCGGTACTGCAGACCTCATAACCAGCTACAGGGAAAATGAGGCTCACGAGACAAACTTCCTCTGAATACAAAAGTGGTACGGCAGGAAAAATATCTTAAGGAGCCAATGCAAGGGAGAAGTAATGAAATAAAAATATAATAAATAATAACAAAGTTTGACTGCATGGCTTTGTGGAAGCGTTTTTGATTAAAAGGCCTTTTCCTCTTAAAATCTAATTTGCATTTAATTTTCCTCTGGTCTGTAGTGCTGTTTATCCATCACCATTGATTCGGTGTGAGATTCCCAGTTTCCGACATATCAGCTCTGCAGCCGTCTGCCTACTCTTGGATTTAATGGAACTGAATGGCACGGCACCTTTGGAGCTAAAAGACACACACACAAAAAGAAAAAAAAAATATGAAAGAAGGAAAATATCCATCCATCCATTTTCTGACACTTATCTGGGTTCAGGTTACAGAGGCAGCAGTCTAGCCAGAGGCACCCAGCCTCTCATTGGGTTCTTCATTGCATTCCCAACCAGCTGAGCAATGTAATCTCCCCAGCGTGTTCAGGTTCGCCATGGGGGCCTCTTCCCAGTAGGACATTGTGTAAAAAAATAAATTCCAGAACTACCTCGACTGGCTCTTTGTGATGTGAGCTCCACATCCTACTGCTATGGGAGAGCCCAGACACCTTTCAAATATCTGTTATCTCATTCTTTGGTTTACTACCCACAGCTCATGACCACAGGCAAGGGTGAGAATGTAGATTAACTGGTAAATCGACAGCTTAACTTTTATGCTCAGATCTCTCTTCTTCAAAGCACACTGGTACAGCCTGTACCACACCCATCCCTCTGTCAATCCCCCGCTCCTCTATTCCCTCACTTGTCGGTTCAAGACCCGGGACACTTAAACCCGTCCCTGACCCGGAGTGCAAACTCCACCCTTTTCCAGCTGAGAACCATGCCCTGAGTCCTGCAAAGTGCCTCACTGCCTCAAGACACATCATCTACCAACAGCAGAGAGGTGATCCTGAGGTCACCAAACGAGAAACCCTCCACCACTTGGATGGATTTATAAATTAATAAAAGTTATGAACAGAATCTGTGAAGAAGGGCAGCCAAAACCCATCGAGAACGCATCGGAATTACTGCCAACAGTGCAAACCAAGCTCTTGCTGCAGTTGTACAGGGACCAAACAGCCCATAACAGCCTGAAAGATAAGGAATAGCTACATCCTGACCTGGTAACACAAAAAAAAAAAAACCCTGATTTTGTCATGAGCAGTTTCGTTTAGGAACAAGTTTATTTTCTATTATCTACATCTGCAAAAGAAAAGAAGCAGCTCAGCTGTTGTGGAGGCTTTTAATGATTACATTGCCTCTCGTCATTTGTCGTTGGATGCTTACTTCTGCAGATAGATATGGTTGGCAAACGTTGACAGAAGAATGATGGCAATAGACAGTAGAATAAAAGGTTTAGGATTTTTTTTTGAGAAACTGGCTCATGATTGCTGATGACCTTTTGAAACGTATTATTTTAAACATTCCATCTAGCTCCATAATAAGGATATTTGAAATCGGGCAAATCACATCAAGATGATTTAGATAAAAAACAAACAAACAGCATAACAGACCAGAGGAAAACTACTGAATGAACTGAGTTTGAATTTGCTCCTTGAATTATTTTAATCAGTTACTCAGCTGAGTGGTTTCCCTAAGAACCTACTTATCTTTATAACCATTATGTGCATTTGAAAAAAGATTTTGATGTGAAAAGAAGCTGTTATCACAGGCATCACCTGTGACTGTGTATTCCTCTTTTTATATCCATGATGGAGGCAGCTCTGCCTGCACGACGACGAGGACAGCTGAGACACGTACAAAGAGCAGCGGACCACACTAACATGCGCATGTTTGGACCCCCGGACGCCCCCGCCCCACCACAAAAAGGCCAGACTGAAAGCTTTTAGTTTCAAGGCATCACAGATGCAACAACATGTTGGAAATAAAAACACAACAGATGTGTCCAACGACTGATTATTCTAAATGCTGTATAACAATCTGAAATACTTATTTTCTTTTTTTAGGCACAGTGATGTTCACCTGACATTATCTGCTGGGACATGAGGAAAAATTAAAATTCTTATATTCATTATAAGAAATTATCCCCTTTTAAAAAAAAAAACTCAATGCAGGACAAAGAATCAATCCTTGGGCAGTCCAAGCTAAAGGTGAGCTTGGGGAGTTGAGGAGCATCCATCCTCTTTTCATCCAGCTTGTCTCTGGATTCGTTTCGAGGCGAGTGCAAACAGGTGTAGGTGGGAGTGGGCACAATTCTTCATCCACCTGTTTCTTCTCTACTGTCTACTGTTGAAACTGGAGTTGGCACTACTGCAGCTTTCCTCATAACTAGGTGGGGGCTCTGGAACACACAGAGGCAAAAAAAAGTAAACGGGACTAGATAAGAGTTTAAGATTATCTTGGAATTTAATCTACTAGAGATTATAGGCCAGAAAATGCAAAACGCATTGCTTAGTCATTTTGGGGAGTGGGGGGTGCTATCGTGGCTTTCCATGAGTAATAGTGAAGTCGAACTCTGGAGCTGAAAATGTGGGAGTGCAAGAAACTGCAGGCCCTTTAATGTCCACATTAAGGCTGGCTGCACATTTTAAATACCCAACTATACAGCATTACAACAGTTTCTTCCTAATCTGGAGTATTTTTATTGTTATTATCTGACAAATTATGTGGACTGCTGTGAATGGAGCCTGGCCGATACAGGACTTTATAAGACCGGTATGTACAGATATTTGGTGATTTAAAAAACAACAACCCAATATATCGGCCAATATTTTTAAAACTTGAAGCATGATGATGATGATGCAACTCATAAATGCCTAATTAGCCATTACACCTTGCAGGTGATTGTCTGGGTGTGGTAGGTTTATTAAGTACTAACCATGAGGGTAGTCAGAAGTGCTGTACTCTGGCGGGAGAATGAGTGAACAGGAAGTGGGGGTTGGAGCAACATTTCCCTCAGTGAAGAAAGGTATGGTGGCTCCTGTGGACAAACAGAAGAGCGGGGCAGATGCGTCGGGGTGATTGTGGCTAGGCGGCGGCGCCGCACCCGGTGCGTAGCTGAAGGCGCTGGGAGACATTGTGACTGCCTGGCCTGAGGGATCCTGCTGTGAGTGACTCTTTGTGGGAAGTTCCTCACTGGTAAAGCCTCCTGCACATATATCATCGCCTCGATCCTCCTCCGCTGGCGGAGCGCTGGGCATCACCCCTGCTGCACCCGCTGGACTGGTGGGTGTAGACCTCGTTGGAGACTGGTTTAAAGCGATGTTTCCGATATAGATAGGCAGAGTGACAGCTGCTTCAGGATATCTTAGTGACACCTGTAACACAAACAGAGATCCATGAAGGGAGCAGCGGCATCAGTCCCTGTTAACTGTGCATTACTCACAGCTAAAAATATTCCTTATTTATTTTTTATATTCCCCCCACCCAAGTTGATCCTGTGTCGGAAATAACCTGTTGTAGATTCTATTCTTTAAAAGTTACCACCCCTTTTGGGTACCCTTAGCAAAGACCCTTTGTTTGTGTAGAAAAGTGTCTGACACCAAGAATTAAAAGCACGTTTAATATGTGCAGCCACCATTTTAACAGCTTAGAAATGACACAAGCAGCATACTTTATTAAGTTCCTCTTAAAGCAGCAGCACTCAAGAACACCAAGAAACTGCAACTTGGAAAGTTTTGCAAATTGCTGCCCCTGGCAAATCGAACCATTTTGCCAAACTTGCAATCATACTTCAATGTAGCACTAAAAATGGTAAAAAAAAATATCTTAAATGATGAGGAGGGAAGAAAAAAAAATATTAGATGATCCGCTATTAGCCGCAATGGTCATTTGCAAAATATCACAATATCATCATAGAGGAATTTCTGAACTTCTTCCCACTTCAAAAATCTATTGTGACCTTGTGATACTTTCATCTTGATTCTTTTGATTCATTTGGATCCTACGATAATTTACTTCTTAAGGTCAACTGTCCATTAAAAGCTTCACCGCTCTATAAGACCTGCAGCTCCACTTTAGTTATTTCCTACTACTTAGATCCAAAAATAGCTCAGAAAATGAAAAGTTAGAATCTTTATTTGATATTTAAATATTTAGGGTCAAATTTATTTATTATTATTTATTTTAAATGACTTTTTACAGTTAACTTGTAGTACCTTCACAGCCCACCAGAGGGCTGCCACCAACACTCTGGTCTGATTCAGAAACAATTAGGACGGCATAAAGGAAGTAGAAAAATGAAAAGCTGGAGCTGAAAAGCTTCAACTAACATATGTTAAACCTGCAAAACTGCTATCAACCTGGTATAACACGCACACACACACACACAGACCTGAATGAAATAGATGATGTCTATAAGGTTGCAGCCTGTCAGTTGTGACTGAGGGAGTGGAGGAACGATGATCTGTTCCTTCCACTCTGCATGTTTTCCTGCCTTCACTTTCGCTCCCTCCACCTCTGCAATGGTCCGTAGGTCTACCACAGGCTTGTTAGTCTTGTAGGTCACTCTCTGGTGTGACAAAGTCAAACAATTACAAACATGAAAAGATGTAATGGCAAATTCAAACCGCTTCACACACCACTAATGTGAAAGCTTGCAGGATAACTTACTGTTCTAGAAATGATCAAGATAACTGTTTTTATCTGAGGTAGAAAGAATTTTATGTGTGTCCACATGAAAAGATTTGTTACTTGAGTGGAAATTCTGGTTTGTTCAGAAGGTCTATGAGTTCTCAGTCTTTCTTAAAGATGATTTACACGCACCAAGGATGAGTTAAGAAATACTGATATAACTGTCAACATTTAATAACATACCTGTATGAGACTGGCCAGTACACACCCCGTGTCCTTGCCAGATTTGTTGTGGATCTCGGTGAATAACTTGATGACCTGACCGGGGATGTAACCCTTCATGTCACTGCAAACTTTCAGCATCACAGTCCCCGACTTCACCAGGAGGTAGTTGAACTTCTTGGTGGCCACAGCGGAACTGTGATACTGAAGAGGCAGAGTTGTTGAATAAATGTCTGTCTGTCTGTATGTTGGTAGTAATTAAAAAGTTTGGCTAGCAGAAGCTGTGCAGACTCTTTATTGCAGGATAAACAGGAAACTGACAGTCATCAGGAGAAGAGACTTGATTATGAGTAGGAGGGAGAGAACCCTTTCCTGCTCTGCAACGAAATCAAATAAGCTTCGACAAAGATAAAAGTTTATTAAATAAAGAAATGCATTACAGCATTCTTTTCAATCCAGTCCTAAATGCACTCAGCAAGAATCAAAGAGAATAAAGGTGAGATCAAAGTGAAGGAAAACAAATGTGAATCAAGCACTTACAGCAATGTCTGGAACCTCATTGAGGTTAAGCATGTTGAGTAGGTAGAAGGGCTTCTGGATTTTGTAGTCCTTGGAGAAGCGTGGCGTGTCAATAGTCACCTTCACTCGGTAAACTATTTTCCCAAAGGGTCCCTCAAAGGAAGTTGGGACAGCAGCTAAGGAGGAGATTGTGGAGAAAGAAAACACAAACATGAGTGACATTGGGAATTTCAATCCAACCCACATCAATTTCTCAATAAAGCTGTAACTTTCATCAAATTCAGAGGGTCATACCTTCACTGTACAAAAAAGCTAACAAGCTCAGTACGACCGAATTTCCCCCCCAAAAAGCAAAAACTGTCTCCATAGGTGGCGACTAAGTGGATCACAGGTAAACGATATGATTAAAGTCTAACATTTTCAAGTTCTCACACAAGCAATGAGTTGTTACACTGCGGCCTGTAAACTATGGGGGGCAGAAACAGCCAATAAATAACATCACATTAAATGTATGAATTTATTTCTACATCTATTTCTGTATTTTCTACATTTTGCTTTTGCATTTCCACAAACTTGTTTGTTTCTGGTTTGCAATGCTGTTAGTCAGGACTATTGCAATAAAGCAAAAGTGCACAGTAATAGAAAGTACAAGAAATATTTTTTAAAAAGTCATACAAATGTATATATTTCGATGACTAATTTGTGCGAGGGATTCAACGAACGACTCGATACATTTTTTTCTTTTTATTATATTTCTATTAAGGATTAGCAAAAACTTTCTTTTAAATTGAAAAGGAAAAAAGAAGTTTAAGTTCAATACATTTAATTGTAAATTTAAGTAAAAAAAAATTAAAAGAAGGACAAAAAGGAAAATTAAATGTAGAAATTCTAGAAAATGTAGGATTAATGTGGCTACACTTTATTTTTTGTAGATATTTTCCCCTAAGCAGAGACTGAGCTGTATGCATATGTATCTGTATGCATTCCCTCAGAGATGTCATTAAACTAAGCTTTCAGATGGATTCCTGCAGGTGTCCTTAGTGAAAAAAGGACAGGCTATGTGTCTCAGGAAAAGGACAGTGAAGAAGTGGAACAAACATAGGAGCGTAGGAAATTCAAGAAGAGGAAAAATAACAATTCTGGGGAGACAGCAGTGAGATAGACAGAAGGGGAGAGATGTTCAGATCCAGTGAAGAGGAAAAAAACCCCAAACAACAGGTTCAAAACCTGTTCATGGAGTAATCTGTGTATACATTTCCAAGCAGAATGCACACAAAAGAGTTTAATGGGGTGTCAAAATAATGGCAGAGCCCCCTGGCGCAGTCTCTATTCTAATGTGTTCCTTGATCCTCATTCAGATGTTAATGCCAGCTGCTCCAGGGACTATCTGCTGCTGCTGCTGTCAATAAGAATTAAGCAGGAGAGGCAGATTGTTGTTGTTTGGTTGCAGACAGCTTGGCAACTAAAATGGAGCCATCAATGGCTGACATCAGGCTGAATTTCCCTGGGGACTGGGCTTCTTGTGGCTTCTTAAAGTGGCTAAGGGTTGTAGAGCCTGTCTTGCTCCTTTGAGTGCAGACAAAATCCATAGACTGGAAACATAAGAGCCTAGAAATAACTTGGCGATTTAACCCTCTCAGGCTCAAATTAAACTTTTTGTTGCTAATGCACAACCAAGTCCTGCAGTGGTACTTCTGAGTAAAAAAACTCAGAAAATATGTATGTGGGGTAATCAGGTTGTTAGTTTTTAACTGTTGCAAATCGGCAACGCCTGCCTCGAGAGGGCTAAACAAGTCATTTGAGCTTTTCAGCCTTTTAAGCCAACTTTCTTCTAATTGGATGTCCCTCTAAAACAGGTTTGAATAGCCATAAGATCCCATCTCTTTTATGGTTTTCAGAGCCAAGAGTAGAAGAAAAACTGTGTGAAACAGAGTATTTTGTATAAGCTGGAGACTCCATTCGCCCTTAAGAGTGTGTAGTGCCAAAAAATTGCAAAAATAAGCCTCCTCACCAACTGTCATATATATATCTTGATTATTGGTGACAATGTTTTTGCGGAAGATTCGTTTTTATTATGATGTCTTTTGTGACTATTAGAGAAACTTTGAAAAGAATAACAAAGAAAAAGATATTATGATAAATGCTCAATTTTTAAACCACATGTTACAATTCAGGTAGACTCTTTTTTACCATAAAAACTCTTAAGGATCACACTGTTCATATTAGGGTTTGTTAACCTCTCTGAGGTACCAGCAGGGGGCAGCAGGAGCCTCTTTATCCTTCAATTAGCCACCTCTCTGCCTGATATTTAACATGCCCTTCACTGATGTTCTCAAGACTGGTGGGCTGAAAGCAGGGGAGGACAAAGCACGGAGGCATGAAGACCAATTAAACAGTGACTGCACAAAAGGAGAGGGAACTAAAAATAACCCCCAGCTACCCCCCTTCGTGTGTCAGCCTGTGGCTCAGAGAGGGTGTAAGATACCAGACAGATTGCACAATGTGTGGCCTTACAGGTGCCAAGAATGTTCAGCTGATCTTCAGAGTTATTTACACACTGCAATTTTGTTATCTATCATGAACAAAAAAAACCCTTTTAGTAGCAATAAAAGTATCAGGAAATAGTATACCACTCCTAAATCTTTAAACACTGACTACGTAATGTTTTTCCATTCGCCTACACATAAACTGGACCTTAACTGCTTTGTCGACAGGGGTTATCACACCTGCATCAGCATGCACCCTTCGCTGAACTGACATAGATGGGTGATAAAACAAATCTAAGAAAACTTGTTACGGGAACTGAGGCGGTGCTGGGCACACAGAAGAATGACGTTTCACTCACCTGGAATGACAAACTGGAACGGGAAACTGTGTTCACCCACTCCAAGGACACCTGTAAAAAGAAAGGTTTACATTTATAATGACGCTTTTCTCAAAACACAGATTTTAATAGATCCATTAAGGAGGAGAGAGGCACATACTAATAAATATACATATGCTAAAATCATTATAGTAAAATTAGTAGACAGAAAAAACTGCAAATTAAAGTGAATGTGCTGTAAAATCTCATAATTTATGTCCATATTCTTTCATTAACTTCTAATTTAAGGACACAGCGTGCCGGCTGGGCATACCTGCTTTCCCAGCAGGATGAGGTTTCTGAGACAAAACAGGCTTTAGCTGAGACAATTACAATTATCTTTTCTAGTGACTTAGACTATTAACGGTTAGTAATAAGAAGTGACAAACTGCTGGGTGACACAAGTGGCAAAGTTCAAGGTTCTCTCAGCAATCATTTAAAGGCTTGGCGAGGCCGCAGCAATCAAAGCCAAGCCTTTTTCTTCCATCCCGCCACATCTGCAGGCCAGCATCAGTGTGACAAGTATGACCTTTTGGATTGAAGCTAAGATAAGAATGCTCGTGTTTTGTTTTTTTTATAGCTAGCAAATTCCTAAAACAAAAGCCACAGCCCTGAGCTTTATCCTCACGAACTTTTATCTCTGGTTTAAATAAATAAAATAAATAAATGTTATTCAAACTCAATCATATAAAGGGTCAGTTTTCCAGAAATGGTTTAAGTCCAAGACCATAAACTTTTTTTCCCCCTCAGTGAAGCCCAACTCTCACCTGAAACCTGCTGGGAGAGGTACACATTTGGTAAACTGGTGCTTACAGCCAGATGGCGCAAGTGAGAGTGGCTGAAGATGAACTACAGCGCATGTTTACTGTAATGAAGGAAAATTTAATCGACTGTGGAACAGCGGGATTCACTGATGTCTTTTTTTAAATTTGTTTTTGGACAACAATGGAGCTCTGTGGCGCAAAGGAAATGCAGATAAAAGCACCTAGCCTGCACAGGAAACCTCATTAGAATGATTACTTCTTTGTTGATTTTGGCCTTTACATGGGGTTTGTTGACAGTATGGAAAAGAAAGAGAATATCCAGTCTCATCTGTTAGTTACTGGTATAATCAGAATCCCACGCAAAGAAAGACTTATATTAAAAGGCAGACAATATTAGTTGTTTTTTCCATCTCTACTTCTCACATTTTTCATGTTTAAATAAGCAAATGAGGCATGAGATTTAAATAAATTTCCATGATTTTCTACAGCAGAAATCAGAACGACACATAAATCCACAAAAAGTTCAAAATTGTTGCTTCGCTCTGTCTAGTTGTCTAGGCAACGCTCCAATGTATTTACCACCAGGCATTGTGTCAATCAGCAGTATCTTGTGGTCTCACTGGTAGCTGTTCAAACAGTTGCCTGAAAGTTGAGGGAAAGTTGATCTCAGGTCTCAGAAAGCTGTTCATCCAAGTCTTCTCAGTCACCAGTTCAGGCCTGTATGCACTGTGTATTCTGACACCTGTCATCAGAGCCAAATTTGAGCTACAATAGAGCTACAATAGCTCGTCTGTGCATCACTGAGCCTGGACCGCCCATCAGCCTGTTGCTGGTTCACCACTGCTGCTTCCTTGAACCAGTTTTGATAGATACTGACCAGTGCACTGCAGGAACACCCCACAATAGCTGCAGTTCAGGGGATGCTCTGACCCAATTTGGCCTTTTGTTAAACTCGCTAAAATCCTTACAATTTTCCATTTTTCCTGCTTTTAGGACAGAATATCTCCTTTGCTCCATTATATATCCTACCCACTAACCAGCGACATGATTAACTTTACCTGTCAGTGGTGAAAACATTGTGCCTGATCGGCGTCACTATAATCAATTTTACAGAAGAGAGAAGCCTCTGTGCAAAAGACAAAAAAAGACAAAAAAAAAAAAACCCCAAACAAAAAAAAAAAATCTGAGTTTGACAATTTTGAATAACCTAAAAACCAAAGTGTAGTAAAGTAAACATGTCAAAGTGCATCTCATCTTATTAGCCTGAAGACTAGTTACCCATAATTTAACAAATCGCACAACTGTTGCCTGTAGCATCTCATCAGCTAGAAAGAAATTCTGATTGAGTTCAAACTTATTTTTCCACATGGGCCATCATCTACTGTACCGGCCACCGTTTACTTTACAAGCTCAGTTAAAACTAATAACTAGATCACAAGGAAACAATAATCGCCTTTATGTCCCCATCACACTGACAGCACCTTGAGTAAACCATCTTATTAATTCTGTAGATGAGCTGGCAGCCCAATTAAATTACTACAGATAGCAACATGTCCCACCTCATTAGGGACGGGCACAACATTTTCCCCTTCAGTCTACGTTTCCTGAGGGAAGTGCTCAGACTGTGTGTGTGTATGCGTGTGTGTGCTTATCACTCAGTCCTGTTTACTGCTAAAAGAAACAGTCTTAACACTGCAGTGCACACACTGCATGCAAACTGGGCCAGGACCACACGAGTGAAAGAATGAGAGACTCTTTAAAAGTCACAAAAGAGGAACAACATCCATGATTATGATTATTTAACCTTGTAATAATAATAATAACAAACATTCATTCTGCTATTAAAACCTAGCAGGACCTATTATCATAAAGAGATTATAAAGTGAGGCTCCAAATGGGCCAATCAACTTGCCTCAATATAGGTTTTTACTGGCCTCAGATCAGTGATAATCCTGAACCCTGTGTTTATTCTAGTTTACTGTATTTTTGTTCAATACCTGTTTTTGTTTTAATCAACTTCATTATTTGCTCTTTTTGGTTAAATAAAGGTTGGATAACTGAAAATAAATATATTTGTTCATCGATATTTTGATCAAGCCCCATGTTGTGCGAGATACTAGGATGACTACACAGACCTGAACTGTGACTATTTCATGTGGTTCACACAGTCTGTGTAGTCAAGGACACAATAAAAGAAAAAAAAAAAAGATAATATTTTGCTTTTAGTGTCGCCTAACAGACACCAATTCTCCCCGACACAGCCCAGAGGCTCACTTAGTTCCCAACTGGCATATTTTGATATTTTTCAGATGACCTTACAAAGATACTTTATAAGGATTTTTTTTTTTTTTTTTAGCTTTAATTATCCATCTAGATGATCTCAGTATGAATCTTCCAGGTTTTTTGTTTTGGGTAACACTAAAACTAGGCAACCAAGTCATGATAACTAAAAAGAGACATTGCTAAGATGCACTCCTGTTTTAGTTAGCAGGTGTAGACAGCAGAAAGAAAATAGTTCCGGTATTAAACTTCCTACATAAAGGTTTGTGGATTTTCTTTGAGTAACCCGGTCAATAATTTCTAGAACATTTTTTTCCAAATGTATTTTTCAGCATTTTAACACCAAAAATCCTTTTACTTTATGCTTTTACAAAGAATGCAAATGTGTCTACAACACAAACACCAAAACAGCCTTGATGCATAAATGGCAGAACAGACCAAAGACATAACAAACTGACAGTGGGATAAGCCGGCCCTTTTGAAAATACAGAACTACTGTTGCTGCTACTACCCTGGATTACTCACTGTAGAAATCAAAGTTTTTTAAAGTTTAAAAGAACACTAGAAGGGTTTCGGCGCAAACAGTGCCTTTTTAGGAACACATTTATAAACCTAATGAAGAAGAAATATTGTCTTTGCAGAAATGCCAGTATTATTAAATAATACTATTAAAAAAAACTTCCACGTGGCTTTGTCCTAAACGTGTTCTAAATATGAAGCTCTCACTTTTTAAAGTCAGTGTCCATGAAGAGCTGCTGATGTAAGCGGTCTTCACTCCCCTAACCACCAAGCATCTGTGGCATACCACATTATCAACCAGCCACAGCGAGGGTCGCTTGCTTTGTTTGTTTGTGTGTGTGTGTGTGTGTGTGTGTGTGTGTGTGTGTGTGTGTGTGTGTGTGTGTGTGTGTGTGTGTGTGTGTGTGTGTGTGTGTGTGTGTGTGTGTGTGAGAGATGATCTTCTGTCACCCTTCCTCTCTCACTCTCCCTCCGTTGCTCGGCCCTTGGGGGCGAACCAGCCCATTTTTGGAAGAGAGTAAGATATGGGAAAACGGCAGAGATAAAGAGGAACTAAAGAGGGTGTGTCATGAATTATTTATGACCTTCTCTTTCTGGTGCCTTAGGTTTCACAGTAAGGCTCTGAGTAAGTTTAACTATTGCTTCAAAGAACTTCCTGCTTTCAACGTCTCTTTCTGTTATTAAGAGGAAGGAAAAAAAACTAAACAAAAAAATTCAAACCTGCCCTTCATTAAACAAAAACTCACAGATTCATGTCCCAGTTATTTAGATTAGCACTGAATCAGCACTGAATCAGCACCTGGGTTTTGGTGTCAGTTTCAACAATAAGTAAATAAACAATTTCATATCATTTAATAAAAACTCTTAAATATAGCAGAAAAAAACTACACAACTAAAAGCTGTCAATAGAAGAAGTAATAATGATCTACAGAAGAACGTTTGTATGCAAGACCACTACGTTAACCAACTCTGACTGTTTGATTAAAACATTTTTAACCTCACAGCTCTCTGCTAAGGAGTCAGAGTATCTGACTGTGCCAGTGTGAGAACTGATGGTCTTCATCTCACAGCAATTTCTTTAACTGGAGGACCACGCTGGTATAGATAGCCCAGGGTCACACACTGGATAAATTAAATAAAATGTGAAACACTAAACTCCAGGAATTTGGGCGACATGACAAAATAACTTTTACTATCACATATTTGCCAGAAGGCCTGAGTCTTCACTTCAAAGAACAAGAACCTTCTGTTAGAAAATATTTAATAATTTGAAAGGAATTTAATTGGTCCGTGTGTAGTTATAGTGAAAACGCTTTCTAATAATACACTTCAAACCGTATTGACTTTCAACTTTCCTCATGTACTCATAAGCACCACTGCATGAAATGCAAAGAACTCCGAGACAAATCTTGTTTATACAATAATAATAAATTCAGAGGTTCAAGGCAATAAAATTAGATATTCTTTTTTTTTAATCAAGTTAAACAATAATACAGACTCATTACAGCTGTTCCTCTTCAGCTGTACCTCTAAACCTCATCCCACATTTACCAAAATCATCTTGATGACCCCAAAGCTTTTGAGAAAGTTTTCGTAGTGGTCTGGGTCTACTTCATGAATTCTGCTCTCTACCAGAAAATCCTGAAGTAAGTAAAGTTTATTTATTAAGTGCTTTTCATAGGCAGGTAGTCACAAAGCGCTGTACACAAAGATTAAAATAAACAGTACAACAAATAGCAAAATGCACGTCCAACTATCAGTTGAAGGTCAAGACCACCTGTGTTATGCAGCAGGACAATGATCCAAAACACATCAGCAAGTGCACCTCTGAATGGCACCAAAAAGAAAAAAAAATCCACAATGAAGATTTTGGAGTGGCCGACTCAAAGTCTGGGCCTAAATCTAACTGAGGTGCTTTGGCATGACCGCAAACAGGCCGTCCATGCAGCTCTCTCAAAAAATCTCCAATGTGACTGAATTAAAACTGAATTAAAACAATTCAAAGTGAAACATTTGTTGCCATTTATCATAGATGCTTGATTGCAGTTCCTTTTCCCAAGGGCAGCACAACCAATTATTAGGTTTATGGGGAAATTACTTTTTCTCTTATGACTTTTTCACTTAGGATATGCATGTTTAGATAACCTTTTCCTTTTAAAAATAAACCAAAATTTAAAAACTGCATTTTGTATTGACTCAGATTATGTTTGTTATTAATAAACAAATTTGTTTCATGATTTGAAACATTAAAGTCTGACTAATGTTAAAAAGAGAAATCAGGAAGGCAGAAAACACTTTCTCACAGGGCTGTATGTATATATTTTTCTTTCTTACAACATCAAAGCTGCTATGTTAATGGGTGAAGTGGGTGTGCTCATGTTTGTGTCTGCACAAACATTTCAAGATTCCTGTTCGACTTAATTTTCACCTCCCAGAAACGCCCTGCCTGACAGCTGACGAACAGTACTTGTGATTTTTCTCACACAGGCTAAAACAAAAAATGGCCACAGTCTCTGTTTCTTTTTTTTTTTTTTTAAATTATTATTATTTTCTCTTGTTTTTAAATGTTCTGCGTATTTGTCTACTTCAGTTTTGTTTGTGTTGGCTTCCTCGTCTTCCCTTTTTCTTGTTTCCTGTTTTATTTTTGGTAATGACTTTTGTCAAAGGCATTCGGAGGATGGAGAAAAGAGGAAAGAGTAAACTTCGGCCTGCTTGAAGATAATCAAACTTTCTGCCTCTCATTATTTGTGTGTATAAAGTTAATAAAACATATATCTTGTCACTTTAATTAGAAGTGGGGGCGATCGTGGCTCAAGAGTTAACAGTTCGTCTTGTAATCGGAAGGTTGCAGGTTCGAGGCCCGGCTCCGACAGTCTTGGTTGTTGTGTCCTTGGGCAACACACTTCACCCGTTGCCTACTGGTGGTGGTCAGAGGGTCTGGTGGCGCCAGTGTCCGGCAGCCTCGCCTCTGTCAGTGCGCACCAGGGCAGCTGTGGCTACAATGTAGCTTGTCGTCACCAGTGTGTGAATGGGTGGATGATTGTGTAAAGTGTAAAGCGCTTTGGGGTCCTTAGGGACTAGTAAAGCGCTATACAAATACAGGCCATTTACCATTTAGACACTTTATTATGTACACCTTGCTAGACTGCCTTTTTCCCTAAGAGCAGCTTTAATCCTTCATGGTATAGACAAGATGCTGGACCCATTCCTCACAGATTTTATTCGATTTTCACATGATAACAGACTGCACACTTGTTGGCTGCACATCCATAAAGCAAATGACCCATTCCACCAGATCCCAAAGGTGCTGGATTGGATTGAGATCTGGTGACTGTGGAGGCCATTTGACTGTAGTCAACAAAATAAAAACAGAAAAAAGCACTTAATCATGATGTGAACCTTGTGACATGGTGTGTTATTGTGACAATAGCAGCCATTAAAGGAAGGGTACAGTCTTTTCATAAAGCGATGGACATGGCCAGCAGCACTCAGTTTCAAACTCGGTTCATTTGGTTCTAATGCCTCTTTTCCACTAGCACCTAGTGGCTTGACTCAACTCTGTTAGTTAGTCTTCCATTACAATTGAGTGCCACCTCAATATGAATGGGGTTGTTACAGCAAGGCAGTCCGAAAGTCCTGTGACATCACTTGTATGCGACACATACACAACACAACAATGGTCTAGCAAGTCTGGCCATGTTCCTCTGATCTTTGCCTTTTTTTTTTTTAACCTAAATAGTGAAATAAAAAAAACAATCCAAGAAATACTGAAATTATAACTCTTCAATCTGAAATGTTGAAAAAGTATGAAGTAGCATAGCAAGCACCTGAATACTATATTTAAGTAAAGTACTTGACTAAATCTACTCTCCAGCATTGTATGGCTGAAGTTTCTATCATGCGCTGAAGAACGCAGCCCTGAGAGTTAAACATTGAACTGTTTGCTGTTTTAACCAGCATGGACTGCATGCTCTAATGCCTGCCATTGTGTCCCACGTGTGATTTGCATTTACAACAGATTTCATGCATGCGTGGCACATTTCACCTTCTGTTTATGGGCTGCAACACATACAAAAGATGGAAGATGGTACTCGCAACAGAAGGTCTTGTAAGCTCTTATTTCCGTAGGCAGGAGGAACAGCACAGTGCAGCACAGCATGTTGGTACAGAGACACTCAGGGGAGAAAAATACTCTAACCTGCTCTCTGTGGGGGCTCTCCAACTGTCTCATCAGTGCTTCTTGACTCTGATTGGCTATGTCTCACCTCAGAGAGGAGACAGGCTTCAGGGGACTGTTACTCTGAGTGACTCTTCATTAGGCTTCACTAGGGTTGTGCCCGAGGCACACCAAAGACAAGGCAAAAATTTCAAAGCCACCTGTATGCATATGTGCAGAAAATAACTTTTACGTTGACTGGAATGATCTCAAAGACAATTTTGATTGTATTCTCAGTAGAAAGCACTTTTGACACCTATAATTTTTTGCTGAGCAGGACTAGCTTACACTTTCACACAAACATACATTCTTGCTACCCAAGGATCTGATGCTGAGATTACAGATGACAGTGTTTCATTCTCTCTCTCTGATGTGAAGATGAGCAATAAAAGGAAAATGACAGAGAATGACTTTGATCTACTAAAAATGACCCACGGTATGTTGGTTGTGTCACAGTAAATGAACATATAATTGCTTGAACATAAAAATGTGTAATCACGTTGTGCACAGGTGCATGCATGTCAGCCTACAGGGAAAAAAGATGATTTCTAAACAATGTGATCAACTGTTTAAAATCAGTGCATAGAGTGCACGTACAAATAATGAGCAACAGCTGCCTAGAAAAAAGAGCAAGTGTATGCCAGTGGTTTTTAACCTCTCTAGAAGTGTGATAACCTATCAGAGTGTGAAAATATTGATTTACCTTTCTCAGCAACAGACAGCGTGCTGTTTAAGTACTGTTCCTCCACATTATATGCTGTGCTGTTTGCTGTGTTGGAGACCCCACAGGAGCCATGACAGTTGACCTTGATGGCTGCAGAGAGAGGACAGAAAAGAAGAGTCAATCTTCTGTCTTAAACAAATAGTTTATGATCAATCACAAAGTGTAAAAAAACAAAACAAAGAACCCCACCATTGCTTTGCTTTGTTATTGAAATCTCCCATTAAATTTAATTCAGGATTCTTTAAGTTGCATGTCTTTGTTGTCTAGTGCCTGTGGATAGATGGTGATCAACACTAAAAAGCTTGCCAAAGATATGACACCAACTTGCACAATCCAAAAATGAAATTAGCTAGTTTGAACCATTATTGAAACAAATTAACATTTGTCTATGTGGTTCTGAATTAAAATTTTCTGTTTTGAGGTTTGTTGTCTATACGTAGCTTCCATTAACCACACAAGGTGAATGTCAGCGAGTCTTGCAGCAGTCGCTGTCTGTGAAAGTGCTGAACCTCGGACTTGACTCATTTCATTTTATTTCTTTGGGTTTTTTTGTGTACTGACTTTTTTTTCCTCTCTTTGTGTTTTAAAATCCCAACTAGGAAAAATAAATAAATGCATACACTTCTTTTTATTTATTTAATCTACTAAAATGGATAAAGGTAAATTGTCTCCATGACTTTTTAGTTGACAGAAATCTAAACTGTCATCAGAAAGCAGCCAGTGTTTATACAAGACAGGATTTTGGCAATCGTTTTCCTCTTCTGCTATCCATATGGACTGCTCACCTGCAGGGAGCCAAAGCCCAGTCAAACATGCCTACAAACAGAGACCATAAAGCTTCCAGTACAAATAAATCTCGTCCCTGTCCTTTAGATTCTGCATTCTGTGCAAATATCCATTAATAGAGAAGAAATATAACCATAAAACAATTTTTTTTAAAAAGTGTCCAGTGCAGCAACCATCTGTGCTTCTTGCACTGTATGTTTCGATCTTTGGTGGGTTTGTTTTACGATTTTGCCTGTCCCGGACCATTTTTCAACCAAGCAGTGTTTAACCTATGTATAATCTCATCCATGATGGCAGCTATATGCTGTTTGTTTTTGGAAGACTGCATGTAAGCACCAGTGCATGTATTTTGAAAATCCCTGTCTTTAGACTCTGTGCAGGGAAACACCTATGCAAACAGACACAACTGCTGTACCATATATAATATGCTGGATAAGCAGTTATGAAAGTAGATGGATGGATGGATGTTCTTGGAAAAAATAAGAAATCCTCTTATCTTACTAAAGTGAATTCAGGCAACACTGTATAGAAAATACAGACCAGCACTGATTAGCATAAGAATGACTCAGAAAGAGGGGACACTCTACTAAATCACTGAGGGCCTGTCCTGTTGGTTGTGTGCATTCTGCAGCAGTGATAAATAATCTGTCAGAACAGGCTGTGAAAAGAGTCTGAGTAAACAGATGGCGACCAGAAACCTTATTAGGGAACTGTTGTGAAACTGAAGAGGGTTTTGTATATAAAATGATGGTCGCATCAAGTGTGACTAGTTTGGATTATAGCACTGCTTCTGCTTTAGCAGGCAAATCCACAACTGGGTGTTTGTTGTGATGCAATAGGCTAGATAAATCACAATGTTACAGCACAATGCCTGAATGTACCTGGACGAAAAGCAGTTCAACTAAACATCAGCCCACAGGATGTTGTAACTGAAAGAAGGTTCCGCTCACTCAGCGTACAGGAAACCGTGTTATCTTTTCACACTCAATCCTGTATCATTTCTACTCTGCAAAAAAGTTCACACTGATGTGACCGACGTCAGCAACAATCAACTGTCAAGAGAGACAAATACTGTTTAAGTGATTCTCAGGAACAAGATGGCCTCAGCTTCTACCTCATACACTCAAAAAAGTGAAAATGGGTAGTTATTAATTTACAAGAGTTTCTATGGTGAACATAATTAAGCTGTGTATCAGCTGCATGAAATTCAACAACTTCACGCTTGTTAAATTTATTTTTGTTGAGATGACGTCACCTAATCAAGCAAGAGTGGTTAGTTGCCTGGACAAGATCACGCGAGATTTCAAACCCCAGGAAAATCACTGGGGCTGTAAGAAAGAAAAAGAAAAAGCATACACACACCACGTGTATGCTATTGCTATTTATTGTGCTTTGTGACAGCTCAGTGGTGCAGTGGACAGCACTGTTGCCTCACAGCAAGAAGGTCCCGAGTCCTTTCTTTTTGTATGGAGTTTGCATAAGGAAATGAAAATCCTCTAAAAACATTCACAAACACACACTCAGAAACACTACCACTGCGACAGAAGTTAGAGGATTACACAGAAGGATGGTGCATCTGCATCGCCTTTTCATTAAGCAGATAGAAGGACTAATGTCTCATGGTGACACCCAGTTTTCTTTGCTTTACATTTTTGTCAGAGAGCCACAGCCACTGATCGCAAGGTCGGTGGTCCAATCCCTGGCTCGTCCAACCTGCATACTGAAGTATCTTGATGCAAAATAGTTTCCACTGGAGTGGGAATTTTAGGTTACAAAGTGCAGAGATATAAAAAAAAAACGCATGGGTAAATGAGGCTTATAGTATGAATGCACTTTGCGTCCACAAATTAAGAAGAAAAGCACTGTACAAGCAATAGTCCACTGCACCTTTTCATTCCATTAAAAGTGTAAAACCTAAGCGACTGGCCCTGTTAGATTTGTATTTCTGGCAGTGTTGGGAAGTAACTACTACTACTGTACAAATACTTAATTACTGTACTTAAGTAGGTGTTCCAGGTACCTTTAGTTGAGTATTTCTTTCTAACAACTTTTTACTTTTTTACATTTTTAAAACGGGCTCGCTTTTGGTTTAAGTCACTTGAGGGGCATAATTTCACATCACAGCGGGCCTTCAAACATTGATGTGGTTTGAGCCTCAACAGTGAACAACAGGGCTCCAAGACTGGCAAACTAAACTTAACACATTTGTTGCCAAACCTAAACTAGCAAGCAAAAACCAAAGAAAAACTATAAATAAATAAACCAGATATGAAAGCTCTCAAAGGGATGCAAACCTGGATTTCTTAGTCATTATCCCTGGAAGTTGTACCACCACCACCCCAAGCCTCCATGTGTAGAGCCTATTCAACAGCTGCTTTAGTAGCAGCTGGAATATCAGGGTACCATAGGACAGCTTGGGGAGAGGTATCTGACAAAGCTGCGTTATACAATGCATTGGGATAAGAACACTTTGATCATGAATGGCAGTTGTCAGCACTCTACACTAAATCAGTTAAGATCTCCACAAAAAGAGGGGAAAAAAAGCATAAACACAGACTGTGCTCTACACAGTACCACAAACTGTTTGCCCAATCTCAGGCTCACACACACCCACGCAAGATTCAGCTCTGGTATCTCACAAAGACACACACACACTCTCTCTCTTTCTGTCACACTCTCAGAGTGGCAGATGGCTGAGCTCTCCACACCGCCAGGGCTGCTGGCACAGTTTCCGGTAAGAGGAGGAGCTTTTACTGTTAAAAACAAAACCTCCAAAACTGCAGCTCACTAAACGAGGCGGTGCCCTTGAGCCATGCAGACTAAGTCCACTTACGGTCATTAATTGTGCCCCTCCAGCTATAAGCCTTATTCATGGAAAATACAAACACATTTATTCTCCCCTGTTAACACAAAATGTGAGCAGTTATCACACGTCAGAAATGAAAAGCAGAGTGATATGACAGAAAAGAGATCCACTCATACCATGAGATATTATTTACAGATGTCTGCTGTGGAAACATTAAAAGCTCAGCCTATGAAAGGTCAGCGCAGGGGTAATCTGTTAATATTCACAGAAGCAGCAACAGGAAGAGAAGCTGCAGCTGAATGGTGAATAATTTTGTCATGAGAGAGAAGCAGCTCTGGCAGTGAGACCGAGCGTCTGCTGCCTGACAATGGGCACGCATGTGGAGCCAGATGGACCATGAGCAAAATTAAGGCACTTAATAAGACACAAATATGTAGACTCAAAGATGATGTGTCATCAAGTTCCACCACAGAATCGCAAAAGAATACCTTCAACTTTGGGCTTGTCTGGTCCCTTAAAGAATTTTTGACGTATAAGGAGATGAAAAATTATGCAGATATTAGTGACAAACGAAAAACGATTACCCTTATCAACCACCTCCTTCCTTCCTCATTTATTGTTGGTGCTGATTGGGCACTCAGCCACTCCTGCATGCATATAATAAATGGTAAAAATGGCCTGCATTTGTAAAGGCACAGAAAGAAGAGGGGTTTATTGGTCCCCCTCTTTCATCAATGGCAGCCTTTCCCCTTAGTTGTCTTTTGCATTTTTATCTTATTTGTAGTAGTTTTTTGTTGTTGTCAGTAATCCTTTTCAGATTAACTGCAGCAACACTGTGGTAACTCATATGCTGAGTTCCTCTGAATTGTGGATTTTAGGGGCTGTGAAACATTCTTATGTAATACCTGGAGGAAATGTTATTCTCTGTGAATAATCCATCGTAGTATTAGGGTAGGTGAAATGCAGACTAGAAGCTGGTGGTTAGGGGCAGTACCTGGGAAGCCAAATCCAGCACTAAGCCCCTGCCTTGGTCAAGGGCACCGTGATCGGAGAATAACCTGTTTCTGATGGCAGGAGCTCGCAGAAGAAACTAAACAAGCCGGAGCACCTACAGACCATGCAAACTCCACCAAACCTGGTATGGGTGAAACTCAGGGCCCCTTTGCTTTGAGAAAAACACTCTTAAGCGACAAACCACCATACTAGCTTACATATATGTATGTGTTAAAGTTCATAAAATCAAGCAGGTTAAACTGCCACCATGATGTCACCTATTGATTTTGGTATCCTAATTATGGAGCTTCAACTTAGTACCAAGTTAGCAGTTGGAGCCATAGAGTATAGAGGTACAATATAAAGACATATCAGCTAATTAGTATCAAGTAGGACTTACAGTAGCACTGAGACAGCGCAACTCCCACTAAAGGGCAAGGGTTACACTAAAACTTTGATGTTTTATGATGTTTTTATTACAATATGATGATGTCAGCCTGTTATGAGGGATATACTGAAAAATATATTACTCGATATGAGTGGTTAAAATTTCAACGTCAACTTTAATCTTGGGCGTCGTTTTCTTTGTGAGTATTTATTACACGGTATGCTGCGGGGAAAAGCCTGTTCTAACGTTTGAGTCTAAGGTTTATTTTTTAGCAGCTGGTGGCTCTCTTTTGCTTCTCATCCTGAATAATCTGCTCTTTCATGTGATTCAGTTTATTTTGAAAAGTCTCAACAGGATCTTGAGCTTTATTGTGAAAGGTTTATGTGTAAAATAAACAAGCAGACACGCAGGGGTTTTACCGTTGTTGTTGCTAACGACAACGCATAAAAACAGTCGCTTGTCCGTCCGTATATAAAATATAAGAGAAAGAGAGAACTTTAGGAAATTAATATAGCCACTACAGTGACCATCGAAACCATGAAAACATATTGCCATAAACAGTTTATTTTGCGACACCACGAAACAAACGATAGCGTAAAATGAAACGATAGACGTTTTTATATCGTCATCTGATATATATCGTTATATCGAACAGCCCTATGTGAAGGTTGATAAAATTGTGGGTAATATAAATTTTCTTTGATTTTCACATTTGAATCAGCCCAAGCTGTTATTAGTATCTACGATCACACAACATAATATATTGACAACTGTGGACACTAGATTGCTAACGAACCTGAAGCACAAAACTCTCAGATGTTCTCTGAAGAAGTCCAGTTCAGTGCCTCCAATTTAAAGATGTGGGGCCTAGCAGACACTGATTGGCTGCCTGTCTCCGGGCACCTTCCAATAAACGCAGCAATGTCTGAAGTCATTTTCCTTTTAAACATCCAGATGGATATACTTCAGGAGCCAGCCTCGAATGGACATTATGGTTTTTGGCACTTCCAAGTTCCAAGGTTAATTTTTTAAAGAGCATTTGATGACATTTTATAGGCAAAATGAGAAGATAAATCCAGCTGCAATGACACCTCAAAAAGAACAATGTGTTCAATCGCAATATATCAACAGTGTGACTTTCTTTTACTCTTTTGACAGGCTGTCAAAGATGGGAACTTTTGCTATCATTTCCAAAGGACAATATGGCAAGCACATGTGAGACACTCCAGATGTAAGGATATTATTTCATGACTGTACTGTCGGTATTCTGTAGGCTTCTTCACAAACTTGAGAGGTTTAAACACTGAAATCCTGAGACTTACAAATTTTTAGTCTGGTTTTGCAAAGCTGAAAATCACTTTAGATTTGTCACTACAGGAACCTGCAGTTCTTCACCAGCTTGTAGCCTGAGGGAAACACTCAATAGTAAGAGGGAAGCATGCTCTGACTCAGCAGCTGTCTGATTCTGATGCCAGCACGGGAGTCTCTCCGGGGCTTCTTCATGGCTCAATGAAGGTGTCCGTAGGCAGAGATGATCTTGGTGTTACTACTCATTAGACTGCACAAAATAAGACTGTGTAGGCAGACAGATACAGTAAATAAGCTGTAAGCGACAGCATTTCTGGATCCACCATGACCTACATCAGATAACAGCCTGATAGAAGAAAACATCAAACAGTGTGCGGGTGAGTCATGAGGCTGTGAGAGGAAAGGTGTGGCACTGTAAAGAGTGAGTGGTTGAGTTGAGGAAGGTGACCAGAACAAATGCTGTTTTATGCATTTGTGCATTTGGTAGCAGACCCAAACGTTTTTAGCATCTAAACTCGATACATTTGTTGCCAAACCTAAACTAGAAAGCAAAAAACAAAGAAAAACAATAAATAAACCAGATATGAAAGTTCTCAAAGGGATGCAAACCTGGATTTCTTAGTCATCATCCCAGGAAATTGTCCCACCACCACCCCAATGTGTGCGCCAGAGCTCAGGGCAGGTTTCTACCTGTCCATGTCAGGCACAGCAGAAGCATTACGTCAATAGAGATCTAACTGAAAGGCATAATTCTGGAAACAAAGTTTTATCTGTTATTAAAGTACACAGGTTTCTGAAGATTAATTTACTCATGTACAAATAATATTCCATATTTCTTGATCAACTTTGACATGTCCTCCTACAGGGTACTGCAGCAACTTTATTGCAAGATGAACACATTTTAGCAGATATCAACATAACCAGTCAGGCAAGGTGTTTGTCCCCAAGCAGGCCACTTGTCAAACAAACCATCGCTCGCAAATATTTTATTCTTGTTCTCAGTAGCCTATTTTGGTTTTAGTCATGTGGAAAATGCAGCAAGAAGACAATACTGCTTGTGCAGGTCTGAAAAGTTCAGGGCTTTCATTTACAAGTATTACAAGATACAACCCAAGCAGCCTCTTTTTTTCTCAACAAGAAGGTTGATAATGTGATATCAGTGAAGACAAAGTTGTATTTCCCCCGCAAAATCAAACCAATTTCCTTTTGTAAGTTTACATTCAGTACACCCTGAAAAGCAACACTTTACTGTACTCTGTTGAAAATAAACTACTAAACTACTGGCAGCTGTTGCTGTCTCGGTACGGTTCCAAAAAACTCCAGGGTGGTTAGTTTCCGAACCATCTACCAGGTGTACGTTACAAGTTTGAGCTAAAAAAAAAACCCATCCCAAAGCCACAAATGCTTTGTATTCTCAAAGCTAAGAGGTACTACAGATGTGCAAAGGTCTGTACGGGACAGCTATGAGCCATGAAATGAACTTAAATTATCAGTTTTCTCCAAGACTCCAGAACAGAGCACCTTCTTCCTCCATTTATTTTTATAGCTTCCACCCCATACGTCTGGCCAATCAGCAGACTGAACATTCTTAGTGGTGTGTAGTGACGCATTTTTGTTTGCTCGGACTTTGCTTTTATTTTTCTGTTTGAAAACTAATTCAATCTGTGTGAAAATGCTACAAGTTTACAAATTTATCAACTGAATAAATGACGTCTAAAAAAGCCCTTAGTATGTGGTAAAGAAGTGAAGAAAAGCAATATTTGGATAACTGCTACCATCCAAATCTCTGATTTAGAGGCTGATTCAGGGACCTGATGATGGATATTAATTTCAGCTTGTAGCTTCAGAGTTATTTCAAGCTGTCCTCTGCTTCTACGATTTGTATGCCTCTGAGACACATTCTCGCCACACCAACATCATTCTGTCTCTCAATGTAAGCAATGACAACATCCAAGGAACATCTGCTTTCTGCACCACGTCACCTGTTGACTGATGACTTAGAAAATGCACGACCTGAAGCTTCTTTTCTTTTCTTTTCTTTTCTTTTCTTTTCTTTTCTTTTCAGGAGACATGTTGTAATGATAAGATTACCTTGTTCATGATTACCCTGATGAGGCCTATGAGATGAGGTGCATAGGTTTCACAATAAAGTACGCTCAGACGCTCAGATATATACCACCCAATCAGAAATTAGTACTTTCGGTACTGTTTCGGCACATTCAAGTACTTTCTCACATCTTTTGTTTCCTTAGAACCACAAATCACCGATGACGCTCCAGCTTTTCTTTTCTATCCTCTCAGATAATTTTGCCCTTCGGGGGAATTTCTAACCAGCTAAGCAATGCTGTTGTTTCCTCTACCAGCAGGTTTCCCAAACAAGGAGTGGCATTATTTCCTGGTCAACCTTCTTGGTACATTACGAATAAATATGCAACACAGACTAGGAAAAGGCAGCTGAGTAACAAATGCTGAACCTCTCCAGGAAACAGGATAAGATCATTAAGTCACAGCATGCCGTCTACTGCTTCAGTGCATGGGAAAAATTGCTCAGCTTGAGGGTTAGCGGGAAGGCATGCAGTGAAGAGGGCGGACAAAGGTAGTTTCATATTTACACTGATAACAGAGAGTCTGGTTTCACCTGACATACAAAAGCACAGAGGAGCCCCAGTGTGCTAGTTTAGGTCCAGAAATGATCAAGGACAAAGCAGACCGAGAGAACCCTCAGCCTCTCAGACCTGGAATAAACAACTATTTTATCCTGAAGTGGGTCAGGAGTTTGAATAAGACTACAAAAGGCTGTTTGATCTGCAATAATTGGTCGATATTTCCTACATACTCTATAAAAAAATTCTCATTTCTCACCTATACTGTACATTCCAGCAGAAGTATAAAGGCTTGGAAACTCCCCAGGCAGTGCCTGCGTGACAAGAGTTCACCGTTTAACATAATGCTACAGCACGATGTTTCAAACTATCCAATTTAAAAAAAAGAAAAACACTGTTCTCAACCTAATTTGAAGACTAGATTTGACTATGGATGTTTCTGGCAGATTATCTTACTTGCCGACTAGTCTAAAAGTCAGAACAGCCAAAAGTTAAATATTGTACAAGTATTTTGTGTGTATTTCAGAGCCATTTAAAACTGTATATAAATTTATCAGGTAGCCATTAATCAGTATGATGTGTGTTGTACATAACAGTGCACAAACAGTGCCAGATAAGCCTGCAGAGTGTAACTCCCTCCAGAGAGGGAGTCAAAGAAAGCAGGCAAAGGAAAGGCAGCAAGCATTTAAATTACCCACTCCTCCAACTCAGGGAGGTAGTGATCAAAAATAACAATACAGGACTCTTTCAAAGCCCTGTAATTGAAATGAGTGCACTTTAAAGCATGGCTTCCTGCAGGTTACCAAATACACATCTGTACTTAATGTGGTTACACATTACTCTGATCACTATGCCATTTCATGCCGACAACGTTTGCATAACTGCAGTGTCCAAAGCAACACTTTTCCCCTCACTGGGCCGTGGGCCATAAGTTTTACCTGTTACGCAGGCACACGCGCACACGCATGCACATACACACAAACCCAAACTATACCTCAAATGTTTAAACTGTGACAACATATTTCTTCATGAAAAATCGTAGCTCGTTTTGAATTCGATGACAGCAACACGTCTTAAACAAGCTGAGACAGGGCAACGAAAGATTGGAAAAGTAAGTGGTACTACAAACACTTGTTTTAGTAAGACAATGCTACACCACGCACACTACATCTATTACAACAACTTGGTGAACCGATTTACATCAATTTAAAATATTTGCCCCATCATAAAATGATAAATACAACAAAGACGACCCAGGACTGCTGAGCAGCTAAAACCCCGATAATATCAGACAAAAATGGGTCAACAGTTCTCTCCCAAAAGTCCAGGAGCTGGTCTCCTCAGTACCCAGATGTTTATATTCTGTTGTTAAAAAAGAAAGAAAGAAAGAAGTTGTGGTAAACATTAACCTGTCACAGCTTTTTAAAAAATGTGTTGCTGCCAACAAACACAAAGAGCTCTAATAGTTTTCTTAACATGAAACATTTTCTCAGTTTAAACATTAATATGTTTAAATGTCTGAATAAAACACAGATTAATAGGATTTGTAGATTATTACTTTCCATTTTATTTGTATTTCACACAGCATCCCAACTTTTTTGGAAATGTGCTTGTATTTCTTTCTTATTATTTTTATACAGCTGCTTAGCTTATTCAGAAAAAATTTTTTATTCCTTATTTATATTTTCTATTCATCTAAATATGCAGAATAATTAGCAAGTGACGATTAAAATGGATTTAGCGCAACTTAAGACACACTTGTGCACAATGCAGATAACACTGCTAGAAGAAATACGATGGTGAGAGTCTAGGCAGGCAGCTTGTTTCAGCTCTCTCTCTAAAACAAACCGGAGGTGGATGGGAACAGGTGAACAGATCATCCTAATTCACAATTTAGTTTGTTGATCAGGTGTTTGCAGCAGTGCTCTTTACTCTGCCTCTTTGCTGTACTAGATATTAAAAGGCGAGAGAAAAATATAAAAATATTCTTGATATATCCCTGAAAACCTCTGAAGCTTTTTGTTAAAATCCTTCCATTTTCTTGACAAACCCCAGAAGTCACAGCCTCTTAACCGCAGTGCAACCCAGTAATCTGATACTACAGTTATACTGTCATTAAATCTTTAAACAATTAGTCCCTCTCCCTTTTCTGTCATCTCCTATCTAATGCCTTTCGGTGAGAGATGTCAAATAGAGCCACCTGATCTTACAAGCTCTTACTCCCAACTGTAAGGGAATCCCCCGCAGCAGAACAGAGCTGCAAGACCGGGCAAAAATGTTGCAGGGCTGCTCCAGTGAGACTAAGATCAAAGCAATGCACAGTCTGTTATCACAGCATCTGATTACACCTTTATCAGGGAGTTTTCACTCACCTATGTAATGGGAAAGGTATTGCTGTCCGTCTCAAATTTGTTCTGTTTACCGCAGTTATGTCTGTGTGTGTGCATGCGTTTGAGTTTCCTCAACACGCCAATCCCTGCATATGTTTGCATGCACGTGTAAGAGGCTTATCCCTGAAAAAGTTACATCACAAAACTAGAAAACCTGTAATCTCTGCTCTGTAATCCTCATCCCCAGGTTACCCACAAACTTTCCATCTATCACAACCTTAACAGACACTCTTCTGTGTTTTGGCTTCCAGAGCAACAAAAACGTTAACGATACTTGCACAACTGGCAGCTGGATTATCTTTGAATGGCATCTGGCAAAAATGAAATTAATCACTTTTATTTCATTGTTTTGACAGCTGTATGAGGTTTTCTGTGGGATTTAAATGTGCAAACACAGCCTCTCTACTAGGGCTGGGCTATATCATACCGTTCACGGTAATACCGGTGTAATTTTGGGCAACGATAGGAAAATGAAATATCGCAATAGAATATGGGTAAAACGCGCATGCGCAGTGCCTATGTTTACATACGCACATGGCGGCGACGCAGAATGAGAAGAGCGAAAGCGGATTGTTGAATGAAACAGATGAACCAGAATTGGTTTGTAAAAATGCTGCAACTTCAGTGGTGGAACTGGTTTAGCTTTCGTCTGTCAGATACACAACAAAGCACTATTTTTGGTAGAGCATGCTAGCGGGCCGTCGTTATTACCGTGTTGTTTGGAAAATACGGCACACTTAAAATCAATCCTTTTATTTTTCTGAAAATCGACAGTGCGCCTTATAATCCCGTGTGCCTTATGTATGAATTCTGGTTTTGTTTACTGACCTCGAAACGATTTTATGTCGTAAACAAAAATCTGTCAAATGTTTCAGTACGACTTTGCTAAGCTACGAAGCCGCACCGCTTGATGGATTGTCGGAGCATTACGGCTATATTAGGCAGGCGCCTCACACACAAACACACATACACACACACACACACACACATACATACATACATACATAGTCATATCGCCCTGCTCTACTCTCTACCAGCTTAGGATGAGTTTTCATGGTATCTGTGTCAGCAGGGAGCTACATTTAACCATCCGCTATTCCCGCATGACAGCAGTGTCCTCAGTTGACCGGATTGCATTTTACAGCATGGCTTCAGATGCAAGGTCTGTCTCAAAGTTTTGTCTTGAAACTAAAAACAGCACTTTAAGATGAAATGAAAATTTTTCTAACTTCATCATCTGGCTGCAATGAACCACAGACTAAACTTAAGAGATCCGACACGTCATCACACATCTGTAGTCATTACAGAGGGTTTTAATTAAAGTTGTACTGCACTGTGTTTTTAATCCAGGTGCTTGGTTTAGGGCAGTGGTTCTGTGGCATGGACTTTTACATGGACCTTAAAACAATAATTCAAAACCAAAATTGTTTTGTTTTTTTTAATGACAGGGAGATAAGAATTTTTTAAGTTTCTGAAACAGAGAAGAAAAAGCTCGAGAACCCTCTCTTTACACAAATATTGACTGGGCCCCAAACTTGAAGCATTACCTTTGATGGCGTGATTAGTCATTTAGTATCAGCCAACACCAGGAGTGACCTTTGGACCCTGTTCAACACCTCTTAAGGGACCATTGGAGTTAATCACACAAAGTCAGCTGACAGCCGTGGATCTGTTTGAGCTGCTGCTATAGTTACTTTATTTGCAGTCACAACAGAGGCAGCTTTCTCAGTGGTCCCATTCAGAGGTTTTTGGTCGTTTCTAACTTTTTTCAGGGAAAGCTTAACACCTACTATTACTGAAAGCTAATACAGAGCTGGGTATGGCTTGTGTTGTATCACTTGGGTGTGGTTAAACACTGACAAGAAAGAAGAAGAAATACATTTGAGCTACAAACCATCCTGCCATGAACACTTTTTCCTCACACCCCTATAAATTATATAAATGCCTATCAACCATAGCTATATATAGATATTTGAAAGTGCCCATTGTTTTTAATGAAGGAAAGCAGAACATCTCTGTTCAAGTATCAAATGTCCTGATGTGAAGAAAGCAATGGAAAAGCAACAGGGTGAAAAATATTTTCCAAAGATGTGGTAATAATTACACCTTAAAGCATTTCCAGTCAACTCGTTACCTGAATAATATTTACACGCGGTAACATGGCTAATTTCTATATGCAAAACAAGCACATGGATAATTAGCTAATCATTTCATGATGATCATCATCATGAAAAATGCTGTCAATTAAATGGAAAAACCTGACTAACAAACCACAAGTGTCTCTGCTGATATGTCTGTTTGTCAACCATGACTGTCATGCAGTGCCATGCAGAGATGTTACCAGAGGGGATACTTAAGGTATCATTCGACATCTAAATTCTGAAAATGGAACAATACTTGTTTTTCTTCAGCACTGTAGGCAGCGTATAGAGGGAGTAAGGGGGCGGCATACTGTGACAAATATGCTAGTTTATTATTACATGCATAAGAAGAAGAAGTCGGAAGGCAACAAAGACAGGAAAAACTAAACTTTGTTCCACAGGGTAAAATGTTTGTAACTTACATTAAATGTTGGTGATAACATAATGCCACAGAAACATTAGTAGACAACTCATCAACCATCCTAACAGTTTGTGTTTCATTTCATTTTGTGACTTATCAACCAAATATAAGGTTTTAAATAAATGATGTGCCAACATGTCAGTGTTTAAAGACAAACCTATAATACAAGAATTAAATAAGTTCATGTTAAATTAATATTAAATATTGCATCAAATGTAAAGGAGTTAATGTCTAAGTACGTGGGATGATAATCTTGGACAGCTACCTAGGGATGGGTACCGGTATCCGGTGCCATGATGGCACCGGTTCTGACATAAACGGTAGTAACCAGACCGAAAAGCAGCGCACATTTCAGTGCTTTATTTTCCTGAGCTGTGATACACTTTAGATTCTAGCCAATCATTTTACCTTTGCAAGGATAGTAGGCGGGCCCAGGTACGTATGTTCTTTTAGAGCAGTTACAGATTAAAAATGCCCAAGACGAAGCGGTCAAAGTCTGGCTGTACTTCACAGCAAAAGATGCAAACTCAGCAGCCTGCAACAAGTGCTTTAAGCTGATACTGTCAAAGGAGGTAACACCTCAAATCCAATGAAACACCTGGCGACGCATAGTGGGGTTTTTTTAAGCCGAAAAATGCGCTGTATTTGATAGCTTGCTGCAAAACCTCACACCGAGCACATCTACTGCGGGTGTGGTGCCTGTTATCGGACCGGGAGTTAGCAACATCCCCCAAGAACCCGAAGAGGAGAGTCCTGGCCCCTAGCCCTGCCAGTGTAGCAGAAGTGATGACGGATGATGATGGCAGCAGCAGCCGTTCTTCTGTGTGAGTAGCTTAATGTTGTTGTGTGTAATTTACGTTGAGTAAGCTCAACGCCTTGAGGCGACATTTGTTGTGATTTGGCGCTATATAAATAATATTGAATTGAATTGAAATTGAATTAAGCTAACCACATTATTACATTAATGCATGTAAGGTGAACTAGCAAACATCATCATAGCTACATGCGGCTGTCTTCTTGTTTGATGGCAGATACTCCCTTCACCCTGGGCAAAAAGGCTAAAATGACCAAAGAAAACGTGGGAAACAGCTAAACATGAGAGGTTTTTGGACAAAGTTTCTGTTTTTTCCCCCCATTGTTTAAGCACTGCTTCCAGCCAAGAGTGATACCATAAATCCCCTATAGCTGCAGAAAAGGCTAACATTGTTATCTTTTTACAAAAAAAAAAAAAAGCTGAACATGAGAGGTTTTTGGACCAATTTTGTGTTCTTCATTCTTTAAGCACCGGTTTGAGCACCGTTTAAGCACTGTTTCAAAAGTACCGGTTTGGTACTGGTATCGGATAAAACCTAAACGATACCAATCCCTACAGCTACCTATATAGCAGTTTTTAAACTCTATTTGAGCACTCAAAGCACTCTCTTACCACAAACGTTATTCACACACATATTCATATAAGCACTTTATTTTTTTTAACCCACTCTGTTCACACAGAGTTCAGTATCTTGCCCAAGGATTCTTCAGCATGCACAATAGAGGAGCCACGTCCACCTCGTACTCATTGATATAAAATTGGGTATTGAGAAACATGTAATTCTGTGGCTAAGTTTCTACTAATACAATGGTAGGTCTGTGCTGAATCCCCGCACTTCAGTTTTACAGCACTTCTCATGCCTTGTTCTCTTGTTTTAAACCACTGATATGGTGGCAGATCATTTATGATGTAATCAGTTTCTGGAGCACAACCAAAGATTTCCCAACTTTTTAGATTAGATCAATTTTATTCATCCAATGTCAATTAAACATTTACTGATGGCAGTTACAAATAACCATTGGTGACAAAAGCTAAATATGTTGCAATCTCATCTTAAAGATAAAGTGGCTACCATCAGAAACAAAGGATACCTCTGGATTACATATGACCCAGATTCAAATACATCAGGTGGTGACCCACACAAACAAAGACTTGAATGTCCACTAGCAACCAACTTTCACCTACAAAGCGATGGGCTGAGAGTGGGTATATTATTAAGGTTAATCTCATTAAGTGAAAATTTGCTCTCAAACCTTTTGGGTTCTTGCACCAGATTAATGCACATCTTGAAAATCTGCAAATTTAGGATACAAAAATATGTATGTTCTGCTTTCTTTTAAATATTATATTAATATACTATTTAAATCTGCTGTTGGCAGAAACAACTGTTTAATGTGGTCTGGAAAAAGATGCATGACAGTGACTCATATGCAGCATAAAATCCAGTCCTTTACAGTCACATCACATAAGATCTTACCGCTAACTACAGACCGCTAAAACTAAAAATCAACTTCTTACCTAACAGCTACTAACTACTCTAGCTTTAGCTTCTTTGCTATCCTGCACTAATCCACATTTTTTTCCACTTCACTTCTGCTCTTTTCAGCTTTTTTTCTTACTGCACAGCACAGGAAGTGGGGCGGCTTTTTAAACATGGGAAGAAGGGAAGTGATCAGGGGTGGGTTTGATGCTTATCAGTGGGTATGACACAGCTGTGGGGCTAGACAGCATGCTGGTTATGGAGGTCAAAATATGTTATAATTACCACAGCTAAGTCTCAGGGCAAAGGGAGCAGCTGGTGCCAAGACCCCCAGCCGGGAGCTCTATTTCTATGGGCACAGTAGTCTGGCTGATGAAGTGTGTCTCAATGCCACCGGCTCACACTGAAGGGCAGCACTCTGAGTCATGAGTCATTCTCTGAGTGATCATGTGTCACGTTATTTGTTTCAGAAAAAAAGAAACCAAAGTTACTGTCAGATGTATTAACAACCTTGCTTTTCTTCAGAGATAAGAGTCATAAAGCATGTGGAAATGTTACAGCTGCCCAGCAACACAAAGAACTCTAGAGAAAACCTGCTTTACAGAGGTAAGTGACTAAGAAGAAAACTACTGGAAACAACGAGCAATCTGTCATCCTCAACACTTGGCTTGAACTCGAGAAAACGTACAACCGCTGCAACCAATGAATCCAATCCAACTTTATTTATTGAGCACTTTAAAAACAACATGGTTGACCAAAGTACTTTCCAGTAAAAAATTGTGATAAAAGTTAAAAACTATGCATTAAACAGACAAAGAAAGTTAAATAACAATAAAATAAATAAATAATAATGACTACCAGCTAACTCTGATACTACTCCTAAAATGCCTTGGAAAAAAGGTGTGTTTTTAAAAATGATTGAAAAATCTCAAGTGTTGGTGCCAACCTAATATGGAGGGGCTGCTTATTCCATAATTTGAGGGCCACGACAGTGAACAGCATAATGAAAACAAACAAACCAACAAAAAAATTCCATAATTTGCAAAAAAACAACTATTCTGGTTCAGATTCTAATAAATCCACACGCCCTGAGAAACAATAATACCTTTTCAGACTGTAGAGTAGAGGCATCAACATGAGGCAAGTCAGAAGACTCAGGCCAAGTCACGGGTGTCATTATGTACCAGCGCTGACGATAGCTGTCATATTTAAAAATGATAAGTTAACTGCATTAAAATTGCACATAAAATCGTAACTAATCCAGTGCCAGCATGGTTAGGGCTGTTCAATATAACGATATATATTGGATGACGATATAAAAACGTCTATGGTTGCATTTTACGCTATCGTTTGTTTCGTGGTGTCACAAAATAAACTGTTTACGGCAATATTTTTTCATCGTTTTGATGGTCACTGTAGTGGCTATATTAATTTCTTAAAGTTCTCTCTTTCTCTTATATTTAATATAACCACACTAGCGCCTTTTTTTATGCGTTGTGGTTAGCAACAACAACGGTAAAACCCCCGCGTGTCTGCTTGTTTATTTTACACATAAACCTTTCACAATAAAGCTCAAGATCCTGTTGAGACTTTTCAAAATAAACTGAATCACGTGAAAGATGCAGAGTATTTACGGATGGGAAGCAAAAAAAGAGCCGCCAGGTGCTAAAAAATAAACCTTACTCAAACGTTAGAACAGGCTTTTCCCCGCAGCACGGCGTGTAATAAATACTCACAAAGAAAACGGCGGCCGTTACAACTTATGTCTAAAAATTTATTGTTTCATGCATCTGTTAAAACACTCGACTCCAGGTACACGATGCCCAGCTGGAAACACTTCCCGCAAGTCGATCTGCCCGAGATTCACAGAATTTACAGAAAATGTTACATTTTTGTGATTTATATCGTTATCGGACGATAGATGTCTTAATATCGGGATATGAGATTTTGGTCATATCGCACAGCCCTATAAAGCAAGATGCTCGCTAAAAGGCTTTCACCTTTCTTCTGCTGCTGCTTCTCTTCCAATCCAGTAAACCAGACTGAGTCACTCACACAGGTGCAGGTAGACTGGTGTTATTATGCAGACTGCTGAGGAATTATTGTAATTACCGCTTTGTTTTCTTGATGGAGCCACTGTAGTCTGATGCATTTTTGGAATTGAAACAGAGTGACAAATTCATAGTGCCTTTTATTGCATGGAGTTTAAGATATAAACTCCTGCGTCACCTGATCTTTCACTGAAATCAAAAACCTAGTGAAGACTCTGTGACTCCTTCACGCCCCATGGCTTTTCTTTCCCTTAAATTTTCTTAATAAATTCACAGCCAAACGGTTTGATGCTCTATGTACAAGTGAAGACACACCCAGGATGGAACAAACATGGCTGTAAAACCGAAAGCAATGCCAGAAAAAAAAAAAAAAGCAGAATTAATCATCTAAGTGTGAGATCGAATGAGTGAAGGAGTGGAACATTTGCTGGCTGTGCAAAAAAGCAGCAGAAATTGCAAACAAAAAAAAAGTCACCATGTGATCAACAAAACCACAGTTCTTACAAACAGGATAAAACATGAGTGTGCTTGTGTGTGTTCTTGTGGGCCGTCCATGTGGCATGCTTTGTTTACACAAAGCCAATGGTTTGTATTACCGCAGATGATGGTTGGGTTACAGTGAATGTTTGCTCTCCTGCTTTGTTGGAAGCTAAGCTAACATCCACTAATGTCATCTGAGAAACAAAAGAACGACACAATTTTACATCTGATTGCTCTCAAGATTCGGTGACTTCTGTGAAATGACTAACTTCCTGATTCACAGTTTCTGTTCATTCTTGCTGTCATGCAACTTTACATTTTATTTTCCAGTGTTTGATTGAGTCCCACATGAGATAAGATGTACATGAAACACAGCAACATTTCATAAACCATGCTGCCAAGATCTATAACTTACTCTCTGTTCTCAGACTCAACAACAGAATATACAGTGTACTTTAGTTTGAAATACAAGATTAAATAAATACATAAATAAATATCATACAACAATCGCACCAGCAATTGTGAACGTGTGCTGTTGTAAATACTAAAAAGTAACTTTACAATTTTCAACAGGCTTTATAAAATGAGATCCGGTCATTCAGAAACCAGGCTTTACTTCAAGCAACAAAGACTGTCCCTTTCCTTTAATATCCCAGGCCCTGCTTTACAGAAGCCAAGGTCAATCCTGTCCAAAAAAACAGTGACCTTGGAATTAGCCTGGGAAGGAAATGAGACCTGACAGCTGTAGGTATTTTCCCATCAGAACAATATGGACTAACACCACCCTCTTCCCAGGTCTTCCAGTAATGGGGAGATAATGAAAAACAGCACTGGCCTTTCAACCAATCCTAAAAGCCCAAACGAGCTTGAGCCAACATGACATGATGGTCTAAAGATAAAGGTCTCTTTTCCAGTCTCCTTTCAGAAGTACATGACAAAAGTAGTGGTGGTTTGCTGGCTTTGAGCTGCCATCACTCTTCCATTGGCTAATACACAAAGAGAGAATCTATGCCCTGCATGATCACTGTGACATTTAAATGACACTTAAATGTCTGCAATCATCATCATAACATGATTATTGGGGATGTAGGTCGGTGGTTTTTTAACTTTCTCTAGTATGTTCCACTTCAGCAGCTGGAGATGGTCACCCAAGGGTTGAGCATTAAACACCCTAAACTTCTGAGATGGGAGCCTCAAAACAATCGCGGTCTGACTCGAACTAACTGCAGTCACACTCAGGCAGATTGATGAAGGTCGGCCAGAAAATGTAGTCTCATTCAATGTAGCAATAGGGGACTCAACTCCTCTGGCTGCCACCTGGCTGAACTTTGGTCATATCCCTGTATGAACCAAGGCTGCTCAATTTCTGTTTCAAATCTTTGAGGTCCTAGATGGACTCTGACGTCCCACTGACTCAGCTTTAATGCTGTCTTAAAGCAGCAAAGTCATTTTGAAGATGGCAGCTGACTGTGAGTGGTCACAAACCGGGTCCCTGTTTTCAAAATAACCACGATGACACCTAAAGTTCACTGCGCACAGTCGCAATAACTTTGGTTGTGATGCCATCGTGTTCCTTAATGCATTAGGGGTGCAGGGCTCGCAAAATCGCTAGCCCGACGTCCCGGGGCTAGCGATTTTTCCAGTCGGGCTACCAAAATCTAACTCAGCCCTGCCCGTCGGGCTATCGTAGGAAGGAAAATATATGTATATGCTTTTGCATTCTTTCGCCAATGTAGCTGAGTAATTATGTCATTGGCATCGATGAGCCACTGTCAATATGTGACATATTGAAATCGCGTTTGAATTTGCGCTTGCTTTTTGCTTTCACTTTCATTTTGCGATCGCGCGAACGGTGTGTAGAGAGCAGCAGCACTGATTGGTGAGTGACGATTAATTGCGCACCAATTGACTATGTGCATGTTAGCATATGCTACTTCCGGTGCGGAAACTCCTGTGGGGAGCTTTGTTTCCGGTGTCCTATTCGCGCCCTGTTTACGGTCCAAAACAAGTTAAGCAAATAAATAAATAAAGCGGCGATTTACATTTCTATAGATGTCTCGGGCATTTACCCAATATATCTGTAAATGATGTTCATCGACTTGTCGATATTTTTCCCCCACGCCTCAGGGGAAAAGAGAAAATGGATTCAAATGTTATATTTCTCAGCTGTCCCTCGTTTATCGCGGGTGTTATGTTCTAAAAATAACCAGTGATAGGTGAAATCAAGTAGCCAATTTTATTTTTTGACGGTGCAAAACGTTTCGTGTACATCGTGGACATACAGCACTGCACTTCAGAGTCACACTGCTAGCGATAGATGCAGCGATTCTGTACTGTACAGGAGAGACGGAGGAGATCGTCTGCGGCGATCAGGACGCAGGACGTAAAAAAGCATGCAAACTTGCACTAAAAAAATCTGTGAAACAGCGAGGTGAAAGGTGAACCGCGTTATAGCGAGGGACCGCTGTAATTTTGAAGGTAAGTCACAACATACCCTTCGTAAATACTAATGTATAGAAACCGTTACCAGCAATCATTAATTTTTTGTGTGACTTTTTTCACGGTTTGTTAACATGCTGTGTAGGTGTGTACTTGACTAGCTGATATCGACATAACGGAAAACATCTGGTTTGACTATTGTTCACCTGTAGTTTGAATGCTGAACATTTGCCTGTTTAAATCATGAGACCAGTCACTATACAGAGATGTGCTTCTGAATGTGGACGATGTGTCTTCTGCTGCAGTGATGCAGTTCTGCTTGTGTTTAGTGATGTAAACAACTGATCGATCTAAACTCTTTAAACGTCAAAATTGATCATTAGATTTTTATGACACAACAGTGGTGAGTGTTCCCACCTTCTCCTCTTTGTAACTTAACGCGATCGTTCCGTTTTCGAGTTTTGGACATGATTTTGGAGTATATCTTCGCAGTAGCGATTGACCGCAAAGTAAAGCTACCGGAAATGTACAACCCCACATCCGGTCTCAAACCAGGAAGTTAGCATTTTCTCGTGCACAGGGTCAATTCCTCTGACATCGTCTTATCACTGATTAGCTTACTATTCAAACACGACAAGTGAAATCTCTTGCAGCAAGCTTAAACATGTGAGAGGTTGAGTGCGCAAAGAATCGCTGAGCGTTATGTGAGTGTGTGTGTAAAAGCAGGAGGATTTAAGCTGGTATTTTAGTTCTGCTCAGCCAAATAAGACAGGTCAGGGTGAAGAAGGGGCAGCCAAAGAAAAGCCTTCCGCAAAACGGAAAAGTTATGACAAATCAGACTATGAGGCAAAAAGAAAGCGCAGCTTTTTTGGTTTCATGGACAAAAGAATTTCTGTGGCTGGAATATGACGAGCTAAATAACATGATGTTCTGCCAGGTGTGTTGTGAGTTTCATTTGATTTCTGAGTCGACAAGCGCCTTTGTTACTGGGACCAGTAATTTTAAGAAAGACCCCATCAGAACTCATGAGAAATGCATTATTGCCCAGTCTGCAGTATCTTTCCCAGAACAAACAGCAATTGGGGAAAAAAAACATACTAAAAATAAACCAAGCACAACAAGAACTCCTGAAAAAGCTGTTTAGAACAGCGTGCTATATTGCAAAGAGTGAACTACCTTTGGCAAAATTTATCAGTCTTTGCAAACTTCAAAAAGCAAATGGCCTAGATCTTGGTTCCACTTACTTCTTACCCGTGACTTCAGTGGAAATTTCAGATTGAGGATCTGACACAGACTGATTCATGTTCTACACAGTTCTTACAAGTTCATAGAAATTTCTGTTCAATTTGAACCAAGTATTTGAGTTGATGGTTGTAATTTTTATACAGTTGCTGTGATTTGTATTTTAACAATTTTTTTGATTAACTTTTGTTTCCGTTACAATATTATACTTTAATGTATAATATTGTAAAGGAAACAAAACATAAAAAAATAGCTTTCTTTTTTATTCGGGCTACTTAAATTTATTTTGGGCTACCAAAAACTGAAGAATGCCTGCCCAAAGGGCTACCAGAGATTTTGAAATTTTGCGAGCCTTGGGGTGGCTGTAGCTCAGGTGGCAGAGCGGATCAGCCACTAACCAGAAGGTTGGTGGTTCAATCCCAGGCTGCTCCAGTCTGCATGCCAAATATCCTTGGGCAAGATACTAACCCCATGTTGCTCTCCGATGCATCCATCGGAGTGTGAATGTGTATGAATGTTAGATACTTAGCACTTAAGCTTAGAAGTGCTTGTGTGAATGAATTAGCTGTATAAAGCGCTTTGAGTGCTCGGACAGAGTAGAAAAGCGCTATATAAGAACCAGTCCATTTACCATTAGACGCCACCGTTTTTAAATAAATCATTAACAACTAAAAAATGATCAAAGCTAAATTCTAGTGAAATAACAATCAGTATGACAAATTCTATCTCATATTTCTCAAATACATTCATGTGGTAGCTTCATACCCTTTCAAATTCAGTAGGTAGGTTTCAACTGGGCAGGAGTGTTAAGTTCAACATTATGTGTAAATAATGTGTACAAGCGGCTATTTCATGCATTTCCATCCACACATTCATGATTCTGCTATTACAACTGTCTACCTGAGCATCCTAATCAATAGAAACACTGTCTAATGGTTTCCATCATCAATAATTGAGTGAGGCTAAGAATTTGGCCTCAGCAATATCCAGCACTCTAGAAAGCTTGTATTTGTCTATTATTACCCCTCAGGGTTATTTCACATCACTGCTTGGTAACAGTACACACAAGATTCACAGTGCAATTTCAGTTTAAGTCTTACAAATGGCTCACAAGGGTCATACAGTGCCAGCATCTACTGGATGTATGTAATGGATAGTATGAGCAGTTTATTGGCCCAGAAAACATAAAATCAAAACTTTATTGATATAATGCACACAGCATAAATACAGGCCACACAATCCAGCTCTGACAAACAAGCCTGCTGTTTTTCTAGTGCAAAATTTCTCAGGAAGGATTCTTCCTTGAATGGGCGTTGTTGATGTTTGAGGCAGGAAACAGCAATGGTCATGAGCACTGAAGTGAAGAGAAAATCAACAGATGACTGAAGAGAAGCAATATCATAGTGTTTTCAACTGCCGCATCAGTACACAAACAACAGAGGCCAAATATTTGACTCATTTGCTTAGTTTAGCAATGAGGATAAAAACTTTTCAAGTAAAGAAGGTTTGCTGTTTTCTTGTTTGGGTCCTTGTGTATATTTTTATTTGGGTGAAACTGTCAGAAGAAAAGGCCCCAGGAGTAAAGCCAATCTTAATCTGCACCATTACTGCAATTACATGTAACGCATGTGGAAATGGGGGAAACTATCATCCACATCAGACATCCTTAATCAGACAAGTGCAGATAATGGATTAAACAGAGAACAGAATGTGAGCGACCAGACAACACAAGATTTACAGTAATGAAGCCAAATGGCTCAGTTCTATTCTCTCCTCGGGAACGATACCCAAAACAGGAAATTGTCACCCCCAAACAAACCACACACTTCAGCTTAATTCAAGTCATCTGACTGATGCAATCATCAGCAGGCTCTATCGAGAGGGCATGATGTCACTGGACACATAACGCAGACTCAGCATTTACAGTACATTAGCAGGGCTCGCTGAAAGCCCAAGATGGAGAAGAGAGTCTTCTCAGCTGGAGCACTTTTGCTAAGAGATCAGTGGAGGAGCCAGTTTAAGGGGCTTAAGTAAGATAAAAAAAACTCCTGAAACATCCCATGCTACAAACAGATATTTAAACTTCATCTGGTCACAGCAGATCGTACACATTTTTTTATTTTGCTGTGAAAAAAATGAAAATGAAGATGTTGGAAAAAGTAAATGAATTTTTCTGAGTGCAACTGAAAGCGCACTGTGGACTCGCACTTTGCTAAGAAAACTACAGGGAGATGAAACCGGATTGACAGACCACCACATCAAACACCTGTCTACATGCTTTTCTTAGCACCGAGGACTCTTATTGAGCTTTTTGCTTGCCTCGGAGAAACTCTCCTACTGTCTGCATGCTTCAAGGACAGCCTACATCCAGCCAGCAGAGCAGGGTTTAATTTGGGGAACGACAGCCGGTGTCAGATAGAGACGAGCTGCCGCTGTTACAACTTACAGTGTAACAAAGCTCAACGGGAGCTTTTGACCTCAGCTACAAACCCATCTGCTTGAGGTCATCCTGTGCATTATGGGAAATTAATCTTACTATGTCAGGTGTCAGGGTTGACTGTGGAATGAACAGAAAGACAGGAGGCTGACCTGGAGGTGGTAGTTGAAGATTTTCACTGGGAGTGAGCAGAAGGGAAAGGATTAGAAATGACTACATCAGAACGACTGCTCAGGCTGAGCAGAGGTAAGACGGGGATAGCGTAGACATGTGGAGAGGAGTAATAGTGAATATGGTGGACAAAGGATGATGAATATGGAGCTGCCAGGCAGGAAGAAAAGGGAAAGACCACAGAGAAGATGCAGGGATGTAGTGAAGGAGGGATAGTATGACAGAGGATGCAAGGAGTAGGGTGAGATGGAGGCAGGTGGAGCAGCCAAAAGAAGAAGAAGAAGGTGCACAACATGCAGGAAATGTGGCCAAATAACTTTACAAGAATTTAAATTGATTTCAATTTCATTTCACTGGATTTGTCTAGGATCTCATACCCGATGCACTTTTGCCTTTCCTGTGCTGTGCTCGTAGATGCTGTACAAAGGAAAACGGGTCTGATGCACTCTTTGCACCTAAAGGCGTCCCATGGTGAGGGGAGATCAGGTTACCCTTGCTAGAAAGACTTTCCAGTCAAAATTTTTAAAAAAAGAAAAAGAAAAAAAGGCCACCTCACCAAGGCTCAAGTCCCTGCCAGAAAACCATGGTTTCCTCACTTCCTCCATCTCTCCCCATCTTTTACAGGTAATATTAATTTGAATAATATTTAGGTTAAGCAGCTGCATTATGTTTGTGGAGTTAATGAATAATCGAGATTATACTGATCATAGCGATGGATAAACTTGTGAATTTTTGCTATTTGCAATTCAAATGTTCGGCCTGTAGTGCTATTTGCTCTCCCTCCTTGTTTTGGTGTGACTTTCCGAGTTCTAGCCTGCAGACACGCGAGGCTCCGCACATCAAACCAGTGTAGATCAGTGGATAAACTGCACTGCAGGCTATTTAAACTTTGTAAAATACAAGACGCAAGGGGACATATTCCCAGAGTCTCACCTTTACTGTCCCTGTCAATTAACATACCACTGTGCAGGGACACCCACTGTAAAAAGAGCTTTCAGTCAAGATGATGACTGCCCTTCCTTATCGGGGAAGATTACCCTCGGGGATCTCTTTACACACAATGGATTCTTTGTGTCGTCCCATGGAAAGTCCAGGAGCTGCTTCCCACTTAGCCCACTTTATTCCCATTATTAACAGTTTCTTCAAGTTTGTCTAAATTAATAAACATTTCCAAATCGTTTCTATTTGACGTTTGTATACTGAAAATGCTCCCAGATGACTAACACCTGATGTTCTGCCTTTTTTTTTGGGGGGGGGGGGGGGGGGGGATATTTCTGTCAATTTCGAGGGTTCTTCAAAAACAAAACAATACAAGGAAGCAACATGTTGCAACAAGCAGGATGTGTGCTTTAAACGGCCTGAAGGGAGTACCAAACAGCTGAGCAGGCACAGACAACAACAGCGGCGGTGGCTGCTGGTGTCGTGTGGGAAACGCTCGGTCCACTCCCAGAGCAGCGGCACAAAATCCCCAATACATGTCCGACGCAACCGCACAGTGTGGTGCCTTGAACAGGCGAGAAAGAAAAGCCACAGCGCGGTGCTCTGCTCTTCCCCACGTCCACCATCACCGAGGAAAAGTTTATGTACACCAAGCCTACATGCGCGCCTCGCTGAGCCGGACTGAGAGAGGCACGCTAGGAGGAAGAAACGCTCCTCTCTGTGTCTTCTGGGTTTCGCTGACGGACAGCTTACCTTTGAAATGCAGCGACTCGGTGGTTCGTATCTTCACCGTCCCGCTTATAGACTCCCCCGGACCGTAAACCACCTTGTTGTTGGTAAAAGTAATATCAAATTCCTGAAGCTTTCCCATGGCTCTGCTCCTCACTACTCCGCTACTTCCTCAGCTCTGCGTATCTCTGATGCTGCGCTCTCACCTGCTGCCGCGAGCTCCCTCCTCCTCCTCCCCACCTTCCTCACTCGCACGCCTGTGACGTCACGTTGACTTTTGATAACAGATGCGCTCATGTGTGGTTTAAGAGAAGATGATTGTTTGATATTGTAAATAAATGACCAGACTTATTTTTTATTTATTTATAATATCAACTATAGACAATAAAGCAGGAACCTTCAGGGCTGTGAAGTGCCAATAACTGCACTTCCTTTACTGGACACTAGAGGCTACAAATGTGAGTCAATTTCTATAGACACCCATGTAAAAAAAAAAAGCCCAACTTTACAGCATTACAAAGCATGTTTTTAGCACTGTGTTTTGACTATTGCCCCCTGCTAAGAATTGTACAGTGAGCAAATTCATTTATAACTCATGAATTAGGTCACTGGAGCAGGTTGATGTGTCTGCTAGGCCACCTCCACTATCTCGCATCACTGAGCTGGACCTCTTGACCATGTATGAGCTGTTGGTGTCTTTTGGAGGATTTAAAACACTTTTTTGGGTCAAATATTCTTGGACACAGATCATCCAGGTAGTTTCTCCTCTGGTTTTCTTGCCTCAAAGTTGTATTTTTTTATTTTTGAATAGTATTAATTAGTATGGTTGTGCTTGTGCGTCATTCACAAGGGCAAGAATGGTGAGAATAAATGGATGTCACAAAACAGCCACAAGCATTCATATTCATTACAGGCATGATAGTTGGGTGAGGCATGATAGTTCCCATTGAATATCCAACACTGTCTTTGTTTGAGTTATTATTCCTAATTAAATGTAACACTGGTATTAACCCCCTAATCTATCTGCTTTTTAACTAAATTTTAATTTGTATTTATTTTAAAGTTTACTTATTTATATCTGTGTTCACCCATATCCACCCAGTTTATGTTCCCAAACTAATTATTTATTTATTTATATAAGGTCTACTAATTAAAAATGTGTTAAAGCATCAGTATATTGCCTTTGGTTAATTAGTGACAAAATTAAAAGAAATGCAGTTTTTTGCAGGTAAATGATGATGCAGTGTAGATTTGTGTTTTCTCTTTAAATCTTGACACTTCCACAATGAATAAAAGTATAGTATCATTATTGTAAACAGTATTTTGTAGGTGAAAAATCTGAGGAAATGTTGCAAACAAAACATTAAAAAATCTGTTTTGTTTTTTGTTCTTTGTTTTTAAATTTTCTTTGTTTTGTTTTGTTGTCTCCCTGAATGGCCCTTTAGGGATTTAACAACACTTGCGAGTGTTTCATCCTGCTGGATAAAAATGAAAATTACCACTTGTGCAAATGACATTCTACCTGCTGGGTTGTTTAAAAATGCTCTCTCTGCCATTGGCCCCTCTATTGTAGAGATATGCAATGCCTCTCTTTTAACGGGTGTGGTCCCTAGGTTCTGTAAGCATGCTGTTGTTGAGCCGATATTAAAAAAGAGCAGTTTGGATCCAACTCAGCTTAAGAATTATAGGCCTATCTCTAAGCTTCCATTATTGTCGAAAATTCTGAAAAAAGTAGTTGCAGATCAGCTTACCGCTTTTTTAGAAAAACATGAAATTTATGACAAATTTCAGTCAGGTTTCCGTAAAAGTCACTCAACAAAAACCGCATTACTTAAAGTCTCTAGTGACATTATGATGTCAGCTGACTCCAGAGCATCCTCAGTCATGGTTTTGTTGGACTTGACATCTGCCTTTGACACCATTGACCATACCATCCTGATTAACAGGCTCCGGGACATAGTCGGTGTGTCCGGTCTCACTTTGAAGTGGTTTCAGTCATAGCTCTCCAACAGATCTTTTAGTGTTTTTGCAAATCAGTTTATGTCACATTCTAAGGATCTGACTTATGGGGTACCTGTGCTCTATTCTCTTCTCACTATATCTGCTCCCTCTTGGAGCAATTTTTGAGAAGTATAATATTGCCTTTCACTGCTATGCTGATGATATACAGATTTATTTTGAGATTACTGACGATCTTGCTATGTCTTTTCACTATTTTCGTGAATGCATGCGTGAGGTTAAAGATTGGTTCAAGAGTAATTCTCTTGTCCTGAACGAAAAGAAAATGGAGATCGTGGTGTTCAATAGTAAAATCCCCCAAGACCAATTATGTGCTGCTCTGATGCCTTTTGCTAGCTCCCCTTCTGATTATGCCAGTAATTTGGGCATATTACTGGATAGCTCGTTTAAATTTGACAACGAGGGCCTGCCGTAGTGAGGTCTAGTTTTAATCAGCTGCGCCTCATTTCTAGGGCTAAGCGCTATATTCCGCACAATGATCTGGAAAAACGTATTCACGCATTCGTGACTTCCAGGTTGGACTACTGCAACTCTCTTTACATTGGCCTTTCCTCATCCCTTCTCCTTAGATTGCAGACTGTCCAGAATGCAGCGTCACGCCTTTTGACAGGTAGCAGGTAATTTTCCTCCATCACTCCTGTTCTTGCTGGCTTCCACTGGCTGCCAGTTAAATACCGTATTCAATTTAAAATACTAGTTTTCACATACTAAATTATCAATAATTTGGCACCGAGCTACCTCAATGAGCTTCTTAGGTTACACACTCCTGTCAGAGCACTTAGATCTGCTACCCAACTTCTTCTGGAGCAACCTCGTTCTCGGCTGAAGTCTCGAGGCGACCGTGTGTTTGCTGTAGCTGCCCCAGTCTTATGGAACAATCTTCCTGTTGCTATCCGGGCGTCTGACTCTATGTCATTGTTTAAATCACGGCTGAAGACTTATTTATTTAATCTTGCTTTCCCACCTAGTTAACATTTGGTGTGCGTTGCTACATTTTTATCCGTTATGCTTGTGAACTACTTTTATATATTATGATTGTCAAGGTTTTATACGTGCCAGGTCCTTTCTCTTTTCCCTCCCATCTCCTTTTTCCTATTTTATTTTTTGTCAAGCACCTTGGTATACCCTTGGTTTTTTATTATGCTTTATAAATAAAGTTTATTATTATTATGTTACCTCAAGGACTTATAATTAGGCAGTTCCCTGAGGTGTCTTATCACTTCTATACTGATGATATTCTGCTCTATTACTCTTTTAAGCCGATGGAAGTCCATAAACTGTCCTCTTTAATTAAATGTTTAGCTTCCATTGAACAGTGGCTCGGGGACAACTATTTACAGTTGAACTCTGAGAAGTCAGAAATATTAATTATTGCCCCCGACAACCAGATATCTCTAATCAAACAGCATCTTGGTTCTCTTTGGCTCATCTGTTCACCCGAGCCTCAGGTGTGATCTTTGATTCTGCCATGTCCCTAGAACAACACTCTCGCCAGTCAATTAGGAACTGCCTTTTTCAGCTAAGAAACATCTCCAAACTGCGAACTTTGCTGTCTAAATCTGAGTTAGAAATCGTTATTCATGCTTTTATTTAATCTTGCTTGGATTATTGTAACAGTCTTTATCTTTGTTTAAGCAAAAGGAAACTTGACCAGTCAGTCCAGAATGCTGCTGCAAGGCTTTTAACTAAGACACGAAAAAGAGAGCACATTACACCAGTGTTACGTTCATTACACTGGCTTCCAGTACATTTTAGAATTCATTTTAAAATCTTGGTACTGACTTTTAAAGCTTTGAATTGTGATGCCCCTGCCTACATTTCTGATCTTTTAGAACCCCACGCTCCCTCTCGCAGCCTGAGATCATCTAATCAAAGGCTGTTGGTAGTCCCACAAACTTGTTTTAAGACCAGAGGAGATAGATCTTTTAGAGCGGTGGGCCCCAGGTTGTGGAATGCTCTCCCTCAATTTTTACGTTGCCTTGATTGTATTTATTCTTTTAAAAAGCAGCTTAAGACTCTTAAGGCTTTTAATTAGATTTGTGCTGTATGTTTGATTATTGATGTATTTTATGTATTTCTGTTTTATATTACTGTGAAGCACTTTGTGGTTTTTATCCTGTGAAAGGTGCTATATAAATAAATTGATTTGATTTGTTGTTGTTGTGTGAACCATCTTCTAGAGATAACTGTTAGAATACCTCTATGAATGAAAGAAAGCTGAAAATGTCTGTATGGTACTTTCCAGAAAGGAGGTTGCATCACAGTGTCTGAGAAATTTCCAAAGAAGAGCTGCATTCCTGAACTTTGCATGTACTGAAGTACACCACAACACAAAAGAAAGCTGCTGAGGCCCTCTTATTTGTGCTTCTTGCCTGAATCAGTGTGCGGCGGTAATATGAGTGAATAGTCTTTTGGGCATACACAACAAGTAGACAGAGGCTACATGTGAAAAAATATAAGGTTTCTGGAAAGTCTTTGGCCCAAGAAAAACAAATCATCCAATTTGAACAAAATAGTTCACTCACACTGACAACACACTCCTCAAAATTTGCATAATTTTGATTTGGTTTCTTTCCCTCTTACAAAGTTGAAACGCACAAAACCCAAGAGGAGAATTAGCATGAATTCACCTTAAAACCCTCCCCACTGCTCGCACACTTTCTGTTTCAGTGCATACTTCCTCTCACTGAGACGGTACTTCCCATCCCTGACTATACTTCCTGTCTCATTGTGTAGCTTCAGTGATGTGATTAGAGCTGTAGATGTAAATGTTTTGATCGTGTTTGTGTATAAAAGGCTCACAGATAAGACCGTCTGTACTGTATACACACTGAGTTTTTTTCAAGAGGCTTAATGTGTTGCATAAAAAATATCGTTCCTCTTCCTCTACAGTCATGCTTGTTGGGTTAATTGGTGAACTTAAATTGGTCAGAAGTGTGGATGTGAGAGTTTGTGGTTGTCTGTCTCTCTGTGTGAGTCTTGTGATAGATCTGTCGCAGCTATATCAAGCCTTTACCTAACCTGACCTTACAGTTAATACACTTTTAAGAATGAAAATTAGGTTCAGCTTGTTGCTAGTTGGTGATTTAATGCCAGAATCATGCCTCAAATACCTCGAGAAATATACATATTTTCTAAATTAAATTATTTGCTGAGTTATTCACTTATGTATTTATTTATTTATATTTTTAAATTTGGCTGTTTTAATCCTCCATACACACAGGCTGGTTTTTTGCTCAGTAAAAGAAAAGTGTTCCCATGACAACAGACAAAACACCATAGTTGCCAAGTTACTGCCTGTATCCATGGAAATCTGTTATGTGGTGGCATCTAATATAGTTCAAAGAATCTCACTGTTTCTTCTTCTTGTTCTCAGTTTCACCTTGTTTGTTTACTCATGTTGCAAAAACAGCTTGGATCGTGAATCATTTTGATGGTGCCAGGCCGCAAATGAGGCGATTGCATGTCTGTAAGTAACATGATAGGATTTTAACACCATATGTTAGGTACGCCCAGCATCACCTGAGATGGATCCATGTGGGTGTAACGTCAGAACACACTCACCATGTGCCTGCAAAGATCGTGGTTCCCCCTATTTTGTGGTTAAATCCTTAAATATTTTAAAAACCACTCCACTCTTATCCCTTCATAAAGAGCCAGCTAACAAGTCACCGTGACACGTTGACCTCTGACTGGGTAAATTACAGGTTTTGTTTTGTTGAATAAGATGCGGGTAATGAAATTATTCCAATAGCTCCATCTGGTGGACAAGTGCAAAAAGCTTCAACATCTGGTTTATTTATTTATTTATTATTTTAAGATTAATATTTTTCTGTGATTCTGCTAACACAGATCAGACTTATTGCCTTAACTATAGTGCTGTGCAAAGGTCTTGAAGCATCCCTCATTACTTTATATTTTGCTTGGAAAATTGGATATAGGAGCAGTGATTTGTTCAATCATATGCAAACATAAATGGAAATACAACTCTCTTAGGCAAGATTCCTTGTAATTTCTTAAACCAGTCTTCAGGAATAGCTCTCCAGGCTTCTTGAAGCACTTTCTAAAGCTGTTGAAATATGGCTGCATCGTGTTTCATTTTCTGTTGAGATGATCCCACAGTGTATCAATAATGTTTAGGCCCAGGCTCTGGGGAGGCAGTTTTTTTGCTTCAATTTTCATAAATCAAAATTTCACAGTACTGGCAGTAAGGTTTTATTTAGTGTTTACTTTGGCGGGGAAGTGGAAGTGCTTCATTGGCTGTAGTAAACAGAGGACGAGTGTCCCCGCATCTTTTTGCCTTTGTTAATTTTCTTGGTCTGATCCTGAAGCATGTCAGCTCCCCCACTGGAGATATGCTTGGCCTGTGATTTCACATGCAGCCAGGCAGTGTATATGCTTTGTCAGTTCCACTCGTCAGTGGAATGACTGAGGCTGTGCTCAACAAACCTGTCTTTATAGCAACCGGTCCCTTTCGCAGTAGCTTATCTACATGAAAACCACATAACACAACACATCGAGCAAAACTATCAAAGGCTTCTGGGTCCCACACCACTTATCTGTGGAGAGATCAGGTTGGCAGAATGTACTTTGGCTAGTTTGTAAGTGTTTGGAAGGAGGAACTGCTATTTCAGATTTGTATGGTTACCAAGATGGTTGCCCCAAGCCACCTTAAGTAGAGAGAAATCAGATGTCTTACCAGTGGTAAAACAAGATAGGGCAAGCTTGGAGATCCCATATGAGCCCAAAAGTAGCAGACTGGATGATACATATGATGCCAGCTGAGGTTTAGGTACTCAGCAAGAGTGCTAACAACAAATTCACTAATATGTAAGGACATTTCTACAACAGTCATACCAATGACAAGTGAAGTATATGGAGACTTTCTGACATAAATAGATAAGAAGGCAATCATAGCACCATTATCTTTATTTCACTTCCTCAGCGGTTACAGATGGAGCAAAAGTTTAAAGTAGCAGTTAATAAGAATTTAGGGAGCATAGTGAGCAGTAATCGTTTGCAGCAGTATAGAGGCTCAGAGGAAAAACATACATCTACTTCCAGGCTTCTTCATCTTGTTGTGAATCCTTTTACTCCCGGTCAAGTTAACTCACAGACAGGTCTGTGTTGCTTTATACATTTTATATATATTATCTATGTTATACAAATTATATAATTTTAAAAAAGGCAGCACTTTTCTACTACTTGGCTCCTTTTTCTTCTTCTTCCAAAAGGCAGGTTATGGCGATGGCCTTCGTCACTGCATACGGGTCACAGTTTGCTGCGGGACGGCGGTCCTCAAAGTACCCTTTCTTCTCTTGCCCCACCTGCCGTGGGATGCGGATGCTGGCACCTCGGTTGGCCACTCCAGCAGAGAAGTCGTGGATGCTGGAGGTTTCGTGGAGACCTGTGAGACGCCTGATGTTGTCCTTGCCTTCATGAGGGTCGTACACACGAATGTGCTCAGGGTGCTTTTTCCCCAGCTTATCAATAGCCTTCTCAATGTACCTAACATCAAAGAAACATGTATTTTTACTGAGGTTTCCTCTTATTACTCTGTTTTAGAAGATAATTCATCAGGCAGTATGTTGAGCATCAGTGAACAGTTGTTTAAGCATGATTAGTAAAGATTAAGACAGCATCACTCTTTTCTTCATATTTGCTTCTAAGAAGACATTATTGTAATTTTTAAGGTTAAGGTCTTGAGCAACAGTTTTCCAGGTTTTCTGAAGGTCTTTCAAAGTTTTTCTCTGGATATTGACTGCTTTTTAAAATCATTTTGTAGTCCAGTCCTTGTATTTGATCATTTTCAGAGAATGTTTTTTTTGGTTTTTTGTTAAGCCACTGAAGACTTTTATCTATGAATCTCACTTAAGGCAGCACGGTGGCACAGTGGTTAGCACTGTTGCTGCACAGCAAGAAGGTCCTGAGTTCAATTCCACCATCAGGCTGGGGTCTTTCTGTGTGGAGTTTGCATGTTCTCCCCGTGTTTGTGTGGGTTCCCTCCGGGTACTCCGGCTTCCTCCCACCGTCCAAAGACATGCACCTTGTGGGGATAGGTTAATTGGTTAATCCAAATTGCCACTAGGTGTGAATGTGAGTGCGAATGGTTGTCTGTCCCTGTGTGTTAGCCCTGCGACAGACTGGCGACCTGTCGAGGGTGTACCCTGCCTCTCGCCCTATGACAGCTGGGATAGGCTCCAGCGCCCCCCGCGACCCTGAAATGGATAAGCGGAAGCGAATGGATGGATGGATGGATCTCACTTAAGGGAATAACTTATCTACACCACAACTTAGGAAAGAACCAATTTAAAATTGTATCTTTGGGTAATTTGTTACTAGCAGTAAGCCACTTAAAAAAACACATAATTTCTTCCCGTTTCTTGAGTCGAATTTATTGCATACATAGAGTATCCAATAAAGTATCTGGTGAGGGGATATAGTGCTGCATGTTATTTAATTTAAAGAAATACTTAAAATAAAAAATAAGAAGAAAATACAAGCTGTTTTTAAGCTTTTCAAATGTGCCACTGGTACTCCTTTTTGTAGTACAATGAAGAGCTTTTTTATGTGTATCTTTTGAAAGTCTGGAGTTTACTTACTGCAGTCCTCCTTCTTCCCTCATCTCCTTGGTGCTGACATTTGTGTGGCAACCAGTCCCGTTCCAGTTGCCCTTCATGGGTTTGGGGTCCAGCGTTGCTACAACCCCGAAATCTTCACAGACACGGTGCAAAAGGAAACGTGAGACCCACAAATGGTCCCCCATCTCGATGCCCTCACAGGGGCCCACCTGGTACTCCCACTGAAGCCAGAGAAAAAGAAAGATGCAGAGAAAAGAGGGAAATGTTTGAGGTGAAAACATTAACACTGTTAATAAATGATACGTTTAGCTAACTGCAATTTGATAGTTTTTTGACTGTTAGAAAACAAAGAAATTATAATGAGTAACATTTGCTAATGCCCTAGTATTTGCTTGGAAATCACTTGTGAATTATATTTATGTTTCATATTTATCTGTGTATTATATTTCAGTTTTTTGAGCTCATCAGTGTTTTCTCCGTTATTGAGCTCATTTTTCTCTGAAGAATTTTGTTTTGTAATATTGTTTTTTATATTTTTTAGGTAGGTTGTTTTTAATGTTTTGGCTGCTGTACCAGAGTATTTCCCCAAGTTCTGGGATAAATAGCTTGTCTCATAAATATGTCATATGTTTGTAATATATAACAATATTTAGTCATCGTATTGTATCAAATTAACATTGTCGGAATTAACTGTAAGTCATAACTAATGTTTGTATGTGGTCATTAAATACTGTTGAGTCATCCACTTTATTTGGACAGCTAATAAATTGTAAATAAAGTTGTAGCTGACTTTATAGTACTTGTTTTAAATTGCAGTTCAGTAGGGAGGTTGTGCTGTTTTGCCTTTTGTTACTTTCTCTTTTACTATCATTTTATTTTCTGTTTTAAACTAGCTGGTTAAGTTCAGGAATTGTGGTTCTATGTTGAGTTTGGGGTGAGACTGTTTTCTTTATTGTGTGGCATCACTGGATTGTAGCAGCGTGAGTATTTCATAGAAAGTCATGTTATGCGTGGTATGTTGGGGAGGTGTACCCATCTACCACACTCAATGTCACAAAACTTATCTCGTCGACGCAAAAAGAAAAATGCAATGGGAACAAAAGAAATGTGATGCAACCTTTTCTGGGTGTTATAAAAAAGAAACAAGAAACTAAAAATCCAACTGGCAGAAATCCAAAGCAGGAGAACTAGAAAGTTTTTAATTATTTCATGTTTTTCTGAATAAAACAACTCTGTGATGCCCTATAATGAAAATGCTCATTGAGTAGTAATAAAAGATTTATTACAAACCAAAACTTAAGATCGCAGAAAAGTTAATGGCATAAAGAAACACAAAATACACTGTAACCAGTGATTAATAAATATTACATACATTTTATTGGCTATGTTTATTATAAAGTGCTACTGCCATGTATTGGAATAGTACTTTCACTTACCTGAGATAGCATAACTTCAGCATTAGTACCGTAGATTTTGATCCCAGCATAGAGGCAGGCCTTGTAGTGGCACTCCACAATGTCTCTTCCATAAGCACTGTTGGCCCCCACCCCACAGTAGTAAGGACCTGATGACACATGATGACACAAATGAAAATCCACAATATCAAGATACACTGTATGAAAACTGTACGACGGCTATAAACATTTAGGTTCTGAGCCTATAAAAAGTGCATTTGTGATGCTTGTTTTCAGACAAAAATTACAAACATTTACAATATGAAGTGTCTGAGAAATGATTTGTCTACTTCTTTTCTAACTTTACAGAAATCCTTTGTATAGCACTGACCACTGTGCTAACTTGAATAAAATAATGATAACATGTGGGAAAGAGAAGTGTGGTGCTCAGAGAATCTGAATGGATTTACAAGCTCCTTAAGAATGTGAAAGCCTTTGTTAAAGTTTAGAAACGTATCAGCTGTGCTAGTCTACTTTTGGTTTTGTTCCTTTTGTCTGATTTCATACCCTGTCATTCTTGGAAAGTGTCTGTTTTGTTTCTGAGAAATTCTGTCATTACCTCTGCTTCTCTGACCTTAAATGTAAATGTGTATCATTTTGTGGGATATTGCTTCACTCCACACTCCCCGTGACCCAGATAATAGCACAAGGATTTACCACAAGCTGGCAATTGGTTTGTCACTGCAGTATTTGTATAAAAAACAGTAAAAAAATGACAGCTCGGTCACCTTGGGGTGCTGGGAATCCATTTGGAGGCCAGCAAAATGGATGTCCATCTGTTCCCAGAAGTGTGTACTCCTGTTCCATACCGAACCAAATACGGTGCTCTTTGACCTTTTCCATCACTTTGTTGCAGCTTGCTCTGTGGTTAGTTTCTAAAATAAAAGTCAGAGCAGTCTATTATTGTGATCTTAGACGATGTTAAGGGAAAAAAGCATGGACTGAAAAAAATGTACTTCAGGACCTCACAGAGAACCAGTTTATTGGGGTCAAGGTTGATTGGATCCCTGAACATGCAGACCGGGATGAGGTACATGTCACTGTTGGAGCCTTCGGCCTGGTAGGTGCTTGAGCCATCAAAGTTCCACTCAGGTATTTCTAAAAATAGAGACTTCTTATTACTCCTCTGATTAGGCGTCAGTGTTCACATTCTTTTTTAAAGTGAAACCTGATTAACTTGATAACTACGTTAATAGAGATGTCAAGTTTTAGACTAAGTGCCTCTCACCCATAAAGGTTAGAGCTTATTAAAAATGCCATTCACCTTCTATGCTTTTTGGTTCTGTGTCTAGAGTCCTCGTCTTGTTCCGAAGTGTCTCTCCAGTGCCATCAATCCAGATGTAGGTGACCTGGCATTTCTGTCCTTGAGGCAGGCTCATGTACTGCTGCCGCACAGTTTTGTTGAGATGAGAGCTGGATGACACTGATGCCATTTTCACCTTCAATTGCAAAAGTGGATAATTATAGTAACAGATGACATTTTTTGACTTTATGGTACCTTCAATTTCCATGTTGTGCTTTTTTCCTTCCCATAACAAACCTACAACTATAAGGTTTTTTCAAAGTTATTAAAACGAACCAGCGGCATTACTTCATTTATGCCTTGGGTAGCTGTCAAGTCTCACAAGATTAATTTTCCACATCTAGTTATAGTTCCACATGAGTTTGACATTCCTGATTTCTAGCAATCAGTGTCAGAATGTAAATATAGTGCTATAAGGTATTTAACAAGACACCAAGAAGATAACCAGGGCTTGAAACACATTCACAGACACCCTCTGCAAAATAAAATAAAACTTAAAGTATTTGAAAATAATATAACGTAATCAGTGATGCTCATAATCATACGGTATCTAATCCTAAATAGAAAATTGGACATTATTTCACTTATATGCTACTCATAAGTAGGTCAAACACATTTGAACTTTATCTAATGTATTACAGTTATAATTTGACTAAACTGACTTATATATATATATTTTAGGTTCTGTCTGTGCTGCATTCATCAACAGATAAAGTTGTTGATGTAGAGTGAGTAGTCTTAACAATTTCATATACAAGTAGCTGCTTTGTTTTACTTTACCTTCATTCCTTTTGTTTCCCTACATTTATTTGTATGATGTTAATTACATTTATTGATGTTTTATTACATTCTTGTCTTAAGAATGTAACTTTTAATGAAATATGTCTTAATAAAGTTTTTAGTAAGTAACTATTTGTGATAAAAAAAAAATGTTTCATTGTTATACTTTCAGATACTAACAGGGCAACTTTAAACATGAAGATTAAGAAAAATTAAGATCTATTTCTTCCCTTTTTTAGTTCTCATATCTTAATAACTGGAAAACAGTGGCATACTATTCTCAGATTTAAATGAAGCAAATTAAACAAACAAAAACAAAGAATTATTTGAACTTACTCTTTTACAGTCGGTTTCAGGTGAAGAAGTGTGTAGCTTCCGAGTCAAGTCTGAGAATGAGGTGCCTAAACCTGTTTGTGGTATTTAGCCAGAACGCAAGCTAGGCTGCTGATGACACCTGTACGTCTTCCTGACGTAATACGGCATTTAAATACTTTGTGTAGGCTTGTCCATGTAAGCAGCAAACACATACACGATAATGATTTGATCAGTCCACAACAAATCCTGCAAGGCTGTAAGCACCTTCAGTACAATCTTTGACAGTATTCCTGCTTCTCTTCTATGTAGAAACAAACCAAATGGTAAACATATTACATTTATACTGTACACACCTCATGTACAAAGCACTGACCTATAAGATCCAAATATGTGCCCCTATCCAGCCAAACGAAAACAGTGCACAGGTATAGCTCAGGGTATCACAAACTCCCATGGAAAACAGTAACAAACATCCACCTGATGAAAGGCCATCTGCTGATAGTGACTGACTGCTGTTTGCTGAGCTGAGGGTCTTGCAGCTCACTGAACACAATTAGAGACCAGAAGCTGCTGCTGGCTTCAGTTTCCGTCAGGTTGGCTGTTCTGAGATCAGGCAGGGGGGCAGAAATTCAGCAACTCTAACAGAAAAAGAATTAGTCACATGGGATCCATTGAGGATGTATTGAAGTGTGTGAGATGTAGATGCAGAAGAGGCCAAGAGCATAAATAAGAAAAGAGATTGTAGAGCTCACCAGCCACAAGCAAGCAAATTGGTCAGTTGGCATTATTGTAAGACAACGTTTACTTTACTTGATATTGGGTCTGAAAAAGTAGGACTTGTCTCTGATATTTGATGACTACAGCAACCTATTGCTCTGATAGTCTTTCTGTGAGAAAGAAAGGTTTAGTCATAAGTGATTTTTTCTCTTTGCCTGTTACTGTATCTAACAAATAATAATAATAAATAAAACAGCTTAAACAAAAATTATTTTTGATTTGCTTCCTATTTGTATTACCTTACTTTATTTATAAATATTTCTGTCATGCCAGAGATGGAGCTCTGGGGATGGCAGCATTAGTCTGTGAGTCAGTAGTGAAATACAGCATAAAATCTTAGATTAGTTACTGTTAATGTCTGTATGGTATACTCCTGGTACTCAGAGGATGAGTACTGCAGTACCTAAGTCAGTTCAAAATATCTTGACAGACGTGAAAAACATTCCCATCAGCTTTCTCTATGTGAACATCAGCATGTTTGAGATGTTGCTGCGAAGGTTGCAGCAGGTTTCGGTTTGTCTTCACCTTAAGACTCAAGTTCAGCCAGAGAGTCATGCACAAAAGGAAAGTAATAATTGCGACCTTGGTCAAATATGATAATCCCCAAAACGGGACATACAGGTTAGACATCTAGCTGTTAGATACAAAATGTGACGCCACCTTAAAATAGACATGTTTTTTGGGTGAGTAATTTAGGCGTGTGCTCAAAACTCATCAGGCTGAGTGGATGTACACTTCACTTTGTCCAGTATTTGTTGAGCCCCATTAAACATAGACAACCAAAAACATTTTTAAGGCTTAACATGAAGCAAACTGCAGCCAACATGAACCCAAACAAACCAGGTAAACTCGTCAGTCAGTGTCACAAAATGAAGATGAAGCCACCTGAACAGCCAGTCGTTTCCTTTAATGACAACACTCTACTTACAGACAGGTTGAGCTGATACTATTAAACTACACAACAGAACTTTTGGGCTCAGAGTCAAAGCACAAACTTCATGTGCAGCATTCTTTTGCATGGTTTTGTTCTTTGTTGTAGGAAAACTGCAGCTTTACAATTGGAGTACCAACCTTTCAGGAACCAGAGATGATGTGCAAAAGACAAAAACGCTACACCCTGCTTTTAAAAAGTGTCTTTCTATGGCTCAGCCACAGGTCTACAGTATATTAGCCAGATGTCATGTGTCTCGTGTTATTTCAGTGACACCTAACACTTGTCAATCCCATCTCATGAATTTTGGCCATATCTGGATCACCAAACATCTGTAAATTATCCATAAGTAGCAACAGTAACATTAGGCTCAAATGTGCCCACTTTCAGAAAGGTGTGGAGTTAGCTTTTAGTGTGACATTATGAGTAAGTCCTTATTACATAAGCTGTAGCTGGAAAATAATGACATCAATTTCAACAAAGGACACTAACTTAATGCTAAATAGCTGCCTAATAATTAAATTAACAAAAGGAAAGAATGGAGCCAGTGCTTTCAGGCTGAAATATCTCAATTAGGGTTTGAGTAAAATAAAATCTATCCTGTCTCCACAATCAAACTGACATTATAGTTTGAAAGTCAAATCTTGACTTTAAATCAACATCTCAGTTTATTCAACACTTTGCCATCTATAGTGCATTTATACTCTTTAACAAGCAGCAGCTTTGAATGCCTCTCAGGTAACACACACATTTCATTTTATTTGACACACAGTGCACACATACATGAAATGGTTTGTCTTGTTTGAATTAAAATGAAAGTACCTTGACTTCACTGGAAACACTTATTGCACAGGATATGCAAGAACTAGATTTACTGCCTCCAACAACCAATAAAGTTGTTGTCTACGTGGAGATTTTCCAGGGTAATAAGTTGTTCCCCAGATTTAAAGGAATAGCCTATAATACAAAATGACAATATTTTCCCTGTTTCTTAGGTGCTACAGCACATGGGTGCTGTATTCACTTTTTATGATATGGGTTAGAGTTAGGGGCTATAGACGAATTAATGTGTAACAGAACATAGAACGTGTAGATCTGCGCAAATGATGCAACCAGTTACATCCATTTCTTTTCTGAGTTATATCTAATTACTAAATGATTCTTTGCAAGGTTACATTTACACTTTTTACACTAAATCACTTTGTCTAAGGTAAGTTTACTTTTGTGCAGCTTTTAGTATAAAGCTCATAGCTTCTTAGCCTTGATTTGGTATTTGACAGTACTGTAGGAGACAATTCATGCTTCAGCAAACTAGGAAAAATACATATTTAAACAGTTAATCTTACACACATAAAAATACAAATATTATAACCAAAACAAACAAACAAACAAACAAACAAAAATGGTATTCAAAGCACCTTGAAAGGCATAGCTCAAATACAAATGAATGATAGAGGAAACTAATACTGGCAATACCTTAAGTTTGACCTTATAAATCTCTTAGCAGTTTGGACTTTTGCTTCTTGACTTGCATCAGAAAGACGCTGCCAGCTGCGCTTCCAAATGGTAAGACATGGTTGAAATGCCCAGTAAAATTAAAAGCGAGAAGACCCAGATCAGGCTTGCGGGCCAGGTCACGCTCAGAAGTCCCTACTCTTCAATAAGTGTCCTCATATGTCAAACTTGTCTCTTTTTTAGGCCTTTCTCACAATGCGGCCGCACTTCCTCAGGTCCCTCATTCCTCTATTTGTCCTGACCGATTGGATGCTTGCCCTCCAGGCTCCCTGACAAACACGAGCACTGAAAGGAAATACAGATAGTTTGAATGGAAACCTCATTAAACTTAGACAATCCAAGAAAAACGGGTGTTGTGGGGCATCTACAACATGCCGCACAACACTTCAATTCTGTTCAGTTAAATTTTATATATACAACAACAGTTGCTTGAAGGCACTAAATTTTAAAAGATAAATGCTCTACAATATTAAAAAGAAACAAAGAAAACCCCAATAATCACATGACACCCACATGTGCAAGCATGTGATTGATTTAAGTAACAGATTTAAAAATATCATTAAAAACAAAGGGTTTTTAATGATCTTGTATGTGTTTTTTTTTTTTATTGTGATTGATTGTCTATCTATTGCAGGTTCGAAATGGTGACAGAAATGTTCTTTCTGACCCAAAATGACTTTACATCATTCGTTACAGATATGGTCGACAGATTACAGTCAACCAAGACTGGTGGTTGTGAATGTTTCACCAGCTACTGTGTGTGTGAACATTTAACACATTATAGCTTTAGTTTGGTAAGTCATTTACAAGTTCTGCAAAGCCTTTCTTTTCTCTGATCTCCCCCCGCCCCTCAACAGCCATTTACTAAAAACTATCAGAGACTGCAGGTGGTTAACACAACTGATTGATTACCGCCATTCATACACATAAACACACTCACACACACCTGGAGCTCATCAGAGGTCGGTCAGCTCGTTTGCGAGGCTTGGCGCTCTGTCTCCGGTACTGCATCCAGCCGCAGACCAGGTCGTGCGCGATCATCACGTACAGCAGGAAGATGAGCACGGCGGGATCCATTCAGCCGCCGTATGACACGCGGCTGGCGCGAATGAAGCCGGGGTAAACGAGAAGCGGGGACTGCACGAGGCTGCGGGTGTATGATCTTGTGCAGGATGGTAACTGAGAGATGGATGACTAAGATCCAGAAGAGGGCTGGTGCCCAAGTTGCCCTGTGTCCACTTTAGGCAGTCAAATCGCAAGACACGAACGGCTACCGCAGTGGTCCCTCGGATTACATCCATGAAAGCACAACATCCTCCAAAACCACCCCGAACATCCGAGTGAAGCGGTGGTTTCTGTGCGTCTCACGGTCAACATCTGAAAGCCGCGGTGACAACTGCAAAGAGGGGACCTCGGAGGATGTTGCCGTAGAGACGCGACCGTTGCTAAGGGCATGCTGTCGTCATCCCATCTGAACGAAGCATCTGCACCCAAGAACACATTATTGCTTAGGCTGTTATTTATCCTTTGACACACGGGTCATGCAGCAATTAAGTCTTTTTTTTTAGTATATATTATTCACCTTATATAAATATTTAAGCCACACAAGTATGTGTAATTTTCTTGCTTTCACTTCAACAGTAAGCAATCTGAATATAGAAACCATAAAATATTTGCTACTTTGAAATTAAATGAATGACGAGTCTCTGAAGTGCCACATTCTGTATCTTGTGCACAAAACATATTTACCCCGTGAAAAGTTTTTATGTGGTGAGGACATGATAAGAACCCACCAGGTAATTACAGTGTACACAAAGGATTAAAAAAATTATAAAAATTGGCAACTTGACCTCAGAGTCTCAGTAATTTCTGCAATAATTTTCAGCAAATAGGTTTTTATTTCAAACACCACATAAACAGTTTCATAACCTCCCATATATACACTCACTGGCCACTTTATTAGGTACACTTTGGGAGTATCATGTTGAACTCCCTTTTGCCTAAGTTCTTCATGGCATAGTTTCAACAAGGTTATGAAAACATTTCTGAGATATTTAGGCCCATATTGACATTATGGCATCAACGGTTGTTGCAGATTTTTGGGCAGCACATAATGCAAAACCTCCCATTCTCCAACTGCTTTATTAGATTGAGATCTGATGTCTCTGGATACCATTTGAATACAGTAAACTCATTGTCATCTTCAAAAAAAACCAGTTAGAGATATTTTTAATTTTGTGACATGTTGTGTTATCCTGTGGATGCAGTCATCAAGTACACTGTGGTCATTAAGGCATGGACATGGTCAACAAGAATACGCTCAAAGCGTGGAAGAATATATCTCCGACATCATGCTGAACCATTAATACAAGGCAGGTTGGATCCATGCTTTCACATGTTTACACCAAATTCTCACCCTACCGTTCCAGTATTTCAGCAGACAGCAAGACTCATCACTCAGGCAACATTTTTCAAATCCTTTGTTTAATTTTGGTGAGCCCATGTAAACTGTAGCCTCTGTCTCCTGTCTTTAGCTGTCAGGTGTGCCACTTGGTGTGATCTCCTGCCGCCGTAGCCCATCTGCCCTAAGGTTTGATGTGTTGTGTGTTCAGAGATGCTTTACTGCATACCTTGGTTGCCTTCCTATTAGCTTGAAGCAGTATGGTTACTTTCCTCTGACCCTTGACATTAACAAAAAATTTTCACCAAGAGAATTTCTCTCTCTGTGTGTGTCTGTCTCTCTCTCACACATATTCACACATACACACACATATATATACATACTCTATTTATATATAAATATTCTATTTCAAGGAATAAATATACTGTTATCAAAAATTGTGTTTATTAAAACTTGTATTTCAACTGTTACTCTGTTCGCTAACAATTCAGGTGCTAATATTTAGCTCCACATATTTAGGTAGACATTTTTTAGATATGTTTTACTCATAATTTTAGCTAGGTTTCACAGTCTTTTTCAGTTGTTTAGCAAGCTATTTCATAAGCTTGTACATACAACCTGCCAACAACTATTTACCTACACTTTTAGAAGCTAACAATGTTGTCAGTTAGCTGTACTTTTGGCTAGCTATTCAGATGACTGATTTACTCTTTTATATTTTCTACTGCTCATTGATTAATTTATAATTAACAGGTAACTCACTACTAAAATCTTTAAAAAAATTATAGTTTTTTTTTTTTTTAAATATGATTTCAGAAAAAATCTTTAGACCTACCTCCTGCATACACCAGAAGTACTATCTGGGATCAGAAAAAAACAAAAACAAAAAACAAAAACTGGTCTTGCAGTAGTCATCATTTTTATTACCAGAGGTCAATCACAGCTTGTTTTAAAACAGAGTAAAATGAACCCTTCAATACATCTAAAACATTGCATTACTCTAACAATCTTTACAAACACTAGCGCACCTCAGCGTCCACTTAAATGCAACTTTCTCAAGGCTGTAACCTGCGTGTTTACAGTCTTTTCTCCTTTGTCCACAACTTTCCTTCTTTTTGAACAACAAATTAAGAGTTTGTCCCTAATATGAGTTGGACTCCACTTACATATTGCAACTCAAGGGTTTTGATAAACTCTCATAGTTTCAAACTCCAGTGGCCCATTTATTCTGTTATAAACATGTAGTCTCTAGGCTGAAGCTGGGAAAAAACAAAAAACAAAAACAAAACAAACTTCTTATGAACTGACAAAGTTATATTACTTTTCCATATGCTTAGTATTTATTCCCACAACTAGCAAATTATTTTGCTAGTTGTTTTTTTTAGAGTGCCCATTTTAGAAGATAAAAAGGGGGCTTAAACTACTGAAATTTTTCTGCTGCTTGCACTTAAAACTGTTCGAGGTTTCTCAGACACCTAAAAGGATCTACTTACAGCCATTTCTGTCATTCATGGGCTGTGCCCAGTCTTGATTTAGAGAAAGTTCATTTTCATCCAAAACACATTAGACCTTCTCCTTTTGTCTTCTTTCCATCCACAGCCAGAGTCACATCTGAGGCATCTTCACCAATTAGGCTTAGCTTGGTTGGTCAGTGTGTGAGCTATGCTTGCATATTGTGTGTGTGATGTATGGGTGACACAAGTAGTTCTCCTGCTGTGATATCACCTTTTTTCAACAAAACCACCTTTGGGTGGCAGAACCTTTGTACCTTGAGTCTCATTCCACCTCCATTTCTCTGGTGTTACAAGAGACCTGCAAAAACATAAAAAGGTCAGACTGTTGTGAAGTGAAAATGTCAATTTTGGATAAACTGCTACATGAAAGAACTTCTACTTTTCTGTTATTTTGACCATTAATTTCATGATTTATTAACATATTTATGAAATTTAAACATGAAATAAAGCAGCCTATAATTTTTTATGTTCATGTACAGCCTCTGAAGCCAAAACCCAGTGAATCAGCACTTTGGTAAGAAAATGTATGAATGAGAGATTCAACAGGTGGCGACAGATAGGACTTCAGCAGGTACCATGTTACTTTGTCTCTGGTGTTTAAGTGCTAGTTTATATGAAGTATTCTGGAGTTTATTTCTACCATCTGGTGGCAGAAAAGTCTATAAAGCTGCCTCTTATAGGGATTGGAAATCAAACAGCAAATGTCATATTAAATACTCAGAGACTGTCACGGCTGGGCAGCAGTCGGCTGGTGGAATGAAAGAGGACCCAAGATGCAGATGGCAGTGGAGATTTATTTAAGGTGAAAGACTGTGAAATCAGTATTTTAAATTAGGTTATCTTATACCCATAGTCAAGGTAGACGAATTATGTTAAACAGCTGTAGAACATAAATATATTCCTTAGTCTAGGATGTGTGCAAAATATGTAACTTAGTTTCCTTATATTTTTAGGTTAAAGAACATGACCCCCTTTGTAGTATATTCTTATAGTATGTTAGACCAAATGTCTCAGTATATTTTGGTAGTAGGATAGACAAAAGTTCAAGTATATCTTTGGGGATTAAAAGAATGTGACCATCCTTTGGGTTCTGTTAGACAGGTGGGCGCCACCATTTATCTGCTGTGAATGTTTTACACTGTTTTCTTGTCATGTCAGACTGCTTAAATCATTTTCTGAGAAGGTTGCGTGCGAAGGACCTTGGTCCAGTAATAGCAAAAGCAGACAACATTCTGTGCCCCCACCCTTGTAGGAGGTAGAAAGACAGGGAGCCCGAGGTCATAACTTAGGCGCCATGACAGATAAGAGAGTGTGAATGTTTAGGTTTACGACCAGGTGGGGGCCAGTGGAAAGTATAAAAAGCTGTGTAACACATCACCATTTTGAGACTTGCTGTGACCCTCTCATGCATCTCTCCCCATCCGGATGGTTGTTTATGCTCATTGTGTGAAAATTGTATGGAAATAAAGGATTGTTGATTGAGCATTTATACACCGAGTATTGTCCTTCCTTCAGCCCAAAGATTCAAAGAACTGGGAGAATTCAACAAGACCCAAGGTGAGGACAGAACTAAACATAAACCTAAACTGGTGAAACTAACAAACAGAGGACGCAAAGCGGGGAACAGAGGACGCAAAGCGGGGAACAGAGGACCATGGAGACATACCAAAATGATGCAGAGAAATGCAGACAACGAGACGAGGAGCACAGGTAGACACGCAGTATAAATACACCAGGTAATCAGGAAATGGCACACAGGAGGGGACACAGCTGGAACTAATGGGCATAACGAGACACAAACCTACAAAGTAAAACAGGAAACTCACAATACCAACTCGGGGACACGAACAGAACACAGAGGAAGGACACAGGTAGGGATGATAGAAACACTAAACACACAACTCAAACCATAAGAACAAATGCAAAACAGCAGAAACTGGAAAATAATAACAATAAACTCAAAACACTGGGTCAACGACCCAGGACCATGACAGAGACATTATTGAAACCAGCTGCCATCTGGGTTTTGGGTCTGCGGAACTGTAACATGGTCCTGCTGAAGTGAACTCTAATTAATTATTAGTGATTAATTAAGACACATTAAGGTAAAAATCAGCATTTTTGATCATATGGGCAATGCTTTTGTCCTCTTGCTTTTTGTGTTCTTAAGGGTCTGAATGTCAGATTTACTCACTGTGCGGACTGTGTCATAAGACTCATTAGTGAAACCAGCAACAAATGAGGAAGGTGATGTCTGTCGTGTTCGCAGGTAGAAAACCAGCAGGCCGACCAACGTGCCGATGAGCAGAAGGACCACAATCACAGACGCCGCGATACCTCCTGCATTGTCTCGGTTTGGGGAGGCTGCAGCACAGATGGGAAACATTTAGTATTTGTCTCATTAATGTAGTGAAGCCAAACTTTACATTGTAGTTAGAAATTCAGTCAAATGGTTGAATGGTTAAAAAAATTAAAGTGCTGAAAAGCTGAATATTATTAAAAGCATATTAGTTCTAAATTCACTTTGTCAGTTTGGAAATTTTATTTTATTTAAAAAAACCCATCTTAACAGTGACTGCTGCTCATGAAAAATAAAGTACAGCCTCTTTTAATTAAAAGGTTTTACATGTCAGGGCATTAAAACAAAAACCTGTTTTTTTTAGCAGATATTATTTATTATTATTATCTTAGGTATTTATTCATTTTATTGACCAAAAATAAGCCAAAATGCAGAAGCAATGTGCAGAAATGTCACAAAAAAACATTTACTGCTGTCTGCAGGGGTGGTGGACACTCAATGAAAACTGCCTCTTTTTAAATTTCTCAGCACTGAATCTGAGCATGCACATTGTGCAGAAACATTAAAAACCTCTAATACAGTCTGTAATAGTTTGAATAGAAATCTGGGAGTTCTGCTCATACATTTTATTGGATCTGTGACTTTGTTAGCGCAGTTGATCCCGATGGTGTATTCGATGTCATCCAGAGCTACCACACCTGCTGTACCTTTGACGCCTTCAAAAACAATCTGTTTACAGGAAAAGTAAGATGACAGCAGAGATTGCAGTAGGTCGTATATGCTTACATACAACAACAAGTCACTAAGTGTATTCAGCCATTTGTTATAAATGTGAGCCTGACCTGGTATTCCTCAGTAGATGTGATGTCAATGTCAAAACGTTTCCACAGTCCAACAAGTTCGGTCTCAGCCAGCGGGTTGAAACGACCTTCGGAGAGTCTCCATACTTTTAGCTGGCAGTCCGCTGAAGTCATTCATAAAAAAGGTTAAAAATATTTACAGGTAGATGCATTCAAAACTGACATAAATTGAATATGTTATTTCTTTCTTACACGACTGGCTTTTATAGAGCCAGAACTTCAGGCAGGTGCCTTTAGTAGGGGGCAGGTGAGGGCTCAGCAGTAGAGCGTTTTGACTCACTTCTGTCCGATTGCTGCTTGGAAAGAACAGGAAGTGACCTTGCAGAAAAGAAAAGAAGGGTGTTTTGAAAAAGAAGATAATAAGTGTGACTTTGCAGCATCTGCCAGCTGTCTAGTTGTCTGTTTCTCTCTGGTTTTACCTTTTTCTGTGCCCAAAGTGTGGTCGTCAAGTGGGATTGGGTAGTGATGTTCCATCTCTGCACTCGTCAGCTCCCAATCCAGTTTGTCTATGGTCATGTTCTGAGTGTTGCTCCAGCTGCACATGCCTCTCTCCATACCACACTTGGAACCTGGGGAATCTAACAAAATAAATATTACACTATAATTGTGCAATATTGAGTAGGATAACATATTATAGAGGAGGTAGTCATGTACTCGGAGTAGTTTTTGAAAACTAACGTAAGGCCTTTATTTTAGTGGGTTAAAGACATAAAAATACACCAGTGCAAATTGGCTTACACCTTCTCTAGGTGGTACTGTAGGTAATTGTGGTTTCACTCACCACAGGAGTGCAACACTAAATGCATGCATTATTTTCTTTGTCTTGTGGCCAGTGGTGAGTAAAAGACTTCTCTAGTCTTTAAGAGCATCATCCAGCCTCAGATAAACTTAAAAAAAAAAAACCTGTTCTAACTCAGCATAGTGTAACCACAGAGTAGTACAGACACACTGAAGCCACAATTTCAAATATACAGCACAAAATGGAAGACAAAAATATGTCTAAAGAATGTAATATTTAAAAATATTACATTCTTTCATTTATTCATTCATTTTTACTGTTATCTTAAAGTCTTAGCGGGATCCTTGATTAAAGCCCATGAGGAAAAGTATCTAGATACATAGAGCTGCGTGCTGCTTTTACTGCAGTCTTAAAATCTGTAGTGATTTCAATCTTGATGAGGCATGTCAAACCTTGATTTTCACAGGGATAATGTGCAAGAAAGATGTCATCGATTGCAATGCAAGAGTCTTTCCCTCCAGCGCCGACAACCTCAAATTCCAACTGCAGAAGAAAATTACCACAAAATAAGCTTGCTTTGAACAGCGGGCACAAAGTCCTTAGATCAAAAGCTACTGTGCAAAAGTCTTGAGGCACCACTCGTTTCTTTGTTTTTTGCTATGAAAACCTGAAGTAGTTGCATGAAGATTCACTGTACAACACAAAAACAGAATTTGTAGAATTCTAATTGAAAGCCATTATTTGATATTTTTTATTTATGTAATCTCTTTAAGTAGTTTTCAGGGATAGTTCTCCAGGCATCTTGAAGGAAATTAAAAGTTATTTCTTGGATTGGCTATCTGCCTTTGTTTTTCTCCAAATTCTCTGTCAAAATGATCCCACATTGCTTCAGAAATGCTGAGGTCCTGGTTTTAGGGAGGTTGAACCATGATTGATAGTGTTCCACTGTGTGTTTTTCTATCCAGATTGTCATTGTCACGGGTCTGTGACCCATCGTTTCTGTGTTTGGACTTTTGATTTTGGTTTATTTAATATTCTGAGGTTAAGATTCTGTTCCTTGTTTTGGTTATTATAGTTGTTAGCCTTCTGTTTAACATTTGTATTCTTAGGTCACCTTAGTTTTCTTATCTAGTCTTTACATTTCTGTTGTCAAGCCTCCCGTCTGTTCCATGCCCCATGTATAGTCATAATTCTGTAGTTATATATTTTCAATGTGTGTCTCGCTCTCTCTGTTTAGTCAGTCATTCCCGTTTGTTCCCGTCTTGCCAGTTAGATTATAATCCAGCCGTGTTCCCCAGGTGTTTCCTCTCTGCCCTGATTCCTTCATGTATATATATTGTCTGTGTCTTTTTGTGCTCCTTGTGATGATCTCCCTCTTGCTGTGTGTCCCGTTTGTTCAGTGCCTGCAGTGTATGTTTCTAGGAGAACCGGTCAGTTAAGTTACTTAGATTTAGTTATTTGTATTTTCCAGAAATAAAGCTGTTAAGTTCAGTCCTACATTTGGGTCCTAACCTGCCTGCCACACACAGCGTCATGACACAGATATGCTTTTACTGCATTGACAGTGTGTTTGGGATCATTAGCATGCTGAAAAATGAAGCTGTTGCCAATAAGATAATGATTTTTTTCCTATTAATTCATTTCATAGCTCACAGATACACCTGCTGTAGATACTTATCTGGTTTCCCTCAGATTTTTTTTAAGTGCATAGTGTACACCATGCCAAAGTTGCCAAGTTTTCAGCTAATGGCCTTATGGGAATCACTTTGTTGGTATAAAATGACTATTTTATGCCTTTCAAACTGTGTTGTGTGTTATTCAGCTAAAGAAAGTGGAACAAATGATGTGTCTAGAAATGCAAACTAAAATTGGTTCTTTGCTGATGGGATGACGGTGAGATGGCTCGAAACTTTTGCACAGTATAGAGAGAGTGGAGAGTGTGAGTGACTCAGGCAGACTACTGAAAATTGAATTCACACATGTTCATATTTTTAGATAAATGAGTTTATTAAATGAGTAGTTTATTTTATGGGAAGGATAAATTAATCACATTAAAAGTGGCTTAAAAAGTCTGTATCTGCCTTCACACTTACCTGCCAGTCCTCAAGGGAGCTCGAAATGTTGCCATAGCCATGACGCCACACATCTCCTTGATTCAGGTTGCTTGTAAATATCTTGACCCTCTCTCCCTTCACTGGCTTCATATACACTGTAAGAGAACCTATGGGACACACTCCATTAGTTTAACTTTGTGTGTGTCTGTGTTTTCCTCTGTGAAGCTGGCCCACCTGGATTCACTCCTCCCATGTGATACCAGAAATTTAGACACTCAGTACGGGTAGTTCCTTGGCGAACAGATGAAGTGAGGACTGCGGTGCTACCTGAGGGAAGGATGCTTGCTCCAGTGTTAACAACCATGTAGAAACCTGGATAGAGACCATACAGCGTATGAACACAATTCTCAATTTCTCAGTCTCCTGCATGTATATTCTAATGTTAAACAGCAGGGGTGTTTCTCACCCTGTTCAGTCTCCAGGGTGTGATCAAATTTGGGCCCATTTGATGTGGCTGTGTATCCGCTACGGTGGAGCCACTGATCTTTACTAGAGCTGGTGTACCCACACTGTTGGCCTTCAAAGGAACACATCCTTGGGTTGGTACAGGGACCCTCCAAGAATGCCACATCATCAATGGCAATGAGTCCATCATAGCCAGAGCGAACGGCTTCAAACATCAGCTGTTGATGAATTGGAAGAGAAGGAAGATGTTATTAACTATTCCTATTAAAAAGCCAAGTTAATGTGTACAGGTGATTTTAAAACAACAAATACTGGACAATGTCATTGACAGAAACTTGATATCTATGTTTCAGATGAAACATAAGCATAAATAAGCAGACAGAAGTAAATTAATAAAAACATGCACAAGCAACAAAAAATACAAACATAAGACAGAAAGCTGGCATAAGTGGGAATAGCATCATGGTAAAAATGATAAAGAAAAATTGTGGGTCGTTATACATATTTAAGATCTTTGGAGGTGAAGAGAGGTTCAGCTGTTAAAAAATTGACCAAAATAATTTCTGCACTTCACTTGTACTCAGTGATGAGTTAAAGGGAGATGTGGTCTTTATTCTTCATAAAAGCAAAAAGCGTCAGTGCTGCATTTTAAACCAGTGGCAGGCAGGATAGGTCTACCCGTGAAGGGCATCTACTTCCTTACAGCTGCAATGATGTTTTGTTTTAGCACAAGTGGGCAAAGTTTCTCCAAAAACTCAAACCATTTGTTTAAAATCACTTTCACTTTGTGTCAGCTGGGATAGGCTACAGTACCCCATGACCCTCAGTTGGATAAGTGCTGAAGAAAAAAGGATGGATTTCCTTGTTTTAGTAATTTCACTGGTGCTGTGTGCATTTATTACATACATGAAATTTTGAGATCTGGTACGGTACTGGGCATTGTGCTTCATGCCAAACATTTCCACGAGCTCCACTGTGGGTCCACAGGACCATCTCAAAACCTTTGTTATCTATTAGCTTCACATTCAGAGTACCTGGAAGAAAAATATCAGAGATTTCTAGTTAAAGGTTTGTTTTTCTTTTTTTTACTGAAGAAACAATCTTTCATTCTAAATTTACATATTACATTCTTTTAGTCAAATTATCATCACCTGCATTTGGCCCATAGACTTTGTAGAAGAAGTAAAGGCAGTAATCTTTAGGACCCGGTGACTGTGGAAAGGAAATTAAGCGTCCAAACAAACCGTGCAGGTATGGACTCCTCATGTCCATGACAAGGCTTCTGCCTGAACATCAACAGACAGACAGGTCAGCATCAGACACTGATACAGTATAATACCAATCACATAATGCTTAGCAAAATTAGTATCTTCACTTTCAAACTTGTATTATATTTATGGCAACTATTCAAAAAAAAAAAATTACATTAAATTAATACAAAGTACTTTTACTGTGCTTTCCATCATTTATCAACAGGGACTGAAAGGAGTTTATAGCAAAGAAACATCTCTCAGCTTTGTGACAAGAATAACATCCTAAATGTCAGCTGAAAAAAATCAATTAACAAGGACCAATCATTACTGACAGCAGTTAAGAGCATTACACCTGCGCCAAACCACACTGAGGGTTCTCTAATAGAGAGAGTGAGTCTGTGGAAAGGATTCAAAAGTATGTACATCTGAGATGCTCCCTGATTAAAAGCCTGTATAAAATGCTAGATTAATTTATTTGAAATCAAATGAGCTTACCAACACTGATAGTATGGTCCATCCCACTGAGCATTGTCCAGTCAAAGTTGTCGCTGCTGTCCTGATACCATCCACACAATCCTTCTTCAAAGTTACATGACAATCCTGGGCAAACACACACAAAACTGGTTGGTTTAAGCAAGTACTAGAAAAACTTTAAACTGAGCATCATAAATTATGTAAATTATAAGTAGATATTAAAGTTACCTGTTGGAGACCATGGATAATAGTCAACATGACAGTCACTAAATTGGACATTTTTCACTTTAATCTTGGAGCACTGACAAAGTTTCTTAGCGTGAGCTTCAAAAGCAAGCTGGTGAAGATAAAACAAAGCGGTCTAATGAATTAAATAATATTTTAACTGTTTCATTGTTTGATTTTGTGTTACAGAAAAACAAATAGCATAGCATTAGCTCAGTCAAGCCACAAAGTGAAACTCAACATCAATTGTGTCAGATCAGCTGATCTCAAATCCCTGAGCAGATGGTTCAGCTTATACTTCCTCTGAAGGTGCCATTGGCAGATTTCCTATAGAGTGTGTTGTTTAAACCTCCCAAAACTCTTTTCTTTTGACTATAGTTTTCAGACTGAAGTTAAAAATATAATAATATAGCTCATGTCATATGTACTGTTAGAGCGATGGACGCTCATGTTAAACAAGGTAAAGATTTTAAATAATGAGGTCATGTTTAATCTCGGGCTTTGTATGATGACCTCACTGAAAGCTGATATCATTAAAGTGGCACAGAAGGCCCACCCAGCTACCATTCAAATTTTCTGTTTATGAGAGTCAGCCAATGAGAAGAGGAGTTGTATCTCTGTAGTTGAGCAAAATGATAAATACCTGAGCAGCAAGACTAAAGTTAAGCTGACCTGGAATCGATTTTTCCTAAATCCAATGAGTATGTCAGCGTGTTGCCAATCCTCTGCCTCTGGTCCAGTCTTCCCATTAAACTCCCACAATTTAGGCCCCGTGCCCATTGAGCTGTCAATCACTCTGACGGACAGATCACCTGCAGCAGAAAGATGTAACTGGGGTTATTTACAGCGTACCAAGTTTGTGTTCTGGAAAAAATAAAAAGATTTGCAGGGCAACAACTTACCAATATAACTGGGTTTCCCAGTTAGTGCATAATCAAAGCTCATGCTACAAACGGGACCAGTGGGGCCTAGGAGGGGGGTCCGTGTTTGGGCTTCAGTCAGCTGCTGGCCTGGAGCTTTGGCTACATACAGAAACTCCTCTGACAGATGAAAATAGACCCACGGGAATAAATTGTACTATGAAATTAGCACTAAACAAATAAATAAATGAATACCAGAAAGAGCTGTCTGTACCCTGGGCTGTGGAATTTTGATATAGTACCCAACCTTGACCCCCAAGACTGGTGTCAGTCCACCCAGAGCTGCCCTGAGAGTAAGAGAAATCACCTGCAGAAGAGGTTTTTGAAGAAACAGCAGTTAACAGCAGTGATTAAAAATGCAACCATAATCAGCAATAATCTTGTATATTACATGTTCCATGCACGAGACATTACTTGTAAAGTTTAGGAGCAACCAAAGCAATAAACACAACCTACTTAATTTCTTTTTGAAAATTAGCAATGAAATTGTGTAAAATACAAGTTAATTATTTACCAGCAGATTATTTTAAGTATATTAACCTTCTTCTTGAAATAAAATAGCTATTATTAATAGAGTTGGGTTAAGTTTAGGAACACCCTGCTGGATTCGGCATCACTTCATTTCATAAAATCAAAAGTCTTTTAAAACTTTGCAGACCATTTTAAAAAAGTCAAACCGAATAAACAGGATGAATGCACTCACCACATTTAGCTTCATCCTCTGCTCCTTCACAGTCAATATGAAAATCACACAACTTATCCGGTTCAGCACATGGATTTTTAGGGTGATCAGGGAATGTTTCAACAGAACTAGTATCTATGGAAGAGAAGAACATGAGCAAGAGTCATTCAACGACAGAAGATGTTTATACTTATTCCCTGCAGATGTTTTTCCTCAAAGTTAAGACAATTAAGAAGCTTACTGGTTGATAAGCGGCATTCGGGAGACAAAACAATGCTGTCAATCGCGATACCTCCATATGTAAAGTTTCTGATTGCTGCCATAATCAGGATCTATAGGGAGAAAATAATTCAAAAGAGCAGATTAGCTATTTTATATTTCAACTAAAATTCTCACCAGTTACACTATAAAAGAGGTAAAAAACCAAAACAAAACCCAACAACAACTAAATCGTTTATTTCCAAGCTGCTGGATTTTTGAATTTTGTGAGTACAAAAATACTAAATTACATTTAGTAGTCATGTAAACTCAAATTAAAAGAGATGTTTTCTTTTCTTTTATTCTTCATTTGTCGCCTGTAAACTGTTCTTTTCTTTCTATTGAGTATTACATTCAGATCTCAAATGTTTTTTATTTTAAAGTCGGAAAATTTTGATTTTTGATTATTTATGCGCATATAGAAGCTGTACGCTAGAGCTGAGAAACTTTGGTTTAACGCGATCTATAAAATGTTGTTGTTTGCTTTTTAGGCGATGTTATATTCATTTTAAATGTTTACATTTAAATGTTATTTTTTAAATATAATATATTATGATATATTTCTTATATATATTAATATAACAATAATAAATAAATAAATAAATAAATAAATAAATCAAATTCAAAAATTCAAATTCAAATTTTATTTGTCACATACACAGTCATACACAGTACGATATGCAGTGAAATGCTTAGACAACTGCTCGTGACCTAAAGAAAAAAAAGAAAAGGCTATGAATAAGATAGGAAATAAATATGAAAATTAAAAAGGGGTCAATTTAACTAGGAAGGAATAAAATAAAATGTAAAAATTAAAGTTAAAAATGAAATAACTGTACAACACAAATTAGAATGAAGGGTAAATTTAACTGGGAAAGAATAAGATAAAATATATAAATTAAAGTTGAAAATAAAATAACTGTACAACAAAATACACAATACACAGTAATATATAAGAATGTATGAAGAAATATAAATATATATATACACAATAACAGCAGCTGTTCTAGTATTAAATGGAAATTAGGGGATATAATGTCCAGTGTTGTGCAATCCACATTATTTAGTGTCTTGTGCAGTGCAAATATGCTTAAAGTGATTTAAGTGATGAAGTGAAAACAATGTCCAGAATGTCCAGTGTGTGTAAGAACCATATGTGTGGGTCAGTACTGTGTGGTGGTGTGATTGAGAGACCGTATCGCCTGCGGGAAGAAGCTCCTCCTCAGTCTCTCTGTGTTGGTCTTCAGGGAGCGGAATCGCTTTCCTGACCTCAACAGAGAGAACAGTCTGTTGTTGGGATGGCTGAGGTCCTTCACGATCTTCCTGGCCTTGGTCCAGCACCGCCTGCTGTAGATTGAGTTCAGGTCAGGGAGCTCGGAGCGGATGGTGCGCTCAGCTGAACGCACAACCCTCTGTAGAGCTCGTCTGTCCTGCATGGTGCTGTTCCCAAACCAGGTTAAGATGTTTCCCATCAGGATGCTCTCTATGGTGCACGAGTAAAAGTTCCTGAGCACCTTGGAGGGCAGTCGGAAGTCTCTCAAGCGTCTGAGGTGGTAGAGATGCTGACGGGCCTTTTTCACCACGGTGTTGATGTGACAGGACCATGACAGGTCCTGCGTGATGTGAACTCCGAGGTATTTGAAGCTGTCCACTCTCTCCACTGGGCACTCGTTGATGACGGGGGTCTGGTAGTTCCTCTCCTGCTTAGTGCTGAAGTCCACTATCAACTCCTTTGTCTTACTGACGTTTAGAAGGAGGTTGTTCCTCTGGCACCAGTTCTCCAGATTCCTAATCTCCTTCAGGTAGGGTGTCTCATTGTTATCAGAGATCAGGCCCACCACGACGGTGTCGTCAGCAAACTTGATGATGGTGGTGGAGCTGGTAGTGGCCACACAGTCATATGTGTACAAAGAGTACAGCAGGGGGCTCAGAACACACCCCTGGGGGGCTCCAGTGCTGAGAGTGGTGGAGGCTGAGACATGTCCGCCCATCCTTACTGCCTGTGGTCTGCCAGTTAGGAAGTTGGAGATCCACTGACACATAGATGAGCTGAGTCCCAGATCCTCCAGCTTGGTGGTGAGTGTGGAGGGAATTATGGTATTAAATGCAGAGCTGTAGTCTATGAAGAGCATTTTAACATAATTCCCCCTTCTAGTGTCCAAGCGAACTGTAGTGGGTCCAGTGTGTCTGGTAGTGAAGAAATGATGAAGTCTTTGACCAGGCATTCAAAGCACTTCATCACTACTGAGGTGAGGGCTACAGGGCGATAGTCATTGAGAGAAGCAGGGTGAGGTTTCTTTGGGACAGGAACTCCTTGATGGACTCCTTGAAGCATGTGGGGATCACCGACTGATATAAAGAGATGTTGAATATCTCAGTGAACACAGGAGGTAGCTAGTATGCGCAGTATAAGTGCAATCCATATGTATATATGTATGTATGTATGTATATATATATATATGTATATATATATATATATATATATATACACATATGGATTTTTATGCATTAATTACATAGGTACATGGAGACCCAGTATTGCAGGGTCTTTATATTATGATATAAAGCGGCTTTTGGTATATTACATGGAATTGAACTGAACTGAATAATCACCATCATTTCCGTTAAAGTAAATTAAAGTATATGTGAAAAGGTAAAAAGATAATGATAATTAAAAAAAAACCCTCATATTTTAATTATTTAAGCTTAAAGTTAAAATTTAACCACTGTTGCCTTCACAACATCAACTTCCTTCTGAATTATTTCAAAATGTTCATGTATTAAGAATTTAAAGCTTTTCTGTGTGGAAAAGTGTTTGATTAAACGATGACTCCCAGCTATACTTAGTTGGCTCACCAAAACAATCTCAATATTAGCAGTAAACGAACAGCTTCAGGATGTAGGACAACCCATATGTGAGACTGGCTAATCACAGGAAAAATCAATCCATCATTGGAGCAAGTTTGTGTTGTTATGTGACGGTAGTAGTGCACACTGTTGTGTGAAATTTTCATGCATCAGAATTTGGTTTTTGAAATCGCATTTAGCTGCTTTTAATTTGCAGAATTGTACTTATTTGGTCAATTTTTGGCCGTTTTGAGATTATTATCAAACCCACACAGTTTGATGATTCAGACACTTGACAACAGCCCTCAGCTGTGCTAATATAAAAGGAAAATGGTTTGTCTAATATCTAGTCAGCCTTTTAACATAACGACCAAGCATTAGGGAACACAACGTGCCACTGGAACACTAAAAAGCAGGCCTATGTAAACATTAATCATTGGTATTTCACTAAGTTAATATAATGCAAGATTTAAAAAGATGTGCTTTGCTTTCAAAAACAGTGACTCAACTTTTCAGCATTAATGTACCTGCAGTAACATAAAGTTGTTGTATTAAAATAAAGTATTGCAAGCTCTCTTTGAACTTTGTTCCAGGTTTATTCAAAAATAATAATGGTGGCTGATATATCATACATTTTATTTTTTGAAGATGAACATATAACAGTTAGACTTGTGAGAATTGTGTCGGCTGTATACATACATTAAATCGACACATATATTTATTTTTACATTACATAGATTACTGTAGTGGCTTGGAGGAATCATCTCTTATCAAATCATCGCACCTCTGAGCTACATGAATTTCTGTGGCCCGACTTAACCGATTCTGTAAACTTTACTTACTTACAAAAACCTAATTTTACTGATCTTTACCTTATGTACTAACTTCTTTGCTATTCAGGTTTTTTTTTTTTTTTTTTAGATTTGTAGTCCTAACCCATCAATATCCCTATTTTAGAGTTGGAATGGGTGAAGCCCAGCTTCCCTATTATGGTTATTAATTCACCTGTGAGAGGCACTTACCTTGAAAGTGACGTTGGTGACAATCTCCACCTCTGCCTTTACCCAGAGATCACCTAGAGAGCCACCTCTTTCCCACACTGGGTAGATATATTTATCTGCAACCAACACCGTCAAACCCCCCGACCTCGGCCCAAACTGGTGAGTGTACATCACCATCTACAACAGGCAGGTACAGTAAACTCATGAAATTAGGTTTTAAATTCAAATTATTGTTAACAATGTTAATTTAAAGATGAGGGATAAAAAAATGATTTTCTCTCCAGCAATTTAAGAAAGAAAGAAAGTATTCTTTATTGATCCCCGTGGGGAATTTCCTCTCTGCATTCACTCATTTAACCCATTCACTCAGTGAGGCAGTGGGCAGCCATTGGGCGCCCGGGGAGCAGTGTGTAGGGACGGTACCTTGCTCAGGGGTACCTCAGGGTAGCCGTTCAGTGGATTCGAACCACTGACCTTCTGATCATGGGGCCACGACTCTACCTACTAAGCTATCCTTCCCCCTCCTCCACCCCCCCCTTTTTTTTAAAAAAGAAAGTATACTCCTAAAAAAAACAATAACCCTTATGTGATTGTTAATTCAATTTGTGAATAACATTTTCCACATTTTTACCTTTTCAAAGCATTTGAATGTTTCAGACTACTGTGAAACAGTAAAAGTAAAAGCCGCTGAAGAATGAAGGCATCAGTTTTGGACTCACCTTGCAAGAATGTGAACTGTTGGTGGGTTCAAGAGAGTGACTTTGGAAGGAGGCCCAGTCACTTTTGAGACCCTCATCAGGGACCGTAACATAGAGAAAGTGACCTGAAATAAAAACAATGACATTGTATTTTTTTAAATTTGCCTTTTATTTCTAATACAAAAGCATTTCAAATACTAGCAGTAAGGAGTAATAGCATAGCTTCAGTAGCAAAAATACAAAAGGGTCCTCTGATTTGTCTGAATATCATACCTGATGCTGAGTTACTAGAATGATCTCTGCCTGGTCCTTTCAGAGGATCCGTGTTGGAGATCTGTGTCTGATTTGTCCTTACCCATTTCAATGGTGAAAGTGACCTTAGGTCCCAAATGCACAGGTCTTCCTCAAAGTCACAGGACTTATATTGAGCTGGGGACGCAACAAACAAAGACGGAACAAATAGTCATCATTATAAAGTGTACTGTCCATAAAAGATGGACATGGTCATCATGGCAACTTTTTTTAAAGCCTTAAACCTGGTTTATAAATATTATTTAACCCTCTGGGGTCGCTGGACGCGCGGGTGCGTCAAAATCACATGACCAATTTAAGACGACACAGCTACAAGATGCAGCACGTCAGAGTCTCCATTTCAACTTGGGTCGAAAGTGCGGACTTCAAACCAGGGGCGATTTTAGCCCAGTTTTGGAGGTGCTTCAGCACCCCCAAAATGAATCAAAGCACCCCCAAAGATGTCTTACTTTTTTTGAAAATATTTGCTGTTTGTGGGACACACTACTAAAAGTATAAAAAGCATACAGTACTTAATTGAGATGGAACATTTTAACAATAAAAGTATAGATACCCCCCCCCCCCCCTTCCCAAAATGGTTTGTTCCAGCTCGGCTCTCTCCTACTCGCTCTAGCGCTGTTGCTGCCAGAGCGATGGTGGCTGAGACCACCTTTTTTTAGTATTTTATTTGTTCCTGAGTAAATCAGTTTGGCTGAGATTAAAGTTATAGTTTTTACACAGCTGAATAAACGTCAAGCAGACAGCTGATTATCAGAAGTGTGAGATGCTCGAGATATACTCCGGCGTCCCGTTATATTTTAGATAACAATGAGTTTATTAAACTTCACCGAAACAATCTGCAAATTTCATTCAAATTTAATAAACTATCATCGTGTCTTTATTTTTAGTTAGCACATACCTTAAACACTTAGAGCTGTAAGCTAATGATAGTTATATGAGAGCAGATGCATGCTGGTGCAATAAGCTGTATGCTGTACATCCAATGGATGCATGATCTGATTAGTCGACTAATTGCAAAAATAATCGGTGACTAGTCGACTATCAAAATAATTGTTTGTGGCAGCCCTAGTTGAAAACGTGTTTTCCGACGATGTTTGCTCTGTAGTAAAATTAGCGATATTTGACTGCCCTGTTGATCTCTTTGAAATGTATACAGCCTATTTAAAATCTAAAACTTAACATTGTCCGTAGCCTGCTGTTGTTACCACTGTCCTGTTTGAAATGTAATGAGAGAAACTGGCTATTTTGCCATATGTGCATGTGCCGATATTGAACCCAAGGTACTAACTAGCTAACTGACTGGATGCCCATTAACCTTATAACTCCTGTTGTGTGTGTGTGTGTGTGTGTGTGTATGTGTACAGATTGTCAGTCCAAAGAGGGAGAGAGGAAAGAGAGGAACATGAGGACAAAGTACAAGATCAGGAAGTACCAGGTAAGAAAACAGACAGGGAGTACTAACAGGCAAAACAGGAACTGTTAAACTGGCAAAGAAAAAGAAAGACAAGCAACTAATACAAACAACTCACACAATCTGGAAGTTGTGTTCTCCCTATATTAAAGCTGCTATACAGAATCTGCAAAACAAACTGGGTTGTCAGCCCTGGCACTGCATTACCATATTGAGCTTCAGTCAGAGGAAGTCACAGTTGCCAAAAACTTTTTGAAGCTCAAGAGTGAGGCTGGTGCCATTCCAGATATGTTAACATTGTACAATCTTCTGGATAATCAGATCTTCCCCAAACTGAAAACTGTTATTCAGGTTGCCCTAACAAACCCAGTTAGCAGCTGTAGCTGTGAGAGGTCTTTTAGTGTCTTGAGTCAGCTCCATACCTGGCTGAGAAGGACCATGGGTCAAAGCAGACTCCAGCACCTGGCTGTGATGTCAGTTGAGAAAGAGATGCGGGAGAGACTTGACCACCAAAATGTGATAGACAGATTTACCAACCTCAAGGTGAGGCGACATAGGTTAAAAGAAAAGAAAAAATCTGCAGAGCCATAGTAGTATCTGCAGTAAAGATATTTTCATACATTGTATACATTGTACCAAAGGCCAAGTGTCTCCATTTTCTAATAATATTTTGTATATTTCAAGGACTCTTCTATTTTTGGAGTGTATTTTTTATGTATCTGTATTGTATTATACATACACTTTAAAAGTGAATCTCTGTCCAAAAAATGCACAAAGTTTACTTTTTACTCACTATGAGCATCATTCATCATTTTTCCCCAGTAATTAAGGTTAGGATATGTATTTTTTTTTTATTTATTCCAATCCATTCTTCTTTGACAGCATTTTAATAACCTTGATCAGATTTGATGGTTTTGTTACAGACTTTTCAAAAAAGTGTTTTGCTATTCTTTCAAAAATGTGGGGATTAAATTAGTTAAAATGTACAAAACAGTGATGTCATGTTTTGTGATGAGGACCCAGGCACAGAGAGACTTGATGAATTTAAGAAACTTATGATTTAATAAAGAAATTTGCAGACTTGCACAGAGAGGGTAAAATTATGATGACTGATAATGGAGATGAAGACAACAGACGATGAGGACAGGGAGGATGCAGGGGTTTAAATGCACCAAGGAGGCAGTCAGAGAGAACTCGGGACAACTGGAGGCATTTAGGGATGCAGGGACTGACAGAGACGGGGAAGAAGTCTCATTGTGATGAGTAAAGTTTACCTTGCCTGGATGGGCAGCTCTCTGGGTGCTCAGCACCCCCAAAGCTCTGATCCTAGAATCGCCCCTGCTTCAAACTATATACCAGTTTTTGAATTGTGTCGATGGGCCACGTAAAACCAGAGTTATGATAAAAAATACATGCGATGTTTTTTTCTGAACAAAACAGTGGTGTTTACAGCGGGAAGAAGGGTAAAAACGGCGTTTTCTACAGACAGCGCTAGCAAACACTCTCCGCTTGCGAGTAGTGATGGGTCGTTCGCGAACGAAATGGCTCTTAGAGCCGACTCTTTGAAGTGAAGGACGCGATCCGGATCCTTATTGGGAGCCGTGAGGTTTTTTTTTTCTTTCTCTCACCCTCTCTCTCGCCCTTTTTTCCACTAAACTCCGCATGCGCGGCCTGTACTTTGCGCTGGGCAGAGGGGGGAGGGGCGTTAGTTACACTTGCAGTAGCACAGGAACAGAGCCAGAGAGAAAACGAGCGAGGGACAGTAATCATCCACTATTTTCAGTTGCAGATGATAAAGGATTCAGAAATCATGCAGGCCCATATGACAGAGAATGTGCATCTTCTTTTTGTTTTAATATTTTAATTTATATTTAAATGTGTTGTGGTTTGCAGTGTTTTGTGTTGTTTCACGTTAAATTTGTTTAAAAGGAAAAAGCTGAAAATTTAAATAGTTAAAAGTTTAAAATGTAAATAGTTGTTTTTTGTATTATATGATTTATTTATTACATTTTATGTGGAGTGAATAAATAAAGTATACTTATGGTGGCCCTCAGAAACAAAGCACGTACAAACTCCAAAACACGTACAAACTCCTAAGCATGTACAAACTCTAAAACACGTAAAAACTCAGAAGCACGTACAAAAGACAACAGAAGTGCTCCAGGATGCTAGGGCGCAGTGTTGAGCTTTTGTTACCTAGTGGCTACACAAGCCAGGAAGTATCAACAACCGGATTTGGTGTGTGGTAGTAACAGGTAAATGAACTTTTTTTTAAATTATTTGAATAAATATGAGTGCTTGTCTATAAATACACAAACAATACACACATGCTTTCAATTGTGTAATTTAAGTGATCTGGGTAGCTCTGTTTTGGAAGTTCAGTAAACGCTAGAAATGTGTTTTGGAGTTTGTGCGTGCTTTTTGGAGTTTGTATATGCTTTAGAGTTTGTACGTGCTTTGTCTCTAGGGGCCATATATAAACATATATAAATAAAACCACTTTTTTTTTACATTAGTAATTCCTTTTCTGTCTAATTTTATATTATTGTTAATGATTAAATAATTAAAGCAACAAAACAACCTGAAGAGCCAGTTCGGAGCCGAAAGAGCCGGCTCTTTTTAGTGAGTCGAGCCGAAAGAGCCGGATCTATAAAAAGAGCCGGAAATCCCATCACTACTTGCGAGTGAAAAAAGAAAAAGAAAAAACACCCCTTCCCTATTGGTGTTAGATTTTACCATGTCAGCCAATCAAAAAAAATGATAAGGCAACATGTGACATTTGGTTGTTTAGGGAGAAGGGGAAGTTTTTAGGAGTGACACCCGCGACGGAAAGCGGGCGAGCGAAAGACACACAGAGAGAGAGCGAGTTTTCATATGTGAGACATTAGTGACGTTTAGCGTGTTTGGAAGCTATAGTTAGTTTGTTGTGTAGTTATTGTCTTTTATTGTGTGTCAGTTATACTGCTGAATTTCACATTTGCTCTAAAAAAGCCATCAAAGGCAGATTCCAGTGTAAACGCTGTTCCCACATGGAAAACTGGACTGATGCACCTCCTCCTGTCAGACCTGCAGGGTTTAGGCCTTTGGTGTTCTCCTCTGTCTTATACTGAACACAAACTACATTTTTTGGACTGGCACAAATAATTTGTGTGCCTTCTTATTTGATGCAGCACACCTGATTGTTCTGTAAATAGATTTAAATGGTTATATAAAAAACGCCTGAGGCCTTGGCTGCATTTTTAGGTAAATAGTACCATATAACTTTGTTGTTTGCAAAACTTGTGCATAATCTTTAGAAATGTACAATTTCTGTTTGCATTTCAAGTTATGAAAATGATTCGTTAAACATGTTTGTGGGTTTTACAGTAAAAAATATAACTTTTTTCTACTCGGATTTTGATTTCTTTGTCTGAATTTAGATCAACTGTGCTAATATAGTATACCAAAATGAAAAAATAACTCAAATTTCAGATATTTGAGGTTGTGATACCAATGATAATAATGATACCAAACAAGGCAAGAAAAACATATTTTAAAGGTGAAATATAGAGTTAAAATCAAAAGTAGTCAAAAACGGCCAATTATACCCTGGACCCCAGAGGGTTAAAAATATATACCGATCTTTGCCCAATACCTGTGTTGCCTCTCGATCACAAGCAACCTCCTTCAAGCAAACTCTGTTTTACAAAGTACTGAGTACAAAATCAGGTTTTTTGTTACTGGAAAACATGGCAGCCATTCCAGCCGCAGCACTTTGTTGGAGTAATTTTGCTTAAAATATTAACATGAAGACAGTTTGGTCCTTACCAATAAAAAGCTCCTTTTGACAAAGATATTTAATGTAAGATGATTCCTTCTGATTTAAGCATTTCTTACAAAAGCTAAAAGATGATATCGATATTAGTCGCTTCTACAGGAATGTTTATTCTGAGGCAACTGAGCAAAATACACAAGAACTGCTTTTCCACTGCCTTATATAATAACACATCTTCTTTTTGCAACCCAAGGCACTCATGATTATTTTAAATCGTACTGACAGTGGATTTGGATTTGTTGTTCCTTGTCAGTTTTATTATTTTAACCAAGTTTTATTATTCCTGTTGACAAAAGTCAGTCTGTCTTCCAATCTGAACTAAACCTGCCACACACTGTTGGAGACTGAGTTTGGAGTTTTCGCTTGATAACAATAAACAAAGAAGTGCCATAGAAAAAACAAATTCATCTTAGCAATATTTTCACACATGCTTGAAATTATAATTGTAATTATGTTTTAATTTGTATTAATTGCACAGGCCCATTACTCTGTCACTTCTGCTAAAAGGGACAAAGGACCCTGTGCACAGGTGTCCCATTCAAGAGCGAAGAGCCGCGTGTCATTCACTGATGATATGATGATGACATTTTTGGTTAGGTCAGCTGATGGTTAGGACTACAAAAGTGGTTTTAGCACATTGATCAAAATACACGGTGGTGCTACACTCTTAATAAAAGACGCTTGTACACACCGGTGTGTCGACTGGGACTATAGCTGTGTCTGAACGTACTTCCAGTGACATTTGCAGACATTTTTTTTAATTTGATTGAACTTTTTGTGAACAATAAGTCTGTTTTCCCCACCAATTTTATTACTTTGTATTGTGACTAAAATATTCCTACATATTTAATATGGGATTCAGGTGAAATTAGATTTCTCACTGCAGTTGAGCTCATCAGATCCATCACCACAGTCATCGCTGCCATCACAGAGATGGCGCTCCTCCACACAGGCCTCGTTGTTACACTTCACCATCCCTGCTGAACAGTTTCCCCCGGGGACTGGTGCTGATGATCAAGAGAAAATAAAAAAACTATCACTTATGAATCAGTTTACTGGAATTAATTGATTGTAAAACACTCTGCAATGACTTGAAAAAGGCAGGGACAAATGGAATCTTTTGAGGGGCTTACAGGGAAGAGCACAGTCTAGAAACTCCAGCTGGTCTATGGCCACATCTCCTCTTTGTCCCACTGACCGCAGTGAGTGAAGACGGATTTGAAAAGTTGAGGGAATCCGGCCCAGAAAGATGAGAGCTTCCCTCCAGGCACGAACACTGGAGGCCTCAGGACGCCAAACAACAGCCTCTCCACCACCTGGGTAGAGGACAGATGCCCACAAGGGCGTAGATCCCAGACCTGTGTTACCTATAGTAAAAAGTAAACATTAAAGTATTTATTAGCACGACAGCTGCAGGGGAAATACATTTTATCTTTAAAGATTGTTAAAGAAACATTATACATTTTTAAAGGTAGGGCTTGTTATGACCAAAAACAGGAGTAACAGAGAGAGACGGAGAGGAAAAAACCTGGTTATCTAAATATATGACATGCAGTTATTTGCTGTCATTACCCGAGTCCCACAGGAAGTATCTGAGGCAAAGGCGACATGTTGTTGAAGACTGATTAATCTCTGGAGAGATTAAAACTGCAGTATGGAGCAAGTCTTCATTTACTGCACTGATTCCCATGAACCAACCTTTGTAAAAAGACATATTGATTAGAAAATTTCAAGTTATTACCATTCCAGTTTAATTCAGGATGACTTTCTAAAATACTTGCAATAATACAGCTTTGACTATAAACATGACAATAAAAAAGACTGTACAATACCTATGGCTGTGCCGGTGGTGTAATCGGTGGACGGTCCACTGTCAGGCACCGTTTCCCCTCTCTGTCTCTCCCATTTGTATTGTGCACTGGGCGACGTGTCAGCCCATCCACACATTCCTTCATCCTCAAAGTCACACACAAACCCCTTTCCATTGTAGTCTTTCACAGGGGTGACAGAATATTCAACTGTTATAATACTGTGTATTACAGGAGAGGTCTTCCACTAAGAAAACTATTTACCCTACCATAATTTGAAGTAAAATTTTCCTGCTGTGTAGGTATAAAATCTAGAAATTGTGACCAAACCTTAGAAACCGCTAAGTTTTCCCGTAGCTAGCAGATGCCACCAGATGCAAAATCAGGGTCTTTTAATTGTTATCTTAAATATGATGATTGTTTTATTTGAACATAAGTGACCAGCATCTCAAAATTAGTTAAAATTCCCCTTTCAGAATGTCAATAAAACACAGAAGCTTAATGAGACCATAATGATCATGTAACATGATCACATTGATATAGTCAAGTCAAATCTATGGGTGATGCTAATCATATTCAGCATATTCAGCACTGAAGCATTTTCCCATTTTTGAGACAAATCTGACAAGAAATGGCACCAAAAAATAAAAAATCAGATTATAGATGGGACTAAATTACATTTTTAAAACTTACCACAGCCTTGCTCATCACTCCAGTCTGGACAGTCTTGCACAAAGTTACATTTCCCCCCAGGAGCTTGACACGACTGAGCTGGAGAGCCAGCAGCTGGATAATAATATGAAACACAAAATTCATTTTTTTCCTTTTGTCCTGTGAAATTACACCTGCTGATCAAGGGTGTATGAGATGGTCAAAAATCAGACTAATGATCACTATGGACTGCAAAAAATAACTGTAGCCTTTCCTATTAAAAGACAACAGTAGAAGCCTTAACCTGTCAGAGCTGATGTAAATATGCAAATATCTTCCAGCCAAAGATTGAAAATACTGAATTTTTTTCCATCGTTGCTTCTGGGTGTGTGAATCAGGCCCAAACTCTCTCATGACTCATGACTCAAAGGTTTACAACCCATCTAACGCCAACAGGCTCAAAGACCGCAGAGAAGTAATCAGGGTGACACCATCCACTGAAGGCATCTGTCCAACCAAACGTCTCTGACTAAGACTCAAGACTTTATGATTCAGTAACCTAATAGCTAGAAAATAGACAGGACACCAGACATTTGATTTTTGAGTCTGAATATCCCAAAAGACATCACAGCATCATTTTGTTAGAAAATAAATCACACATGAAAGCTCACATTTTTAGTAAGGAGTTATTACCTGACATCAAAAACTATCTGAAGTATTGAAGTCTTCTGTGGACTCTTAGCGTTGTGAAATACTCAAAACCACATTGAGCATTTCTTTATCCTTTATATTTGTGATATTAAATATTAAGGTTAATTATATGTTCTGTCTCAACACATACCATTCTGTGGATCTTTAATTATCAGATGGAAAACAAATGCCAGGTTGCCTAAATTCCCAAAGATAGCAAAAACCTCCATAGCAGCAACAGTTATGCATCTGAGACTGAGATGAAAGAGAAAATTTTTCAACTGCTTGTGGCTTCTTTATCAAATACTAATTTTTTAGTTTTTTACTGACTGTGGCTTGATTAAAAAAATCCAAAATCTACTGACTTGTCAAGACATTATTTCAATCTATGTGTAGCAGGGCTGCACAAACTAAGTTTAGAATAGTTAGCACCATTATTGCTGCACATAATTAAAATTTAACTGAATGTTTTCTTACCCCACTGCAGAGCCCACAGCAGAATGAGCGCTGAGCTCCTCACATGAAACATTCTCTTTTTCTCCCTTCTTGCACCACATCAATCTGAAGGTTTGCCGACAACCTGCAGAGACTTTATTGTTGACTCTGACCTCTTCTCTGTGCGTGAGAGATAACAGTTGGACTTTAAAATCACCCATCATGCAACAGCAGCCAACAATTATAAAATAATTTCCTACAAATGATGGCGGATGTCCGAACATTGCTCATTTACTTGGCGGATACAGAAATGCAGAGCAAAGCAGATGCAAAGTGCAGTTTACGGAAGCAATTTTAGCTTACCTCAGTCATGCTGCATAGGTATTTAAGACAGAAACATGGGCAGCATCCTGCTTTAAGTCTCGCATGCATTACTCCAACATCATTACCTCAGTAGATTCATTTATCTTTGTCTTTATTAATAGGTGCAGTTTATAACACTGCATTTGTGTTAAAGTTGTTGTTTTTAAAGAGATATCATTACTGTGACATACCAGAGGAATCAGAATTGCTTCATTTAGGCTTCTGTTGAAGCCTAAATGGGTTGAACTGATCTACATTCATGTGAAATTAAGGTTTTAGGATTAGGATTCAACTTTATTGTCATTACACATGTATAAATACAGGGTGACGAAATACAGCTCAGTGTAATATGTTTTCATAGTTTTCATTCTGTGCAGTCCCTTGGAGAACTATTTCAATTAGGTTGAAGTCTGGATTTTGACTGGGCCATTGCAACACCCTTTTTTTCAGCCATTCTGTTGTAGATTTTCTGCTGTGATGGGATCACTGTCCTGTTGCATGAGCCAGTCTCAGCTAAGCTTTACCTGTTGGACAGATGGCTTCACATTTGACTCTAGAATCCATTGGTATTTAAAGGCACTCACGGTTGACTCAGTGACAGGAAAGGTGCCCGGATCCTGTGGCTCTGAAACAAGCCCAAATCATCACCCCCCCACCACCATGCGTGGCAGTTGGTATAAGGTATTTGCCATTAGCCATGTTTGGTTTTCTTCAAATGTGGCACCACACATTATGACCAAACATCTCTACTTTGGTTGAGTAAGGTCCTGAAGACTTGTGGTGTGTTTACATGCAATTTTGCAAATATAAGATGTGCTGCCATGTTCTTTTAAGAGACCATGGCACGCCGGGCTATCCTTCCAAAGAAACCATACACGTTCTTTTTACAGTTGTTACATTTAACATGTTAACTGAGGTCTATAAAGTCTAAGTCAGGGGTGTCGAACTCCAGGCCTTGAGGGCCGGTGTCCTGCAGGTTTTAGATGTGTCCTTCATCCAACACAGCTGATTCAAATGGCTAAATTACCTCAGCAACATGTCTTGAAGTTCTCCAGAGGCCTGGTAATAAATTTATCATTTGATTCAGGTGTGTTGACCCAGGGTGTTATCTAAAACCTGCAGGACACCAGCCCTCAAGGCCTGGAGTTCGCCACCCTTGGTCTAAGTTGCAGCTGTTGGGTTTGTTTTATATTTCTCTGAGCGAATGACTGAGGTGCCCACTCTTGGGAAGAACGTGGCGCTGTGTTAACACTTGAAAGCTCCACCCGGGAAAATGCTAAATCTTCTTGGAAGAGATGCTCACACTTAGTGATGATCAATTAATCAATTGCATCAGATTAGGAGCACCTAGCTGCTACTTACCATGGAAGCCATAAGGATACTTAGTCCTTCACAGAACTGCATTAGAGCCCTGTGAAAACTGTCTTTTTCTTTTCTTTTTTTACATGACTGTCTGTATTTTAAATTAAATATTTGAATGCATTTTTATCCACAGTTATCTTTACTGATTATTAATATGTATTTTCCAGCACGTTATACATTGTGAATTGTGTTTCAGGTACTTTTTGAACATATGTAGAGAAAAAAAATGTGTTGTCAGGTTTCTGTCCTGGCATAAATATGCTGTGGATCATATGCTGTTTAGAAAAGTTATACATAGTTTCCAAATCTGAAAATGGAAGCCAGTGTGGAACAGCAGTATTGTTTGTTATGACAGCAGGGGCAACCTTGCTTTACTTCACCTGCTTTATGAACGCAGTAAACATATTCCTGATAAGTTTATGGCCTCAGTCACAAGTTTAAGTCTTATTCAGTGTTCATTTTGTAAACAGTTTTCCCCCATAAAGCCATAAAGTATGACATGCTTAATTTAAAAAAAACAACAAAAACAAACCCTCAATTCTGTTAGGTCATGGATTTAGAGAAATTTGCAGTTGATTGAGAACCGCCAACTGCCTAAACCCCCTACTGAGTCACTGAGCTCATCTCCATTGTGTTTGTGGTGTTGGCCCATTTTGAAGCATTTTAATTGAATAATCTGACTAATAATGTGTCTTTCTGTGTGATACAACTTATCCAAGACGTTTGTTCTTCAGTTTTGTTGAGTGAAATTCTAGTATTTTATTAGTCTCTACAAGCACTAATTAGCATATATCTGATAATTAAAAAGCCAACAGATTGGCAATAGCCTTGATTGCAAACACTTCTAGACTTATGGAAGTCTATGGGAAAATTGGCTTGTTAAATCTGACCTGACCTCACTGAATATTCTCCTGATGAACTTATGATCTCAGTCACTTATTTTTAGTTATATTGCTTAAAAAAATGCAAGTCATTTTGTAAACCTGTCAGAAATCAATCCAAAATTGATCCTATATAAACCAGAATGACAAAATCCTTTCAGAATACTTCAGCACAATGGTAGTAATCAGGAACATCAAGTTCATTTACTTTTATCTAGCAACTGTGGCCATTTTAATCAACAGTTTGCAGCACGCTGGAATCTGGACCATAGCTGCTGTAAAAAGTAAGATAAGCAAAGAGATGGGGTGTTGTCATTTTTCTGCTCTGCAGGAAAGAGGCACATAATATAAGCACACATTTCACAATAAAACCTCACATCAAAACTTGTAAGGTTTGCTTTGTAACTTTAATTTCCAAAGAAATTTATGAGGGATCATGACTCTAAAACGAGTCAGTGAAGGAGAGGGCGGTAATCTACAAAGCCAGCGCAGGCAGTCATTTATTTAAAATGCTTCCACATGACAAATTACATTCATTAAATTATTAGCTACACTATGAAAAGCTGTTATGTTTTACACAAGGAAGGAAGGTGAAAACTTAAAGCTGTTGTATTAATAAAAAGAAAAATCCTAAATGTGTTTAGCCAGATAACGAACGGTTACCAAAAAAAAATACATCAGTCCAGGGTTACAGGGAATCAAGTAGAAGCTATTTAAAGTTCATTTCAGTAGCCTTCATTATCCCAGGTCACCTCATAGTCTGGATACCGAACCTTGAGTTTCTCAGTGGTCACTGCATGGTTTGCTCTTCCGAATCCCTGTGATCAAAAAAGACACATCAGTGTTTCATCAGAAAGATGAAATAACATTTGATTTAAACCACTGAAAAAAAAAAACATCATTGTATTCATACTTTCTCGGTATTTACAGATCAGAATCACCCACCATGGAGTATCCATAGACATGGATCTTCTTGGCCTGGAGGTCATGTTTGATTCTCCCTCCTCCTATACACTCACAGTCCAAGTGCCCATCCCTTTCCAGCTCCTCTGCTACCTTCTCATAGATGTCGGCTGGGAAAAGGATGGATACAACTCAGAAACAAAGTTTTTGGAATATTTTCTACATCAAAGTATGAATTATTGCCTTAGAAAATATAGCTTGGTGACTTGGAGTTTGTAACTGGAGTTTTATTTATAATTTCAAATGCCTGCTTGGTATGTGGATGTGTCCATACAGTGTTCATTGAGTTTCATGAGGTTGGTCAGCTGTTAAATAAAATTGCATGTACTGTGCTTTCAGTGTTGTCCAGCAGAGAGCAGCACAGACCTGTCATTACTAAATGCAAAGCCACCATTATTGCATTCATAAAGTCTGCAGTTATTCTGAAGGCTGCCTGTTATTATACAGTGTTTATAATATTTTGTGCCGCTCCATATTGTGTACTAATACTACATAATAAGCACCAACGGATTAGATAAACATCCCTTCATTACAAAATTCCAAAACCAAAATGAGGCAGTCGGTCAATGAGTGCACAGACATGTAAAATATACATTAGATGTAAAACAGTGTCTTTGCTTCCCCTATAGAACCAAGGAGCACAACAAGCTCGTCATGCAGCTCATAGGGAGGAGAAAAGGTCAAAACTGTGAAAAAGTGAAAAGCTGTGGAGCCTGAGGAGAAAGCGCAGGCATGGTGAGGCCTTAATGTATGGTCTGCACAGAGCTATCAACGACAGGCTGGAGGTGGTGATAATTCCTCCTCCACAATATAAAAGAGACAAAGCGGAGGAAAGGTGGAGGTTGGGTAGGGGATAGGGGCAGAAAAGTCTACAGATCTTTAGACTGGTTGGGGAAATGTGAATTCTCTAAGCCGTACTTTATCTCTGGCATGAGGGATATTTGAGCATATTGTGTCCGTGTGCTTGAGCCACACAGAAATTCTTTGTTCATTTCTTAGTAATGTTTGCTTAATGTACTTACTAATAACTGGGTAATAGGAACAAACAAAGTCTATACATTTTACTTTGTCCATTTAATATTTATATGAATTTTATTGAATAGAAAGAAATCCATGTAAATTATACATATTTATATTAGAATAGCAATTTAGAGTAGTAGTAGATAAGATATTACCCTGACAAAAAAAAGAAGTAAAAATGGTGCTGCTGGCCAACAGGCTGACCTTAGAAACTGTGCTGAAACTTTGCCTTGTGTTGGCCAAAGACAAAGGAAAAGGAAAGGGAGAAGGCATCGTAGGAGGCAGCGAGACTAAAAGAAAATTAGGAGTGTGAAGGAGAGAGCAGGGACTTTAAGTGTAGAAACTGTCTGGTAAACAGAGAGCATTTTGTGGTATGAATGGGGGAAGATTAGTAGATATATTGTGTGTGCAGAAAAACAGCTGGAACGGAAGCGAGGCCAGAAGCATTGGAGGTGGATCCAAATAGTTCTACTATGGTGTAGATATGAAGTAAAATAGAGTAGAGGTAATCTTGACAAGAGTATATAAAGAGTGTTGTGGAGGTGAAGACTGTCAGACAGGATTATGAGTTTGAAGCTGGAAAATGAAGGCGTGATTCTGAAGGAGGGGGTGAGTGGATATTAAAGTAGGCTTCAGTGGACATGCAGGAACAGAGGCGATAAGGTGTTGAGGAGAGAAATGTTGAACGATAGATGGTGGTGGATATGCAAAAAGGACTGGAATGGCTGTGGTAGACATTAAGAAGAGGGTGGAATACAGAGTGATGCTTTTTACTTTTTTTTTTACTACGTACAGCACTTTGGTCAACCTGTGTTGTTTTTAAATGTGCTTATAAATAAATTGATTAATTGACAGGATTGAGTGAAGTAGCAAAAAAAAAGAAAAACAAAACTTAAAAAAAACAACAAAAACAAAACTTTAAAAAAAGCAAAATTGAAGATGTTAAGATTTTTTTTGGCGTGATCAGGATGGGACAGGGATATAGGTGGTGTCCAAATTCATGGGCTGCATCCTCCTGAGGCCGCATTTGCGTCCTCCTTTTAGTTTTAATATTACTCTTATTACTCTTTCTGGGTCACAAAATAAACTTTTAAGATATTTTCAGGCGAGAATGTAGCTGTGTAAACTTCAAATATCTGCTCGATTTATCAAGACACCACATATTTGCAAAAGTGCTCCGACGTTTTTAGAGATGTCTGTTACACACCAGCTCGAAAGCTAGCCGGGGCGATAACAGCGAACTCCCTGCACATCGACACGCAGAGGGTTGATGGGACAGAGGAGGATGCTGGGGATAGGGTGAGATGAAGGGAGATGATTGGCTGCTTTACTTATTTACCGTACACCTATAGCTCTGGTATATGGTCCAGTTTGTCTGTTTTTTCCCTTTTAAAATATCTCGCTTGCATTTACTATACCCTGTTTTGCACTGACAAAAACTTATCTTTCCTTATGATGGATCAGAGTCATTGCTTCATTCTCTCTCTCTCTCTCTCTCTCTCTCTCACTCTCACACACACACACACACACACACACAGATTTCAAAGTGAACATAAGTTCAGGGAAGAAATCATGTGCGCACACCTGTGGACACCTAGACACATTCTAATGTTGGTTATATGCGGAGGTAGAACAGGAAACTATGGGGAGGCAGATTCAAATTATTATGAAACTCAAAATAATAAATTTTTTAATGCACCACTTGAGAAATGAGATGAAAATCTTTTACTGAAGACCAATCTCTGACCTCATCATCAATGGGCACAATTGTTAGAGTGTCTTGTGACAACAGCATAACTGTGTTTATATGAACTTATTTGGGTTCTCTCTTTTGCCAGTCCCAACTCTATGGGGTTAATTACGCTGGGTATAAGTAATATTATTATTTGCAACATGGTCCCTCCCTTTATCATCTCATTTAGCAGGAGATACACTGGTCACTGTCCTTCATGAAAGGACAGGGAATAATGCTGTCCTACAATTCAGAGCAATGCACTGTCCAATCATCATTAAAAACAAACAGTATATCTCACAAGTGATGCTGATCAAGCGTATGTTAATTAACAGCATGCTATCCATGTTGTGCAATGACCTGCGGCCATGTTTTTAATGACAGGTTGTTAAAGCCTTGGATGAATTCTGACTATAGCCACAACAAAACAGCCACTGGGAGGACAACTGTTATGTCCATCTTTTATATACAGTCTGTAGGTATGGCGAGGGTAGGAGAACCATCAAGAACAACACGGAGGTGGGAGACAGATCCTCGAGATGAGTCAGTATTAGGACAGAAGCAAAGCTGGGTCATCTGTTTGTTTGTTTGACCACGGGGGTACATCTCTGGTGCGTTCAGGTGCAGATGGAGGTGTATTTTACGCTTAAAACATAGCCCTCTGAGCGTTGTCCTTACTCACCGTGGTACTCAGCCCAGCCGTATCCTCGGACTATATCCACTTTCGAGTCATCCCCCTCCTCTCGGCTATGAACACGGATCAAGACGTACTTAAATACTCCGGAAGGGTCGATGTCTGCCTGCGGTATGTTGGCCATGAGAGCAGCCGCCTTCGTCTGTGTGCACATGTCTAAACTTCTCAAGGACCACACTAGCAAAGCAAGCAGCAAGCGAGACGCTCGGATTTTCCAAACAGGCTTCGTGTCTATGCGTAGAAACTAATACGGAAGTAACACGTTTATATCTCTATATTGTAATCTGGACGGGAATGCAAAAACTATAAATCATTGCAAAATAAAAGACATCATCTAGTTTCCTCCTAGCACCGCCATAATACAGCTAGCCGGCAAAATCAAGTTAACTTCCGGTATGACCCTTCAAAATAAATAATACTACGACTTACTATTACCACCATTAATAATAATAATAATAATAATAATAATAGTAAACATACAGATATTCCATACGTATTATGTGTAATCTTTTTATTTTTTAATTGTTGCTATTCATGGAAAAGCTATGAAAGAAACAGTGAAAATTCCTTATTAGAAATGTTTTAAAACTTAATTTTATTCTGAAGGCAGTTCAAACATACCGGAAAACAGAAATGCATTTTGGTATCTGCAGTCCAAATGAATATTTTAAAGCACAATGACTTTGTTTCTATAGTCATTGATCAGAACAAAAAACATACAAAAATGCAGAGGGTTTAAATTTGGGGTAGAAAACATATATAATGTGAAAGATAATGATAAAAGTAATTATTTCATAATTCTAGTTATAAACAAATTGTATATCAAATATCAATATATATTTGTGGTCAAATGTTTACATACACTCATGAGCATGAATGTCATGTGATTTGGTGACCTTAGAGTTCTTTACACTGCTTTTTTCCAGGGCGCAATGATTGCAAAGCTTATATCCTTAAGGACTTTAAAAAACAAGAATTGGTTTTCTTAACAGGCTGTGGCCTGGTCAAGCCAACTGGCACTGTGAAATTTACAGCAGCACTTGTTAAAAGATCTGAGCGTATGAATCTATTTGAGCCTGTATACAAGTCCTGTTATGTTTTCATCGTTGCAATCTTGCTGTTCATGTTGGTGCCAAGTAGGGCTGCCACAAACGATTATTTTTGCGATTAGTCGACTAATCAGATCATGCATCCATTGGACGTAAAACGTACAGCTTACTGCACCAGCAGCATCTGCTCTTATATAACTATCATTAGCTTACAGCTTTAAGTGTTTAAGGTATGTTCTAACTAAAAATAAAGACAAGATGATAGTTTCGGTGAAGTTTAATAAACTCCTTGCTATCTAAAATATAACAGGACACCGGAGTATATTCTCAAGCATCTCACACTTCTGATAATCAGTTGCCTGCTTGACGTTTATTCAGCTGTGTAAAAACTATAACTTTAATCTCAGCCAAAACATTTACTCAGGAGCAAATAAAATACTAAAAAAAAAAAAAAAAAAAAAAAGCCGAACAATAACATTTTTAAGTTATCTAAGTGACTTATATATCATGTTTAACCTGAGTAGCGAAAGACGGTGGTGGGTTTGAAAACGATTCGCCGGGAGTCCGGTGTTCTCACGGCTCTAGTGAGCTTTGCCCCCGGCTAGCTATCGAGCTAGTGGGTAACAGACGTCTCTGAAAACGTCAGAGCGCTTTTGAAAATATGTGGTGTCTTGATAAACTGAGCAGATATTTGAGGTTTACACAGCTACATTCTCGCCTTAAAATATGTTAAACGTTTATTTTGTGACCCAGAAAGAATAATAAGAGTAATATTAAAACTAACTAGTTGCCGCCATTGTTGGAAACTGAGCTGGGCCACGCTATGAATTCCATCTTCTGTTTCAGTCCGTTATTACACTCTTAAATCCTACTACTTATTCCTGCGGACAACTGCTGCCCAACTACAGCAGGTCATTGGATAATATCTGTGGTCAAATGCCTTTGAGTCAAATAGCAGCAGATATTCACAAAATGCATTTAATATTTTATTCCGCATGACTTGAAACTTGCATCAAAAACGGGGTTCGCTGAGATCAGAGTAAAGGAAGCCGAGGGACATTTTCCAGTAGGCTTCCAGTGTTTTTTGTTGAGTGAGTTGCCACCTGCTGGCCATTAAAAAAGATGCACTTTTAAGGCACTTCCACGCTGGCATTGTTTTTCCAAACTAAAGTCAGAGTACTCACTGTCAGCTTTAAAGTAGTTTACATTCACAGCAAGTTGATGCAATGGTTTCACTCATTTTATACATACCACTCAATTATAGGTTAAAGCAGCAAACTGTATAAACATGTTAAAGTCAAAACATTTTGTATATGTCGTGTTAAATTTTTGCAGTCAATTAACAAACCACAGTTTACATTTAGCACTAGTTAAAAATAAGTCAATTAGTGTAAAAATTATTTTTTCAAAAGCAAACTATGGTATTATATAATAGAGAATATGCTTAAATTAAAACTCAAATTTTGCTCCAAATCTTCCTTGTCGGGTCAGTGTTCAGAGCAAAATAAAAAACTGACATAATTTCTTAGCTAAATTGTGCTTTCACTGCCTCTTTTCTTATTCTGTCCATTATAAACTCTAAATAAGCAGAAGGAAAGCACTGCGGCAAGGAGCATGACAAAAAGAAAGATGAGGGATCCCCACACTCCTGGGGTCAGGGCCTTTCTCAGCTCCAGTTGCTCTGCTGGCAACAAATTGCTTAAACTCAGCATGTAGCCCAGAGCCCAACCCACCATGGTGTCAGCAACCTGCAGGGTCAGCAACATAATGATGTGAATATATTTGGATCAACTCCCATCCAATTGCAATGGAGCATTGACATGTTTTGTTTTTAACTGTAAAGAGATAATAATCACCTTCTTCTGAAAAGAAATGTGTGGGAATGTTGTGTCATTGAAGCCATATCCTCTCAACATGAGAGTATTGAGAAACACAGAGGCAGCACAGTAGTAATGCAAACGGGACTTTTGCTCTGGAGCGAGAAGCATCATCTGGAAAAATACAATAAGTATTTTCACATGCTGCCAGAAACAGATGTCCTGGATAAGTAAAGCATGAATAGAAAAGGTGATTACTTGGGTGAAACTCATGCTGCACACTTTTTTGGTCGCATCCTGTAGTTCTGAAGGAGAGCTAGCAGTTATGCCAGTGACTTGCTGAAGGAATGAGTGAACATAGAAGAAAGCAGAGAAAGCCTGAAAACAGAAAAGGGAAAAGAAAAAAAACATGTAAAAAGTGATACAGCTACAGCACAACGATCAAATAAAAGTTAGCCATGTTGAAAGGCAACTGTGTAAAGTTAATCATATTCAGCAACGTCAAGCAACTGCAGAAACGCATTAGAGGGTTACCCAGGCAACCGGAGCCTGGAATTAATACTAGTGGCCAACCATCAGGGTCATCCTGTGTGGATGGAACTTCAAGTTATGTTTTGATTTATATGCACTTACCACTTAACATCAGTACAGTTAAATGGTAGCTCACCCTGGATAGAATATAAATGCTTTCCACTCAAGATCACGTTGGTGCGATATGCCTTCTCTTGAATATAATAGAACTATGGGGTATCTAAAAGGCAAAAGCCAAACACAAATGATGCCTTTGAAAAACTCAGCAGCAATGTCTCTTTCCAAAGATCAAAACCCTTCAAAATGTGTAAGATTTGTGAGGAGGTCACATAGGAATCACTTTAGAAGACATCTCTACCATGATTGTTCACAAAATAATAAAACATTGTTTAGCAGCTCTAGGTTTGAAGCAAAAAAATAAAAAAAATAAATAAAAAATAGACCAACATAAATATAATATTTTTGTTTTGAAACAAGACATGACGGCTCACTGGTAGAAGCTGGTCTGCTGGAGATAGTCCACTATTGTTTCCTTGGTTTTTGCAGCGTTTCAGTCCAGTTGATAGCGATAACACCAGTCTGAGATTACAGACCATAAATTTGACAACACACCTCTGTGATGTGCCAGTGTTCAGGATAAGAGCAATCTCCCACCCTGATATTCTGGGATCTGTTACTCATGAAACCTACAGGCAGTATTCTTACACTGGAGTTTTCCAGATTTAGTTGTGGAGAGCTATGATGACTGCATCCTCTGTTGACATGTTTGCTTGATGTGAGAGAGGATGAGACTCAAAACATCTGGTGATGTTCGAGGTTAGAATGACTTGGCATGTAGGGCAGGTGTAATTTGATTACCAAACTACACCTGAGAAAAGGTGTCACTGTTCAGGAGGAAAGCAAATGTTAATATTCAACAACCCTTGATAAACAGACCTGTGCTTATGACAGCATGGACAGGAACAATCTTGAATGTATAGTGTGGTCTGCAATGATGTTACTTTCATAAACAGTATAGCAGTTTTAAAACATTAAAGTTTTGTGAAAAGAAATCTGGGGTTGTGGCGGCACCTTTGACATACAGGCTGAGCTTTAAGTTTAAGAAAGCATTTGCTCTGCTTCTCTTACCATGAAACCTCCGGTGACATTTGGTTGGAAGACTTTGTCAAATGAGCACTGGGAGAAGGGACAGCTGTTGAAGGAGAAGACTTCAGACACGTTACCCAGACAGTATTCATAGTGTCCGCTGCCATGTACTGTCACAGAAGCATGAGGGTCGTAGGAGCTGGGTTTGTACTTTACTGTACATGGAGAGTCGAGTATACTGCTGAGCTTCACCGTCCTGCTGTGGTCTGCAGGATAGCAGGGGTGAGTGACAGACTGAGGGTAACCCTGAGACTGAGAAAGAGAAAACATTTTGAGTACAATGATCTTATATACATTATACTGGTGGTTTTATTGGAGAGGCTGACCTTAAAAATACATCAGTATAGTTAGATATGTTCCTCTCTACATAGCTGCATGTTTCTACCTTAACTTGCAGCGGACATTTACTGAATTGAGTTCCTAGTAACTCATTTTAATGTGTGCCAGTTTTAAAGCCAGATACCTACACTTAGGTTATTCTATTATAGGAGTGAACATTTGTATATATACTATTCTATACATAGCTATAGTCTAATACTATGCATCAGTTTAGACTGAAGCCAGGGAGAACCTGAAGTGGCGATTTCAGAAAAGGAGTTTCAGAAAGCATTGGGCCTGTTCCCTTCTTCATTTCTGTGTGTATTTGGCAGTCTGTGTTCGCGTTATGACCCAAGTGTTTTTTTTTTTTTTTTTTACTGTGGTTAGAAGAATAACTAAGTGACATTCTCTAAATCTCAGCATTTTGCTGATTGGCTCCTCTGCAACATTCCTGGTGCTGCTTAGAAAGTCTGGTTCTGGTAGCAGCAACATCTCAGCTCTATTCTTTGTTCCCTGTAGTCATTCTGTGTTTGTTGTGGCAAGATCTAAGATTTGGTTAGGCCTAGTGACTGGTTAGGATTGTTTTGGATAAATGGATTAGTTCATGTATAAAAGTGATTAATGTAAAATCCTGAAAAACAGTCATTTTGTGGACAGGATTTTTCTTTTGAGCTTTTCTTGTGATTTAAGAGAGTGACGTTACACTACCTTCATTATATGAGCCAGCAGTGTCATGAGGAACTGGTCCTTCCCATAGCACAGGAAGCTGTGTGTGTACAGAGTATACTCATGACCATAAAGGCGCAGCTTCATCAGATCGTCTTTGTTCTCGATTTTTTCCTCAGTAGCAAATGTTATCTGCGTGGATGCGCCGCCCAGATCGAGAGCTCCCACTGTCGGTCTGCTGGGGCTGAACCAGTGCCCCTCAAAGCCATACTGCAAAGGAATAGTCACAAAAACCTGGCTTCATCCAATGTTTGCATCTCTGTTTTGGAAAAGTATTTACAAATTAAATTAATGCCTTACTGAATATATAAAGCCATTTTCAGAAAACTTGCAATACAAACGCTCTCATAATGTTATCAATTTGCTGGTAAAGTTTCACAGTGACAGCAATAACTGACTTCTAGTCTCCTCATAAATAATATTGCAGATTCCTACTGATTAAAACCATTTTAAAAGCTTCTGATTTTCACATTTACACACTTGGATACCTTAATAAAGTTCTCTGAGAGATAGTTAACTGTGACCCATCCATATGCCCCCTCTTCTTTGCCACTCAGTATGGCTGCTCCCCGGTAGTCGAAAGGGTAGGACTGGATTTTTTGTCCCACTTCCTTCAGAATCTGAGTGGACAGCTCTGGACTAGATAAACTGAACAAGGGAAAAAAAAACAAAACAAAACAAATATAATCAAGATTTTTAGTGATAAGACTTTCACCAAATCATTAGGAAGAATGATGGTCATGAGGATAATGATCTTTTTTTTTTTTTTACACTTCATTATATATATATATATATATATATATATATATATATATATATATATATATATAAATAAAAGTAAAGTGTTATTTTTATGCCTTCTACTGTAAGCTTCAGGCATAAGTTTTAAAACTGCAAATCAGGGGTGTCAAACATAAGGCCAGGGGAGCAGAAACGCCCACCAAAGATTTACATTTACTTAATTGCTTCATAACAGAAAAGGCAAAGAAGAAATTAAATAACAAAGTTACTATAAGTACTATAGAACGTTATGATTTTTTATTTATTTATTTTTAATCTGTTCATTACCTCTGCATGAGACAAATATGCAGACAGGAACTAAAGGACAGATTAAAGTCAAAACTAACATCCCTTGATAAACAGACCTGTGCTTATGACAGCATGGACAGGAACAATCTTGAATGTATAGTGTGGTCTGCAATGATGTTACTTTCATAAACAGTATAGCAGTTTTAAAACATTAAAGTTTTGTGAAAAGAAATCTGGGGTTGTGGCGGCACCTTTGACATACAGGCTGAGCTTTAAGTTTAAGAAAGCATTTGCTCTGCTTCTCTTACCATGAAACCTCCGGTGACATTTGGTTGGAAGACTTTGTCAAATGAGCACTGGGAGAAGGGACAGCTGTTGAAGGAGAAGACTTCAGACACGTTACCCAGACAGTATTCATAGTGTCCGCTGCCATGTACTGTCACAGAAGCATGAGGGTCGTAGGAGCTGGGTTTGTACTTTACTGTACATGGAGAGTCGAGTATACTGCTGAGCTTCACCGTCCTGCTGTGGTCTGCAGGATAGCAGGGGTGAGTGACAGACTGAGGGTAACCCTGAGACTGAGAAAGAGAAAACATTTTGAGTACAATGATCTTATATACATTATACTGGTGGTTTTATTGGAGAGGCTGACCTTAAAAATACATCAGTATAGTTAGATATGTTCCTCTCTACATAGCTGCATGTTTCTACCTTAACTTGCAGCGGACATTTACTGAATTGAGTTCCTAGTAACTCATTTTAATGTGTGCCAGTTTTAAAGCCAGATACCTACACTTAGGTTATTCTATTATAGGAGTGAACATTTGTATATATACTATTCTATACATAGCTATAGTCTAATACTATGCATCAGTTTAGACTGAAGCCAGGGAGAACCTGAAGTGGCGATTTCAGAAAAGGAGTTTCAGAAAGCATTGGGCCTGTTCCCTTCTTCATTTCTGTGTGTATTTGGCAGTCTGTGTTCGCGTTATGACCCAAGTGTTTTTTTTTTTTTTTTTTACTGTGGTTAGAAGAATAACTAAGTGACATTCTCTAAATCTCAGCATTTTGCTGATTGGCTCCTCTGCAACATTCCTGGTGCTGCTTAGAAAGTCTGGTTCTGGTAGCAGCAACATCTCAGCTCTATTCTTTGTTCCCTGTAGTCATTCTGTGTTTGTTGTGGCAAGATCTAAGATTTGGTTAGGCCTAGTGACTGGTTAGGATTGTTTTGGATAAATGGATTAGTTCATGTATAAAAGTGATTAATGTAAAATCCTGAAAAACAGTCATTTTGTGGACAGGATTTTTCTTTTGAGCTTTTCTTGTGATTTAAGAGAGTGACGTTACACTACCTTCATTATATGAGCCAGCAGTGTCATGAGGAACTGGTCCTTCCCATAGCACAGGAAGCTGTGTGTGTACAGAGTATACTCATGACCATAAAGGCGCAGCTTCATCAGATCGTCTTTGTTCTCGATTTTTTCCTCAGTAGCAAATGTTATCTGCGTGGATGCGCCGCCCAGATCGAGAGCTCCCACTGTCGGTCTGCTGGGGCTGAACCAGTGCCCCTCAAAGCCATACTGCAAAGGAATAGTCACAAAAACCTGGCTTCATCCAATGTTTGCATCTCTGTTTTGGAAAAGTATTTACAAATTAAATTAATGCCTTACTGAATATATAAAGCCATTTTCAGAAAACTTGCAATACAAACGCTCTCATAATGTTATCAATTTGCTGGTAAAGTTTCACAGTGACAGCAATAACTGACTTCTAGTCTCCTCATAAATAATATTGCAGATTCCTACTGATTAAAACCATTTTAAAAGCTTCTGATTTTCACATTTACACACTTGGATACCTTAATAAAGTTCTCTGAGAGATAGTTAACTGTGACCCATCCATATGCCCCCTCTTCTTTGCCACTCAGTATGGCTGCTCCCCGGTAGTCGAAAGGGTAGGACTGGATTTTTTGTCCCACTTCCTTCAGAATCTGAGTGGACAGCTCTGGACTAGATAAACTGAACAAGGGAAAAAAAACAAAACAAAACAAATATAATCAAGATTTTTAGTGATAAGACTTTCACCAAATCATTAGGAAGAATGATGGTCATGAGGATAATGATCTTTTTTTTTTTTTTTACACTTCATTATATATATATATATATATATATATATATATATATATATATATAAATAAAAGTAAAGTGTTATTTTTATGCCTTCTACTGTAAGCTTCAGGCATAAGTTTTAAAACTGCAAATCAGGGGTGTCAAACATAAGGCCAGGGGAGCAGAAACGCCCACCAAAGATTTACATTTACTTAATTGCTTCATAACAGAAAAGGCAAAGAAGAAATTAAATAACAAAGTTACTATAAGTACTATAGAACGTTATGATTTTTTATTTATTTATTTTTAATCTGTTCATTACCTCTGCATGAGACAAATATGCAGACAGGAACTAAAGGACAGATTAAAGTCAAAACTAACATTCCAGATATTTTCCAAGCTATAAGTCATCCTTATGAGGTCTTTAGATCTCCCAGTAAACTTAAATTAAAGGATTATTATTATTATGATTTTTAAAAATAGACTTTAGAATAAGCTGAAGTCAAGATTGTGTGTCACATTAAAGTTTAGCGTCAATGCTACATGAAAAACATTTCAGTAAACATTCATGCTGATACTCGTCAGTAAAACCCGCAAACAAAACAGCTCAAACTATAAAATGAGGTGGTGTATTTGTGTATGGAAATGCATTTGTGACAAAACAGCTTTTAAAACACATTTGCAAGAATCAAATGATTTACGCACGCATGCAAGTTAGACTGAGTGACTGTCCAGCTGTTTTCCGCTGCATATTTGATTGAGTTATGGTACACATACAAGGAAAGGATGCCTTCTTCCAGACAAGATGTTTAAATCCATACTTGATAGCTGCCTAAACCCAATCAGGCAGTTTTGCTGGCTAAACTGAAAATAAAAAGATGGTTTCCTGTCTGCAGGCAACATTAAGCCACTAAACCAAATATTTGAATACATTTAAACTCTTCTCGATAATGCTTTGCATTTTCAACACTCATGCCTTCAATCTTATCTACATGTCTGAATGCCCCGTCACCATCCCCAATCAATGCTTTTAACTTTATAGACTTTGGTTTGACCCCATTGCTGCATGCCCTCCACCAGGCAAAGTAGAACTGGTACAAATATAAAACATATCCTGCTCAGCATACTAGAGATAAACACATAAAACAACTTTGCACCGTCCAGTCAATTCTCTGTAAACTTCAGTGTGTGGATATTGAGGGGATCTACAGGTTTTGAGAGACCCTCAGATGTGTTTGTCTTTCCAATAGGAAATGCAGAGGGAGGAGAGGCTCAGGTGCTTGCAGGTGGCTACAAACACTTTGAAGGTAATTTCCTTATTCTAAAATAACATAATACAGCCAAATTATCCTGAAACATGTGACTTCAGCCCTATGAAATTTGCAATCACTGCTTATTCCTTGTGTTTATATTTTTTCATCCTCAGACCATTCAATGCAACAAGGGTTGCCGCTAAAATAATCTGGCTAAAATGGTCTTAAATGAAGGATTACATTTAAGCAGCTCTTTTACAGAAAACACGTTATGATGGTAGGAAATTTGCAAGAGAGAAACTGAATCTAGGGGAGACCATTTTGTGTGGATACCTCTCATTTTCTGAAGCAGAAGGACCTCAGTCTATTATCCAGGAGTCAAACAGGGCTATTCACTGCATGCCAACACAACTGACAACAATTACACATTGTAGGTGGCAATATCATGAAGCTGGTTAAGTTTGTCCAGTGGAGTCATTACAACAAACAGTGCAACAGCTACTCTGAAAACTCTTAAACAACATTTAGCTTTTTTCACTTTTCTCTGATTTCTTCTGCACTGTAGAAACTTGCTATATTTGGCACAGAAATAATTATATTCCCAACACATCATTCATCTTGTTTAATGAATGTGTAAGCCGGTTAAAAAGGCCAGTATGGATTGCCATTTTAGCATTATTACAAGATTTACTTGGAACAGGATCAAAATTAAGGTGATACATAACTAAAACACATGGAAACAAAACAGACACGACTTACTGCAGAAGCCTCATGCCGGCTGTGGCTCCCAGGTACACAGGTGTGAGCTGGTGCTTGTCTTTTGGGATGCTCTTCACTGCGTGATCCAGACATGCTTCTAAGCTTTGCCCTGCTGCTCCCGTTTGACCTGCATAACTTGCAATTCCTTCACCTGAGCGAATGATGAACATGTCGAACAAACAAAATCTATTTGATAACGTAATCAACTTGGTGTAATATTCACAAAAATCAATGTTAGCAATTGTGACCCATATCCTTGTGGTGTTGCAATACAAAAGAATCCAACTACTATCCCAGCTTCCCAGCCAGCTGTATGAAAATCTACTGAATTGTGTGTAAAATTTTAAAATATTAACGTTATCTAAAGTCACAGAATAAGTAAAGCAAGTTATCTGCATTAACTCAGAAAAAAAAATGATTTGGGAAAAACACTTTATATTTAAATAAGAACGCATATTTCCTCCTCGAGACATCTTAGGATCATTTTATTCTGAAACATGTCAGCATAAACACCGTGCTCATGAATGACAAGGGGAAAAAAGTTGTTTGGTTAACACAGGAATAAAAGCTTTCTACAGGGCAGGAGTGGCAAACCACAAAGCTCAACTCTGACTCATGACTGTTGCTAGGCAAACATTTGCTTTGACATCAGTGCAGTGATGCAATAAAATAACTCATTCAGAAAAAACTCCATGCTGACTTTCCCACAACCAACTCATCATTAAGATTTCCACTATTTCTCAATTATCAACCAAGTATATAAATTACTATGTGGTGTAATGAGTTTTACAGAGTACTCTTCCATTAGATGAAAGGTGTACTGCATGTATATTGTTATGAAATAATGTGATTAACTACACCTAATAGGTTTAACATAAGAGTAGTTCATTTATAATGAATGAATAAAGTTATGTTGAAACTGGTTAGTCTTCTTTGTTAGCACAATAAAGGCTACTTCTCATTAGATCACTCAATCTTTTATCCTCCATAGCTGGGTTGTCAAGATTTAGGAGGACTACTGTTAACTGACACAGCGCACACAGGAAGATCCTGAAACAAACTTACAAGACTGGCTGAGAAATGTGATAAAAACTAATGAGAATGGATGGAAGAGGAATATGATATAGGAGCTAAGATAGCTAAAGATTTAAAACGACTAGCAGACACACTACTTAGCCGAAATTCAGCCTACAAATACTGGATACATGGCCTTCTGAAAAGTCCCTCAGCTTCCACACCTTTCCAATACCGTGAATGAATCTTAAGCAGACCATTTCCTGCTGTGTGGTAAAAAACAGCTGCGGACAAACAAAACAAAACAATATCCTGACCTCTTTCTCCCAAAGTTTGTGTGTAAAAATTGCAATTAAAAAAAAGAAAGAAAGAGGGGAACCCTCCCCCCCCCAAAAAAACGCCTTCAATTTCATTGATGTTTCAATTACCATTCAAACTTTGAGCATCTATTGTCCATATGCTATACAACTTTTGCATATACTTAAATATGACAAGTTTTTCATTTGTCTAAATGAACTGCACCAGCTTCAAATTAACGTATGTGTCAAACAAGTCTGCACGATTTCCTGCAAATAATTGTTGCTTTAAGCACCCTTTGTTTTTCAAGCAAAACTCTACCAATGTTTTTGGTGTGGGAAGTGCTACTTATGATACCTACCCTCAGCGTGACATTTGCTATGCTGGGTGACCACGGCTGTGCCATTTTGCTTATTTGCTGGCCACTTGTATATGTATAAAGATGTGTGCGAGGATCCAGCATCCAGGACAATCCCATACTACAGAAAAGGGAAATTGAGGAGAAAAAGTAGTGAAAATACATTTTTTCCACCCTTTACAAAGATTTTTGTGGCAACCGCTTTGAAGCAGACCTCAACTTAATATAGCAGAGTAGCAAAAATGACTTTAAGGATCGTGGTAATGTAACCTTCACCATCTGGCTAGAAATGAGGACAACTGGCAATCATCAAAAGAGCCTTATGGATTTTATATTGTACAAGGTCACATGTTTGATTTGAAAACAGTGATTCAATTGAAGTTCTACTATAATCCAGCAGTATAAAATCTTTATAAAATGTCCTAAAATGTTTTCGTCTTCTTTTAGCTGCTTCCTTTAGGGGGTTGCCACATCTGCCTCCATCTCACCCCATCTGTAGCACCCTCCCTGGTCACACTAACTCTCTGCATGTCCTTCATCCATGAACTGCCTCCGATTTCTGCGTCTGTTTTCCTACCTGGCAGCTCGTTTATGTATCCTCTCTCTCTCCTCCTGCACATGTATAAAATATCTCAGTATCCATAATACATTTTTATTTTAAATCAATTTGTGTTTGTCTATGGAGTCCTCTTAATGGAGTTGTGCAATGCAAATACTACATCAATCCATATTGCTTAAATAATACAAAGTTTTGGCTCTATGAGAAAAAATGAACAAATTCAAGGCTAATGAAAATCATTATTTTGAATGAGTCATTTCATCTAAAAATCAACATGGACCATCTGCTTGACCCTCTCCGACCAACAAACCAAAGTTTGGACACAGAATAATTTCTGTGAAAGCCCCACTTTCAGGTTGTTTTATTTCACACTGAAATCTGTTTTGTTGCCTTCAAAATGAATCAGGATCTACAATTTGAGATACATACTTCAACACAAAAACAAGAGTAAAAAACAAACAAACAACAACAGGCCTTCACATAGAAAAAACGAGATGAGGTAAAATTCTTACTTTTTTTTTTTTTTTTTAAATACTTTTTTCCAGCCAGTTTTTATCCTGGATTTGTATTTTTAGGTAAATCAGAGATGATCAGAAAAAGTTTTAAAAATTAGCAGATTTCAAATGGAATGACCTGAGTGTAAAATCCATAAATTGAGGAGTAAGACTTTAATAGCATAAAGCATTATAGTCAACTAAAATACATTTTAACCATTTTTCCTTACTTTTAGTTAAATGCACTTCATACACTCCAGTTGTGCTGCCTGCCATATAAACTGCTGTGTTACAATTGGCTTGCACAAACAAGTAGAGTAAGAACTCTGGCTAAAAAAAACAAAAACAATTAGTATCTGCAGAAACAGAACTTCAGACATCATCTTATATGCCTGCATGTCACAAGACCAAGACCCATCATGGGTTATGTTTCACAACTGCATACGTGGTATGACATTTCAGTATATGGTTAGAGTGATTTGAAGACAAGCAAACAGCATCCCAGCTTTTTGGAAACGGAGTAATAAGAGGCTTAAGTATGAAATTCTGGGAAAAAACCAAACCAAAACAAGTAGCATGCCTATAATTTGTAATTCTAAGAAGCCAAAACAATGGAGTCAAATTATATTTGGAAATTTCTTTACAGTGTGGGTGCCACAAGTTATCCTGAACTTGTAATATTAACACAGATTCAGCTGTGCTTCATCATAATTTTATGATCATGCTTTATGCTACAGTATATGCTCACAGCTGTTTGTAAAATGCTTTGTAGTATAGACATTTAAAGGAAACGTTTATGCAGCCAGACAGATTTCAATTCTGAGCTCAGTTGCAGGTCTGCGTTGTGCTGCTGTGGATCAGTAAATATCAAATCATTACAGCTTCAATGCCTTCTGAAAATAAAGGAACCTGGAGAGTGTGCTGAAATCTGGCCACGCGGGAACCCATGTGACCGACAATGCAAAGGGAAGGGACCACACGCGTCTCATATCAGTGCTGCAGGTGAACGGCAACAATATACAGACATGTTCCTAATCACCCCTAATAATAATTCTTCATTGCTGTGCACTCGGCTGTGAGGAATCCCAACACTTGGCAAACAAAACACGAGACGCTCTAATTGTCTGTTCAGTCCTTTCAACACACTGTTGCATTTGTCTCCTCGGAAAAAAAAACAGAAGAAAACCTTTGTGCTTGCTTTCTCAGACTGGATTCCCACGTTATTGCTGGGTGGAAGGGGAGCTACATTATAAAAGGGAACCATGGGATATTAAGCTGGTGACACAAAAATGAGGGATCAGCAGTAACAGAATTTGGTGTTGAATGGCTCTGCAGCAAGCCACTTGCAACTGACACGGCCCTATTAGGCTATAAAAATTAAGCATAATATAAAATGTAAATTCAAAATATGGGGCCATATTTACATCCAGGTATCAAGGCTAATGTCCTCGAATCCCCTGGTCCCACATTTATTTTTCTTTTTAATTTTATTTAATTTTTTTTATTTTTTTATTTTTTTTTATGTACCACCTGTTTCACACCCTTCACACAACACACTGACACGCACCGATCCGACCTTACCCTGAGCTCAGGTTCCTCCTGAACATCCTCGGTGGAAATAGTAAGGAGCAGGATTCCGGCAAGTCCAAACACCAGCAGCGCGACGGGGACAAGGTGAGCAGACCGCTGAGCCATGAAGCGAAAGCGTGAAGCGCAACTCCTCTCTGCGCCTGCAGGACACTCAAGCGCCTACCTACTGTAATAGCGGCCAACTGGGAGAAATGGCTGGCTGCCAGATAACCGGAGGAGTAGTTAAAAACACTGCAGAAGTGAGACATCCAGGAGAAAAGGAGTCTTTAGCTACCCAATCCGAACAGTGCATGCTGGATTAGTTTCCAGATCAGGCGGTGTGCCCATGTGTAAATCATTCCAATGATTTACTGATGATTAATTGAGAACACGCAATCCCGTATACGTCACACCAAGAGAGCAACAGCTACAAGTGCAAGCTTATAAGGAAGTATATTACGTAATATGTGAAAAGGTTAGTTATTGAAAAAAGTTATTTATGAGTTGTTGTTTTTTTCAATAAGGCATTTTATTCTTATCATAATAATAAAGCTGCAGTGTCAAACCTATGAAGTTTCCAAATGTATGTAAATTTGAAAAATGTTGCTTTTGTCTTAAGTTGCAGTCTGTTTTTAGTTTTGCCTCTCTGTGATTTATCAACATAAATTTGTAATATGAATATGTTTTGGTAATAGTTTTGGTAATAGTGCTTTGTACCACCACCAACAAAAGAACAAAAAAAGGAATACTGTGTGGAAGAATATTGGATCAAGAGACTGGGAGCTCGTTACCAAAGGAACGCAAAGTAAAGACATCTTAGTTTTCCCTTTGTCACCTGTATTTAGATCAGTGAATGCAAAACACCTGAGGTATCATGTCAGTGATGTGGATATTTGTCATAATGCAAAATGCAAAGTGTATGAGCCACCAATAAATCGGTAGCAACTGTGTGATACTCTAATGTCAAATGGTCCCAAATCTCTGAGGAATGTTTCCAACAACTTGATGAATCTATGCATGTGAGTCTCGCTGCTGCAGCTCAGCCAAAGGTCCACCTTACCAAAGCCAGATGTCAACACCTGCGCCTGCTGTAGCTCATATCAAACGTGGCTCAAGACACATATTTACCAGTTCCACAACTGCCATAAATGCCAAAATGAGCCCAGATTAGATGCAAATAAGTCCACTATATTCTTCATCTGCTACATTGCCTTGTGTCCTGTATTGTATTTTACTTGAGAAAGCAAAGTCAGACCTGAATTTAAATGCCAGCCAAGTCCTTTTCAATGTGCCTCTACTGAATGGGAATGGCTCCAAGGCTACTCGAACCATGGAAGGAAAAATGTTTTGCCATGGCCAGAGCTGCAGAGAATGGAGTGGCCTGCTGTTCATTTATATTCAGCAGTTAGCTTGGGTGGAGCTACTGACTAATTGCTGCTCAGGCACTTTATTGTTAATTCAACAGAGAAAGGAAAACATATGATTCATAATTATTCAATAATGAATGGAAATGGGTGGTTTAAACTGACAGAAATCCTAGTTTCTGGACTGAAGAGCTGCAGAGCTGGTTGTTTTCAACCAGTATTTGCATTTGAATAGGTGCAGCCTTAAACCCGACTTGCAAATTGTTCTCTTTTGAATGATGTCTTTTCACCAGAGGCCTATACTTTGTTTGCACAAGTGCTTTTTTAAAGTCTATTTTTGCTGAAATCCTTTTTTTTTTGACAAGCTCTAAATTTAGCGGAATACATAATGAGTTATTTTGAAAGAGTTTCTGAATATCATCTCTTCACATTATCACTCCATCCATCCATCCATCCATCTTCATCCGCTTTATCCGAGGCCTGGTCGCGGGGGCAGCAGCCTAAGCAAAGAGGCCCAGATCTCCCTCTCCCCAGCCACCTCCTCCAGCTTATCCGGGGGAACACCAAGGCGTTCCCAGGCCAGCCGAGAGATATAATCTCTCCAGCGTGTCCTGGGTCTGCCCCGGGGCCTCCTATCATTATCACATTATCACTCATAGCACAAATTGTTATTGCTGCATCATTCACTGTCAATATTCCATATGAGTTTATCTGTCTTCAGGAAGACGTGAGATGTCTTCCATGGCACATGGCACGTGGAATAAATGCAGCACTTTAATGCATATAATGTATCACATTATCATTCCCTCCCTTCTAGTGACTTCACATCAATAGACATGACACATTTATTGCCATTGTGACAAATAATAAAATACCATTATCTTTCCATTCCTTGCTTTCCCAACGCATTCACAAATAGAGTGATTAAGCCGCTGGTAATAAATGTATGCCTGCCTAACTTCGATAATGAGCCAAGACCATAGAGGCCTAAATGACAGATATGAGTAAATGAACAGATATTGTTTTTCTTCCCTCAAAGGGTATGTAATCAGTTCTGTCCATTTGTCTCTCTGTCTGTTTGTTAGCAGTCTGGGACTCTGTTACGTCTAATTGTTGAATGTTGTCATTATGTTCTTAAATTTGTACAGTCTTGGTTCAAGCAGTAGGATCAAGACATTCCTTTGATCCTGAGCACCTCTCCAGCCACTCTGTGCTGGGGGAGGTTTTATTGCAGAAACATCCTATCTGAAAGATCTGTTTCTTGTGATGTTGCTTCCTGCTTTTATGACCTTTTTGGTCAGCAGGAGGTCACACACACACACACACACACACACACACACACACACACACACACACACACACACACACACACACACACACACATTCTTACATAACACACACACGTTCTTGCACATGCACATACACACACATAGTGCCTTGTCTTTGTAACCAAGAGGGGTCTTACGAGGGGAGGTGCTTTTGCTGTGATGTGTATTGTAACAGTTTCTTAATAAATAGCTACGGGGACAGCTGCTCTTTTGAAGGACTTTGGGCTGGAGACAGGTTAGGAGCGTGAGCTCCAAGAGCTGGTTCTTGACCAAAGACTTCCCTTGCTAGCAAGTAAAAGATGTTTGTCTTGTTTTTGTCGTTAACGAGAATAAGTTTCTAAACTAGCGGGGCTTGTGGAAACACAGACCCAACAGACTCACAGTTTGTAAAATATTGTTTTCAAATTTTGTGTGTTGGTAGATACCAGTAACATCTCAAGCTGATTTAATTTTGGTAGAAATCACGTCAAGGTGAAGGTCACACCAAATGTGCAACTCAGGAAAAATTTCATATTATTATTAATATTTTTATGGAATGTCTTCAAACTTCACAGCAATATACTAAACCTCGGGGGAAGTGGGTACCTAGGTTGTCTAAGCGTTTGACCTTGACCTTCTTTGTAACCAGCAAAGGTTAGGAGACACTGGGAGAGGTCAGACTAGAGAAGGTAAAAAGAAAACAAAAACAGACAAAGAGACTCACATCCCTTCCTTATTTCACAACTCCAGGTTGTGGCAAAGGTTGTACGACAAAACTTTATTAACCTCTGGGCCTAAGCCTAAATAATCCAGATGGCGTGACTTTCCAGACATCTCCTTCTGGAGCCAGTTCTTTTCACACACATGACAGCAGGCCACAGCGTGTTTTGTGCATATAAGTAATTTCTTTCCAATTTTCTGAAAACTTAGGCTTGTTTTTGCATGCTCTGTTGTCTGTTTGCTTGAATCCTGTTACATACCTTAAGAGTTTTTGTCTCCCATAAACTAAAAGGTTATTGCTGTTCATCTAAACCTTGTGTCACAGCAGGGGTGATTTTAGCCCAGTTTTGGAGGTGCTTCAGCACCCCCAAAATGAATCAAAGCACCCCCAAAGATGTCTTACTTTTTTTGAAAATATTTGCTGTTTGTAGGACACACTACTAAAAGTATAAAAAGCATACAGTACTTAATTGAGATGGAACATTTTAACAACAAAAGTATAGATAACCCCCCCCCTCCCAAAATGGTTTGTTCCAGCTCTGCTCTCTCCTACTCGCTCTAGCGCTGTTGCTGCCAGAGCGATGGTGGCTGAGACCACCTTTTTTTAGTATTTTATTTGTTCCTGAGTAAATCGGTTAGGCTGAGATTAAAGTTATAGTTTTTACACAGCTGAATAAACGTCAAGCAGACAGCTGATTATCAGAAGTGTGAGATGCTCGAGATATACTCCGGTGTCCCGTTATATTTTAGATAACAATGAGTTTATTAAACTTCACCGAAACAATCTGCAAATTTCATTCAAATTTAATAAACTATCATCTTGTCTTTATTTTTAGTTAGCACATACCTTAAACACTTAGAGCTGTAAGCTAATGATAGTTATATGAGAGCAGATGCATGCTGGTGCAATAAGCTGTACCTGTACATCCAATGGATGCATGATCTGATTAGTCTACTAATTGCAAAAATAATCGGTGACTAGTCGACTATCAAAATAATTGTTTGTGGCAGCCCTAGTTGAAAACGTGTTTTCCGACGATGCTCTGTAGTAAAATTAGCGATATTTGACTGCCCTGTTGATCTCATTGAAATGTATACAGCCTATTTAAAATCTAAAACTTAACATTGTCCGTAGCCTGCTGTTGTTACCACTGTCCTGTTTGAAATGTAATGAGAGAAACTGGTTATTTTGCCATATGTGCATGTGCCGATATTGAACCCAAGGTACTAACTAGCTAACTGACTGGATGCCCATTAACCTTATAACTCCTGTTGTGTGTGTGTGTGTGTGTGTGTGTGTGTGTGTGTGTGTGTGTGTACAGATTGTCAGTCCAAAGAGGGAGAGAGGAAAGAGAGGAACATGAGGACAAAGTACAAGATCAGGAAGTACCAGGTAAGAAAACAGACAGGGAGTACTAACAGGCAAAACAGGAACTGTTAAACTGGCAAAGAAAAAGAAAGACAAACAACTAATACAAACAACTCATACAATCTGGAAGTTGTGTTCTCCCTATATTAAAGCTGCTATACAGAATCTGCAAAACAAACTGGGTTGTCAGCCCTGGCACTGACAACCCAGTGCCAGGGCTGACACCATATTGAGCTTCAGTCAGAGGAAGTCACGGTTGCCAAAGACTTTATAAAGCTCAAGAGTGAGGCTGGTGCCATTCCAGATATGTTAACATTGTACAATCTTCTGGATAATCAGATCTTCCCCAAACTGAAAACTGTTATTCAGGTTGCCCTAACAAACCCAGTTAGCAGCTGTAGCTGTGAGAGGTCTTTTAGTGTCTTGAGTCAGCTCCATACCTGGCTGAGAAGGACCATGGGTCAAAGCAGACTCCAGCACCTGGCTGTGATGTCAGTTGAGAAAGAGATGCGTGAGAGACTTGACCACCAAAATGTGATAGACAGATTTACCAACCTCAAGGTGAGGCGACATAGGTTAAAAGAAAAGAAAAAATCTGCAGAGCCATAGTAGTATCTGCAGTAAAGATATTTTCATACATTGTATACATTGTACCAAAGGCCAAGTGTCTCCATTTTCTAATAATATTTTGTATATTTCAAGGACTCTTCTATTTTTGGAGTGTATTTTTTATGTATCTGTATTGTAATGGGAGGGAGAGCCTTCAGTTTTCAGGCCCCTCTTCTGTGGAACCAGCTTCCAGTTTGGATTCGGGAGACAGACACTATCTCTACTTTTAAGATTAGGCTTAAAACTTTCCTTTTTGCTAAAGCATATAGTTAGGGCTGGACCAGATGACCCTGAATCCTCCCTTAGTTATGCTGCAATAGATGTAGGCTGCCGGGGGATTCCCATGATGCATTGAGTTTTTCCTTTCCAGTCACCTTTCTCACTCACTATGTATTAACAGACCTCTCTGTATTGAATCGTATCTGTTATTAATCTCTGTCTCTCTTCCACAGCATGTCTTTATCCTGTCTTCCTTCTCTCACCCCAACCGGTCGCAGCAGATGGCCGCCCCTCCCTGAGCCTGGTTCTGCCGGAGGTTTCTTCCTGTTAAAAGGGAGTTTTTCCTTCCCACTGTCGCCAAAGTGCTTGCTCATAGGGGGTCATATGATTGTTGGGCTTTTCTCTGTATCTATGAAGCGCCTTGAGGCGACATTTGTTGTGATTTGGCGCTATATAAATAAAATTGAATTGAATTGAATTGAATTGTATTATACATACACTTTAGAAGTGAATCTCTGTCCAAAAAATGCACACAGTTTACTTTTTACTCACTATGAGCATCATTCATCATTTTTCCCCAGTAATTAAGGTTAGGATATGTATTTTTTTTTTTTTTATTCCAATCCATTCTTCTTTGACAGCATTTTAATAACCTTGATCAGATTTGATGGTTTTGTTACAGACTTTTCAAAAAAGTGTTTTGCTTTTCTTTCAAAAATGTGGGGATTAAATTAGTTAAAATGTACAAAACAGTGATGTCATGTTTTGTGACAAGGACCCAGGCACAGAGAGACTTGATGAATTTAAGAAACTTATGATTTAATAAAGAAATTTGCAGACTTGCACAGAGAGGGTAAAATTATGATGACTGATAATGGAGATGAAGACAACAGACAATGAGGACAGGGAGGATGCAGGGGTTTAAATGCACCAAGGAGGCAGTCAGAGAGAACTCGGGACAACTGGAGGCATTTAGGGATGCAGGGACTGACAGAGACGGGGAAGAAGTCTCATTGTGATGAGTAAAGTTTACCTTGCCTGGATGGGCAGCTCTCTGGGTGCTCAGCACCCCCAAAGCTCTGATCCTAGAATCGCCCCTGTGTCACAGGCCTTTTTCACAGCAGTCAGTATAATTTGCTGCAGTCGAAAAAGCACTAGTGTCGCCAATAATGACAACAATGGATCTGTTCTATTCAGATGTCTCAGTAAAGCAGGGCAGTGTGACAGTGAGCCAGCACAAACAGCATCTGGAAGTCAGCTATCATTATTATTATGTATAACAAAATAACTACTACTTTAAGTACACTGAACAAAAATATAAACACAACACTTTTGTTTTTGCTCCCATTTTTCATGAGCTGAACTTAACGATCTGAAACATTTTCTACAAACACAAAGGACCCATTACTATCAAATATTGTTCACAAATCTGTCTAAATCTGTGTTAGTGAGAACTTCAGGTTTGCCGAGATAATCTGTCCCACCTCACAGGTGTGGCATGTCGAGGTGCTGATTAGACAGCATGAACATTGCACAGGTGTGCCTTAGACTGCCCACAATAAAAGGCCACTCTGAAATATGCAGTTTGATCACACAGCACAATGCTACAGATGTCGCAGCTTTTGAGGGAGCATGCAATTTGCATGCTGACTGCAGGAATGTCTACCAGAACAGTTGCCTGTGAAATGAATGTTCATTTCTCTGCCATAAGCCATCTTCAAAGGCGTTTAAGAGAATTTGGCTGTACATCCAACCAGCCTCACAATTGCAGACCACATGTAACCACACCAGCCCAGGACCTCCACATCCAGCATGTTCACCTCCAGGATGGTCGACCAGGTGGAGACCAGCCACCCAGACAGCTGCAGCAACAATCGGTTTGCATTAAAGAATTTCTGCAAAAACTGTCAGAAACCGTGTCAGGGAAGCTCATCTGCATGCTCGTGGTCCTCATCGGGGTCTAGACCTGACTGCAGTTCATCACTTTAAACATTTTAACAATTTTAACTTGAGTGGACAAATGCTCACATCCCAGTTCTTGCATGGCCAGCATACTCACCAGACATGTCACCCATTGAGCATGTTTGGGACGCTCGGCTCGGCATATATGACAGCGTGTTCCAATTCCTGCCAATATTCAGCAACTTTGCACAAGTATTGAAGAGGAGTGGACAAACATTCCACTGCCCACAATCAACAACCTGATCAACTCTATGCCCATTGCACACCATTTGCCTCACAAGGTGCAACACATCTCCTTAGATGTGTTGCACTGTGTGAGGCAAATGGTGGCCACACCAGATACTGACTGGTTTTGCGGCATCTGTAGCATTGTGCTGTGTGATCAAACTGCATATTTCAGAGTGGCCTTTTATTGTGGGCAGTCTAAGGCACACCTGTGCAATGTTCATGCTGTCTAATCAGCACCTCGACATGCCACACCTGTGAGGTGGGATGTATTATCTCGGCAAACCTGAAGTTCTCACTAACACAGATTTAGACAGATTTGTGAACAATATTTGATAGTAATGGGTCCTTTGTGTTTGTAGAAAATGTTTCAGATCTTTAAGTTCAGCTCATGAAAAATGGGAGCAAAAACAAAATTGTTGCGTTTATATTTTTGTTCAGTGTAGATATATTCATTCCTCCTTCCATTCATCCAAAGACTTAGTTTTAGGGCTATGCATGCTCTTTTAGATGGTTTTTTTTTTTTGGTAAAGTCTAATCTGCTTTCCTGTTCTTTAATGTAACTGTTGGGTTTCACCTTATTATAAATGCTTTGTATTCACATGAGGCATCTTTTGCTTGTAGCCCTTGACAAAAAAAACCCCTCCTACCTCCTTGAGTGTGTTCTTGACTTGGTTAGATGTTTTGATGGTGTTTTTCTTAACCATTGGAAAAAATCGGTCATCATGCACTTAGGTTGTCTTCTGTGGTCGTTCAGGCCCCTCAGTGTTGCTGACCTGGCCAGTGTAATTATTGACTTACATACCTTTATAAAACTGCATGCCTGCACTGCATATTAAAAGCAAACCTGCAAATGTCCTGAGCAGAAATCCCAAAACATATTGTGTACACACAGTGGTCTCATCTCAGGACTTGAAATCTGCTTGTTGGTTGATGGCTGAGCATTATAACGACTCTGACAGACTGTCTGCTGTGATCAGGACAGAAAGTCAGTGCACCAAGACAAATATCTCACCTCCTGCTTCTGCAACATTTGCATTAATTAATAGTGACAGCTGAGATATGACCAAAGATGACGCTCATAATTAAATTTCAGATTACACTTAATGTGATTTTGATGTTAGCGCTATGCTTTATCCAAGAAAACAGTGGTATAATTACAGCTGCTGAAATGTCAAATTATTAACCCATACATTAGGAAAGCTGCTGTGAAATACAAGTTTAAATCAGCTATTTTATATGAGTAACTCTACTTAGAGTTTTAGAGGAAAAACTAAAAGCTGGTTTCATAACCCTTGTGGATATTTAACAAATTTAACAAATTTCCCACGTGTGGGACAAATAAAGGTTATCTTATCTTATTAACCAAAATAACTAAATATGTCAACTAACAAATGCAACTAAAACAAGTTGGCTAGCAGACTCCTTCTGAACTAATCCATAATGTTACTAATCATGCTAATATACTCACAGCAATACTGCTGTCATGTTGACCTGCGAATGAGATCCATGTTGCCATGCAGAAATGTACTATGGTTAATATCTACAAAGATGTTATGGCTGTTTTTTGAGATATTTCAGTCGGGACCAAACTGAGAAGCAGCTGAGGAGAACATGTAAAAAGTACTTCAGACACACCTTTGCTTTGCATTATACTTTTATAACAATGAGTAAAAGCAGCAGACAACTATACAGTCTAAATGTAGACAACAGAAACAAAGCTATGGGGATTCCCAAACTTTAACCTATATCACTAGACTTGGCTAGTTGGACAGATGGCCTCAGGTTTGACTCTAGATCACTTTGGTATACAGAGGAGTTATTAGCTTCTTGCAGTCATGTGCAAGAAGCTCAGATGGGTGTGTATGAAAAAGAAGCCCAAATCATCACCCCTCCACCACCGTGCTTGGTAGTTAGTATGAGGTGTGTGTGCTGATATGCTGTGTTTTGTTTACTGCAAATGTGGTTCTGTGCATTATGGCAAAACATTTCTACTGTAGTCTCATCTGTCTGAAGTAGTTCCAGGAATCTTGTGGATAGTTCAGATGGAACTGTGTGAACCTGGGATATGCTACCATTTTCTTAAATTTGTTTAGTCTTTTTTCTACCTTTGCACTTGTGAATGTTAACATTTATCATACTAAATGAGACCTGTAGAGTCTGAGATGTAGCTCTTGGATGTTTTGCTGTTTCTCTGAGCATCGCACGGTCAGACCTTGAAGTGAATTTGTTGGGAGGCCCACTCCTGAGAAGACTGTAGTATTGTGTTTACACACCTGGATGCTTAAGACCAGCAAACTGCCAAACCATCTGCGTTTATAGAACTGCCAAAATTTTCTGACAATCAGTTAATCAAGTGAATTTGATTAGCAGCATATGTCTCCTACTTTCACTCTTAATTTCTATGTATGCAGTAATGATACACTAAGTTTTTCACAGACCTGCATAGAGTGGCTGTAGCCCTATTTGTACTTTTTTTGCTTGCCTTGATTATATGACATTGTATAGATGTCATCAATTAACTGAAAGAATTACTTGACATTGACGAGAGAAATAGTTGTTAGTTGGAGCCCTATATTTGGCATATTAAAGCAAAGGATTCATTAGACATGACAATGTAAGTGTATTTTATTTACAGGTGTATAAACAACATGATTCAATGCAAGATCGTCACTGGAAAAGGTAAGAAAAACAAGTGAATCTTCCCTTAATGTTTGTGTGTGTGTGTGTGTGCGTATATGCATGTGTATATGTGTGTGTTGATGCATGCCTGTGTATCACACCTGTTTTGTGTTTGTGTAACTATAGTATAAGACATTCCCAGCTGCAGTCATTGTATGAGCTCATGAACCTCATCTACACAGAGCCAGACTCTATTTACATTTCATTCGACTTTAAGTGCTCCTCACAGCTCAGCTAACTGTACATGGCAACAGCACGCATCCAAACTAAAGCACTAATAATAACACATAAGCATGCACAGGCCTGAATGAGATCAGAAGCAACCTCTTTGCTCAAATTAAAATCCTATAAAGACTTTGTAGATCCTGCTCTGTTTTTTCTCAATAAAGCAAATTATAAAGGAAACCGGTAAGATACTTTACAGTATGACTGTCGTTCTGTTTTGGGAATCGGTGTTTTGTTTAAATACAGTTTGGGGAGACTCCTCATCATAAAGTGCTATACAGTGCCATACACCAGAAAGAATGTTACAGTTTTCTTCAGAGCAGTGGTTTCTCATCTCCAGAAATTGGGAAACGGCCTGTTTTTGCATCTAACCAAACCTGCACATGTGCTTGCAAGCTGAGTGAAGCTTTCAAATTCACTCGGCTTCCTTCGTGTAAAAGTTCTCCGGCGCTGCACAGGGGAGGAGGTTTTGCATGAAAGACCGAGTGCTGGTTGGGTGAAAAACCTGGCCCTTTGATGCAACCCCTTGGAGACTGGAAATGAGAAAGACTGCAGCGGCTGCGGCAGGAGAGAGGAAGAGAGAGGGCGTCCCAAAACAGCAGCATGGCTCACAGCCAACTGTCTCAAATATGGCTGAATGTGAAAGACACCACTAGTATTTAACTAATTAAGTAGGATGTGATTTCTTATATCACCTGCATATGTCGTGCTATAAATAGTAGTAAAGCTAAATACTTCAAACTTGAATTGTTGGTAAAAATAGAAACACATGCACATTTTGAGGTTAGTGCAAAATAAAAGTGGGGAAAAGTTCAATTTGTTCATCTCCAGAAGCTGATGTATACCCTTGCCCAAGCACACCCATGCCTTCATCATCTTCTCTGGTTGACATGGTTAGCCAACTGCCTTCTGTAGTGCCATTATTAGTGTGGATAAAAACACAGGTATATCCTATTAAAAAATACTTGACCTCCATTGGAGCTTACAGACCATCTTGTATTGCAGTATATGTTGTTAAGAAATATTAAATATTGTGACTTCTAGGCCCTAAGTGGAAGTGAAATGTCCAGTACAATACTCGCAGCCAAACTGGTTCATCCATAAACTTAGCCAAACTAACCTGGCTTGCTAAAAGCTATAGAGCTGCTTGGGAAATTGGAAAACATCAAACATTAAGTAAATGTGTGCAATTAAAGGGACAAAACAACGTTAAATAAGTTAGGTAATAATATACAGAAGGAAAAGATTGTATATGTCGGATGGGTTCTTCTGTGCATGCTCAGGGACCCTACAAACATTAAAGTCATTTCGTCTTTAAAAAAAAAAAGATAAAAGAAAAAGAAAGGTGCAAGTTGAGTGTTTTCAGCCAGTTCCTCAGCAAGCAGTTTCCTCAAAAGCTCCGCTGGCAGGCGGTGAAATAAAAGCTTCGGTTTTGGCTTCCTCTCCTCCTCTCCTTGGGGAGTGAACCTCATTGTCGCCCTCTCCGTTTACACCACTGTGCTGACAGACGGGTCAGACAAGTTGAGTTGGCCCGTGACGTCAGTGGGTGGGTACTGCTGCAGAGGTGAAGAAAAACAAGGCGGAGGAAGAGAGACACATAACAGGGTGTCATTTCTTGACAAAATTTAGTGTCCCTTTTGTTGCCGATGTTGTTGTTGTCCTAGCATTGTCTAAATATTAATTTTAATTTAGGGAACAACTGTGTTCTGCAGAAGCAGGATGTTGCTCTAACCCCTCTCAGGCAGACTTTAATTTTGTGTCATTTTCTTTAAAGTCTGAATTTTTGTAGAACAGTTTGTGCCTGAGGTGGGCTAGTTTTGGAGCTGACGTAAGATCCCGAGAGTCTTGACAACAGCAGTCATTTATTTTTTTATTTTATTTTTTGCCTCAGCAACATGACTGGGTGATAACTTCCTGCCATGGATAAAATGGGCAGCTCATTTATCACCCCCACAGTCATCTGTGTGCATGCAGACAGGCAGCTTCTCTATATTTAGCTCAAGAGGAGAACATGAATTTTGGGCTGATTGCACAAGTGCTGCTGTGTCGGACTCTTACGTCCAATCCCTGCATCACTGTGTTTCTTTAAGAGCAGCATATGTTAAATTATAGGGTTCTACAATGCTGAGAGGGGAGGCAAGATCCCATATCCATGCATGTGCTTCGTTTGAGTGGTTTTTTTTAGTGCTTTTGGCAGCAGTAAGCCATTTTTTAAAATGTTATCTTTTACATAGAAACACAGAAATCCTACATTACAGAATCCGCTTTATACATCATAAATCGAGTTTGCAGAACATGTTGTTTTTGTAGAATTGCTTCATGTTTTGAAACACAGTGAGATTGGGTGGAGTAACTGCATTATGTCCTTTATAATTCAGCTTATTTCCAACATGCCAATCAAAATTCTGACTCACAGTGCTGTGTTGCAAAGCATGCAGGAAAGCATCTTTTCTTTTTACATTAAGCACATTACTACTGCACATTAATGACGTTCAGAACCAAAACAGGGAAGGTGTACCCGTCTCATTTGTCACTTTTTTTAATTTAAGCACCTCTCGTTTTAAGCCGATAGAGCCGATACATTCAAGCATGTGAGTTTCAGAAGTTGGTATGATGCAACTAACATGCTGACAGATGTGGGGGCATCCAGACTGAATGGGAAAATTGTTGCTTTTTATTTTAAGGTAATAAATAGGAGTCAGAGTGGATGTCCCTCATCTCCTTGACCCGCAAGTTGCATCATCACATAGCTTACAGCCCCCATTTGGGTCTCCACATGTCTTGTACCTTGAGGGCCTGCTAACAGCGCACCCTACTGGGGTCAAGTGGACCAGCAAAAGAGAGACACTTCACTGACATCACAACCACAGTTAAAAGCTACTTATTCAGCACAACTATGATGATGTTTTTTGTTGGGTTTTTTTGTCATATATGGAACAGCTACAAAGAGTATTACTACTTCTACGGTTACTACATCTATGACAGTTAAAGTAATTAGCATGCTTGTAGAGGGAGAGAGGAGCAGTGTGGCATGTGGGTGAGGGACACTGACACTCAAGTCCATTGATATCCATTAATAGAAAAGAAGAACATTTATATAAAATCAAAAATAATGGTCAAAGACTGAAGATGGCAGGTCTTTCAGTTGGAACATCTTTTGTAGTTACACTAAATCCTGTTTCATTTTACACTTTGAGACATTTTTCCCCCCCAATAGGGCTCCCAAACCAGCATCCGAAACCTCATACAGACAAAGTGGCAGTGGCGATCCCGCTCTTCTTCTCATAAAATGAAAGAAATTCTATTGGAAAAACGCCGGGGAAGAGTAAAGGTGCTTGGCTTCATTGCTGAAACATCCGTTAAACAAAACAAAACAAAACAAAAACAACAACAACAGATATTTAACAGAAGAGAAAGAAAGGAGAAACAGAAAATCAAATCATAACTTTTTTTTAAATGTTGCAAGCTGTTATCTTTGCTGCCATAGGCTACATTTCTCCAGAGAAACACATTCAAAGCATAGTGTTAGTGCAAAAGGCTATGAAGGCTATCTCCACAAATTATTGCCATTCTTTTATAAAGCCCAGATTTGGTTAGCAACCAGCTATGCCTGGCAGATCAGCTGGGCACAAATGACCGTGGGTCACCGGTTTGTCAGCGCGATCCAAGCTTGTGTAGTGCAATCTCCAAACCGCAATGAGCAGGGCCTTTCAACCGAACTGTGAAGGAATGCAGAAAACCTGACACTCTCATTGTGCTGCAGCAAAGGAGTAATATAAAAAGAAGGGGGGGGGGGGGGGGCAGTAGCTTGCATTTATTCTTGCATCGTAACACAGTGAGAGTCTAAGGCTTCACAGAGTTTTTAGCACAATAAAAACAATATGTAAAACTTAAAGTCGACTGTCTTCACGACCTGAAAATATACCCTGCAAAAGGCATGCACAGTTCGGACCACAAGGACACTGGAAATAAAACAAGAATTATGACAAACAAAATATGATAATATGATAATATGATAAGTAAATTGATTAATAGAAATCCATGAGTGGAATCCTGAAATAGACACACCGAAAAATATGACAACACATTAGTTTTCTTCTCGGGAGGGCTGGACGTCACCTTAAATTTAAAAAAAGAGTTTTGGGAATAAAAAAATGACAGAACACCAGCGCATGCTTTTCAAACCATAAGCAAACCAACAGCGGCTGAAACCCAAACAGAGGAAGTGCAGGATTGGTGCAAAGAAACAATGGATATACGAAGGATCAGGCAGTCAAAACGACAGGACATGAACAGAAATGTATAAACAGACACGCTCGCATACGGTACACTCACGCACACACGTACCACAGTGCCACCACCACTATCACCACCACCAAATACGGACAGAATCCACGTCCAAACCAGAGGCAGGGAGGAAGAGCAGCCCAAGACAAAACACCACTGGCAGACTGCTTGCTTTTGTCGCGCCCCTTCCTCCAGAAGACACTAATCCCATTAAATCCTTCCCCCCTTTTCCCCCAAATCCTGGACACTTGGGACGCTCCCTTTCCAAATTCAGAGCCCAGCTCCTGGCCTGGCCTGACCTGAGATCCTGCACTGATGCCCTCTATGCTGTAGAGGAACCATAAGAGCTAAATGGTAATGGTTGATCGATGGTGAAGGGACAGACACGTGGCAGAGGCCAGCGGAGCCGTGTGGAAATGAGTGAGTGGAACATGGGACTCTTTTGAGGTCAGATATGGGGATGGGGGCAGAGAGGACAGCGAAAGACAAAGAGATGGAAGCAGAGACAGAGGAGGAGAAGAGGAAAGAGAGGAAAGAATAAACAAGGGAAGGTGTCGCTTCTTCCGTCTCCTTACCGTGTCTTTGGAGGACCTACGTCTCTTGATGCTGGAGGCCAGGGTGGTACTGATGGACCTAAAAGAGGCTTTCTTTTTGGGGTCGGGCTCTGCTCTACCACTTTTCCTATCCTAAAATAAATATATGTAGAAACATTATTCATGTCCTATGGCTGGGGTGATAACCGTGGTTTCAGTCTCACCCGTTTTCTCTCTACCCACCACCACCAAAACCACTGCCACCCCAATAGATTACCTTATGTTTTTAATAGACTAATTACTGGGAGGGTCCTTGTGAAAAACACTACACCATTTGGAAATGTAAAAGAGGGAGAAAGAAGGGGATAAAGCTTGTTAGATGTGAGAGTGAACAAAGTCTGTTCAGTCTGATATGAGGGCATTTGTCTACATTTTATGCAACATAATCACACTTGGACTGCACAAGATGGCACAGTAGTCCTCTAGAAACACACTCAGTTGGCCCTAGAAATGCACTGGAATGAGTGATGACTAGTAAAGATGTCAGTGGGTGTGATACCTAGGTTTTAAACCATCTAAAATAGTCTACCCGTACACTCGCTATTGTGTGAGTGCACACACACTTTAAAGCTGCCACTTCTTTATCTCAGCACATGCTTAATCTTCAATCTACTCTTACTCAGTAACACACAGGTAACATCTTCAAATGCGTACCTGTCAAAATAAAATAAAAACATAAAGAAAAAGAAGCACTTTTAACCATATTCTTACAACATGGTGAGCCAATTTGGTGCCCTCCCTCCCTCATACCATCAGAGTGCCCCGCAGCTATTCTCAGCACAATTACTGGATGTCTGTGTGCAACAATAAAAAAAGAACTCATATTAAGAACTCATATTAAGGTATTCTTACATCCTGAGTCTCTACAGAGGAAGAGGGCTGCATAGGGGGAGAAAAGAAAAATAAAATAAATGTCCATCCTCTTGGATTGTTATTACTTTAAAGAATATCCTTAAGCAAAAGCCAAGGGAACCAAAAATGGCAGATAAAAAATCCCAAAACTAGCAAAGCAAACATTCACATCCAAAGCCAGGCAGGTATAAAAAGTTAAAAAAATAAAAATAATAAAAAAGCTACAGTATTGGATGCATAGAAGGAAAACAACAGCGACATAAGTCAGTAATTAAAGCCCATTTAACGTCATTATACCTTTAAGGGGTATAATGGAAATTCACCCCACACACCAGGGAATGGGATGAGATGGAGAGCATAAAGATAAAAATAAGAAGGAATGGTTGTCTACTAGAGCAACAAAAAAGCCTGTTTTCTACTGAAATTAAAGTGCAAAAACAAAAGTCAGTGTTTAAATGATAAATTCATAATTAACTGAGCAAATGAAAGCTAAAAGATGCTACTTCTAATAAAAAAAAAGCACTCTAAGATGGATGTTAGTAAAGTATAAGTGGAGGATGACAGATTAGTAGCAGCAAGGGAAGCCCTTGGGGTGGGCGGGGCAGTGTGGTGTGAATTTCAACATGCCAAATTGTTTTATGGATGGAGGGAAGGAATAAAAGGGGGAACATAGATTAAGTAACACAAAACAAATAGCACGACAAATCAATCCTGGCCAGCACTGGCCCCGCAGTTCATCCTTTTTCATCAGGTCACATGACTAGGCTCTTTCAGGGCACATTTGTTCCACCATCACCCCGCCAACCAGCACTCTCTCAACCCCCTGATGACATAATATCAGGTGGCGAGCAGGTATTATCTCATGTGCAGGATAGATGAAAGCTGGCAGAGGAGTGATTGGTGCACGGCACCGTTCGATTTTAGTGCAAAAAATATCTTTTTCCTGTTGGAAGATGACATCTCGTGTTAGTAAATGGTTAAAGTCAGCGTGCGTATTGGTCTTGGTTCAGGAAAATCAATGCCCAAGTGACGTCAGGTGTTCGTTTAATCTTTACTTTCCCCTTTTCTTACACATGTTAGACTGCAGGAGTGAAGCCCAGCCATCCAGAGCCCTGATGAGGCGCTGCGTGTGCACAGTCCCGGCCATGCAGGGCATGCTGGACCATCAGATGAAGAGCGGCATGGGACTTGCACCGTGTACATCGGCTGCGTGTTTCCCGTTGGAAACAGATGTGAGCTGTCATAGTCCAGCATCATTATACAACATCACTGTTATCGTCACGCAGCAGACCTTCTGACGCTTTGTTTTCATCCCAAACTATCTTCAGGTTCAATCTGGTTCAGACAGTGCACTTCTAAGTAACATCTGTTTGAAAAGACAGATGTAGAAGCCACATGTGTAGTCTCTTAGTAATGGAACACAATGTAACTTTTTTATAATATAAATGTTCACATTGTAGCTACATTGTCCACCTCTGAAAAAGAGAACAGAGAGAGTGGATCAGCAGCAGCCTTTCACTAACCCTAACCCTGCCCCAGTCCTAATGTAACTGACAGCTTTTATTAAAGATGAAGATGAGTTATTACTTACACACCCTACATAAATTATAGCAATCGTTACACTCGAGTGGTCGCACCCTTAGGCGATTTATTCACAGTCAGCTATGGTAAAGTGACAGATAGATGACTGTGTAACACTTATACTTATTAATTGTGTTTGCTATTTAGGTTATTTCTTTATCGGTTTGGCTTAATTCTTTTCCCCTCCAACCAACATACTTTGAAAGGCACAACTACTTTTACTTTAAAGTCATACTGGTTCTGTTTATACTAAGATTTGCTTTCTATAAATTAGATAATGGAATAAGCGGACACTTCGGCCCATTACTATATATCATGCCTTTATTTAAAAGGGACAGTTAAGCCTTAATATCATTTAGGCACCATCGGCAACCAAATAACAAGCTCTCACACACAAAAATGCATGTGCATTAGCTAAATTAGGTAAATGTAGGAAATGCCCAGTAAACTAGCATTTCTCATTATAGAACTCGAAAAACTACAAATAAATTCTACTCCAAAGACCCTTTACTCACTCATCATGTCTGTTGCTACAGCTTTTAAAGTTTTACAATCCTAGGCAACCTACACACGTGCACTTTTATTTCTTAGTAAAAGTCCGCCAAACCAATGCCATGTTGGCGTGACACCTAATGAACTTCTTGTTTGAGAGCTTTTAGCTTTTAAGAATAGACATAATGCAAAGGTGGCAACTAGTGAGGATTTTACTTTGTGAACAGATTTACTCAGAAGTGCACTTTCTCTGAAGTTAAACCTCTGTTTGAAGGTATGTGGGTGCACAGTCCTGCACATTGCTTTGCATAATACAACCTGAGGCATTTAAAAGCACATAATAACAAAAAACACACATGGAAGCAGTTGAAACGATGCCAGTAATGGGTATTGAGGTTTTAGTGATTGCTGTACTAGAGAAGGAAGAGGCCACATAAACTGTGATCTTAGATTGAGTTTGTACCCTAGAAAACCAAGCTGTCATTTTTAATTTCAGAAATTTAGATCACTGTGAGTAATCAAATCAGCGTACATAAACAGTGTGAATAAGATCCTGAATAATTTTCATGCAAAGCAGATTTGATTAGCCTTACTTCTGAGCTGAGCCGTCCTCTGAGCGCTTCTTGCGTAAGGCGCCATTGTAATAGCTATAGTTAGAGCAATGTGTGTCTAGCAATTTTAGCTTTTGGGCCCAGAGTGATGGTGAATGAGCAAGATGAGCAAGCATGAGCCATCTTTGTTTAGTGATGCAGAGAAATTGGCATGATCATCACTGACATGGATATAAATTACGTTAGTCTGCGGGCAGTTTAGTGTGTCCCTCTCCTTTCTCAGTGACGCCCCCCTGCATGCATTCATCTGCTGTATGCGCCTACATCTATATGTACATCTATATGAGGACACATACGACAGTTACATACAGCTATCAGTTTGATGGTAGACACTTTTAGAAGGACATTGATTTGCTGACAGGCACTTGTGATAATTATACTGTACCTTCCTCCAGCCCTGCTGTCTCATTTCACTTGGTTCAAGAGAGACACAGCAGACAGACTGCCACAGCCACATCACAGACTCAGGCTGTGATTGGCCATCAAATGTGGAAACCCTGTACCTTCAAAGCTGCACTGATTGCATCGGAGTGCAGGGGAAATCATGTTCTTCACTGGCTGAGCAAAGGAACTTATCGCTTGATTATAGCTCAGATGGTCAGTTCATTCAAAAAAAACAAAAAACAAAAATGTTCATAGTGGTATCTGGCCATGAAAATGACTTTAAACTGCAAATAAGTTCCATTTATTGTTTTTTTTAAATTACGTGAATGTTTCTGAAAACCCCTGAAAATGAATCTAAGTTAGCTGCATAGTCAGATACCACTAGAGCAAGTATAAAAATAAGGACTTATAAAATTATATTTGAGTGAACTGAGCCTTTAGATTGATGCCTGTTCAGGCAATGTTGCACGAAGCCTTTGCCATGCGAGATTTTAAGTTCTTGCTCGGTGTCTGCATCATGAACACTGCGGTGGATAAGGAGACACACTGCGCTGCAGCATTGCACATTTCACTTATGCTGACAATTGTGGAACGGTCACTGCCGTATGATTGTGCCAGGGCATTGATTTTACTCTTTATGCTCTATTTGTCTTATCAGTTTTTGGCTGCTGTTAGTTTTGCTGCCAGAGAGAGGGAAATCAATGGGGTCACGAGCAAAGTGCATCAACCTTAGAGTATTCATTGTCAATAATGTTTTTTCAATGTTTCTGGCAGGGAATTTGTTTTTTCTGCTGGCTTTCCATGTACAAATCATATGACCTTATGAAGAATATAGCGCCACAGCAGCAGCTTAGAACTACTGGTTCATGCCATGGACGTGGGTAGTGGAGATTTTTAATTTGGAGATTTATTGTGTGAGAGAATCTCTAATTATCTTATTGTTACGCCAAGAGCGAGAGGTGACATGACGGTGGAAATGGCTCTACTACATACTAAAGAGGGAGTTCCAGCCACCGCTTGACTTCCAGAAGTCTCCTTACTATCCTGCAGGCACACACACAAGAGACACGGGTGCATTTGGCCTCAGGGAACTGTTTAAACCCACAAGGTGGCCACTCAGCATGCCTTACATTATATGTAGGCATCAGAGATCACTGTTTCTTGTATGGTGATCTGCCGGTTTGATCACTACCTAAAAAAACCCCCAAAGTTCTCAGATGGGTTGAGAAACAGAAATCAACCCTCATTCGAGGGAGGTTTTTCTGGCTCTCTTCCACCCCAGTTTTGACCCTTCCACCTTCAGTGGAGGCAGGGTATCAATCCTACCTGCAAGTTCTTCCTCCAGACATTGACGGCCGCAAAGGCCAGCTGCATCTGCTTCCTGCGGGCGTCTTTATGGCGCTTATAGGCAATTTCAATGAAGATGAGGAAGATCCCTGCTGCTATGCCTCCAGCCACCAGCATGAATACCCCTGTGAAAGAGGGACACATGAACAGAAACAGAGCAGACACAGGGATACGTGAGTTTCCTGTCTACATCTCCCCCGCTCCCACTAAGCATGAACACATGGTCTGACTGTCATGCTCAGTGGTCGCCCTCCTTTCTCAACCAGCTCCTACTGACGACGACTGCTGCAAACTACACAATATTAATAGAGAACCACAACCGCACGAAATCACAGGACAAGATACTGTACGGCACACTACCCACAGAGCACCACGCTGACACTAAAACAACGATTTTGTAAAGGTATTGGACAAAAAAGGGCTACAGTACCTTACCACTGCAGTTTTTGTCCAATCACTTTTAACGCTTTCTCTACGCCATAAGGACCATACCTGCCATGTTTTCAAAGGTGAGTGTGGCTGGGGCATTGCTCCTTGAGTCACACTCCTGGTATCTCACCCAGGTTTTATCTAGGTCTTCCATGAAGCCGTTCTCATGAGAACTGCAGGGGGTTGGGGGTAGTGGGGAGAGAGGTAACAGAGTTAATGAATGCCGCAAATGACCGAATGTTTGAGCCGCTTACTCCCAGCTAGCAACACAGATGAAGCACAGACAGCTGTACAGACACGTGTACTGACAAACAGTGATACACTTGACAAGAGACAACCAGACAAACAGGGCAGGAAAGGGGAGATACAAAGATGTGACATAAGGCAATGTATTGGATGGCTATAAATGGTCAATATGTGACCATGAAATCATATTGATAAGAAAAAACAAACAAAAAAAAAAAGGTCATACGAGTAATGCAGCTTCGGCTGGGACAGACCTGAGAATGGCCAGGGACACATTCTGTTTCCAGGGGCTGTCCTTGCGCATGCCTATGCCAAAGCCCGAACGGAAAAACAGCTCTCCCGTGGTCACCAGGTCGCACTTCTGCGAGGCTTCAAACTCCAGCACCGCAGAGTCCCAGATGAAAGCATGCAGCTTGCTGTGGGGGCAGGGGGAGGGAGGAGGAGGAGGAGGAAGTGGGGAGGAAGGGGAAGGAGGGGAAGGAGGGGGTTACGGTGCAACAGTACAATGATTTACATACACATTTACGGCTCCCACCCTTCTCTCTCTTTCACACCACATCGTGTGTGTCAGTCAGCGTTTACCAGCAATCTCTACCGCTGCTTATGTCCCAAATGAAATCCAATGCCAGATGGGTGAGGGCGCGTCCCCCATTGGATTCCCCCAATCTCAAAGATGTTCGTCTGGGTACAACCTGAAAAAGGGGGCTCTTCGACTCAATGTTAGCTCAACCTCACACTGTTGTCAGTGCTGTTGACACGTCCACTCCTGCTGCTGTCCCTGGAAACCTGCCTTGGCTGGGCGATGGGCCTGAATCAGGGGGAATGTCGCAGTAAAGCCTACCACTTCCACCTGATCCGGAGGTCCATGTCCCTCCCCTAGAGTTAACTGGAATAGCCCTGGTCTACGTGCTTGATAGGTCGAACAGCCGGCCGACGCGTACTCTGGTCGGCCCGGCCTGGCCGAGACTCACTTGTCACGCACGGCCTGGATAGCCTCGGCGGCACTCTCATAGTTGTGCTTCTCCATGTGGCGGTACATGGTGCTAAGCTCCACCTGCCGCCGGAAGTAGATATCCACTGAGCTTTGTTTCACTGTGGCGTAGATGAACTTGTCTGATGGGTTTCTCAGCTGCATAAAGAGACGAGGAAAAGCACAATGTGATGAACAATAAGTAAGAATAAAATCAATTAGTGTATATATTTGTTAATATGATTGAAAAAAGGTAATGTGTAGTAATAAGCTCCTTGTTTCACATACCCGTGGGTCATTGATACCGGTGATGCGCTCCTCAGGCCGGTCCAACACCAGGAAGGCAGCCAGATTGGCAGTATAGGAAGCCACAATGATCATGGCAAAACCAGCCCACACCATGCCCAGGATTCTCGCTGAGAAGCTACGTGGTGCACCTGTGTGGTGAGTACAAGTTTTGAGTTTTCATCTCAGTAATTGTCAATTTCAGCTTATTTTGTTCTGTCATATATACTGGATGCTCATATAGAATATGAAAAAAAAATTAAATAACTTTTTTACACTATTAGTTCCAGATAGATTTTGTCTGATTTTGGATCTGTGTGACGGCAATGAAGTGGATATTCCTAATATCAGCCAGAGCACTCCGCATTTTCCCATAATGATCTCACCAGGCGGGTGTGTCTTTGCTACTGTTTTCTGCTACATTTTTGTACACGATATAAACAGATTTTAATAATATCCACACTCACCAATAAATCAGGAATTAAAAAAAGGATATGTGTCAATTAAATATTTTGCAGTAGTTTTACAATTTTAGCTCACAATCATCTCAAAAACTCTGGCTGTCATTCTTCTGGAGTGAGTGCTGTCAAATGCTGTAAGAAGCGCCCATGTTGACGTGGATGTAAAACTTTGTGAAAGGATTCTCATATAAGTCGATGAGTCTGTGAACATAATTTCTGACTCATGACAGCGATACTGTGTCGAGTGGTTGAAGATATCCTGAACTTTTCAGTCAGTAAGAGCTTCTGATGTTGTTGCTGTTAGCCACTATTAGCCTCTGTTAGCTTTTGTTAGCTAGTGTAACTAAAACTTTCTTTGGAGGGGCTCTAACATTGCTGGACTCAAACACTTAGCGGATAAACTTAAATAACATGTGAGAATTTAATCAAACTGTTTCTTAGAGGGGAAGTGTGATTTTTCAAACACTTGAGCCAAACATAAGATGGCATAATATTAGCCAATAAGCAACAACTATTGTTTAGCTAGCTAAACAATAGTTGGGAGACAACAGGGTTGTGTGTCTAACCTGCTGACAATAAGCAATTAGAACAACAGGACAGTATTTATATCCACTGTATTCAAGATGGTGCGGCAACATGGTTTCCACAAACTGGCACCCAGTCCTATAGATTTTAAATGGTTTCATTTTAAGTTTATGAGGATAGATCAGTTTGTTTGCATATTTATGAGTACAAATTCTTAAAGAGAGGGCTCTCTTAAAGGGAGCATTGCAAAAGTAGCTTTTTTATATATAAAACTCATAAAATATCATGAAAAGGAAACACTTGACAGAAAATCAAATAAGATAACAAAACTTTTTTGTTGTTTTCAAAGAAAAATGTGACAGTGGCAGCTGGATACCTGGAGCCACACAGACACTTGATATCAATCCTTTTACAAATGCAAAACTGTTCAAAGACTAGAAGACATCATCCAGGAGCTCTGTGGGAAAGATAAAATTCAACAACTGGGTATGACTCACCTTCTCCTATACCAGAGTTCAACAATACTCCCCAGGAGAACCACATGGCAGATGATAAGGTGAGGGCATCTTCTTCTTCTTCTTCACTATTTACTTTAAATCTCCCAAACGGGCTATGGGAAGAAATTGGGAGGGTTGCAGAAGATATAAAATGAGAAATGTCCGACAACTTGCTGAATGTGAAAAACCCAGTGATTCCCCAAAAAAGGGAGGAAAACTGAACATGAGTGGGCAAAGCAAGACAAAGTCCTCAGAAAGAAAACAGGGTGAAGACGGTGGCACAGGCACAGAGCTGTGGGATGACTGGAACCAATCTTCACCTCAGTCTGCCTTGCTGTCCACATGGAGGGAAGATCTGCAGTGCTCAGGAGTCCATGTACACACACACACACACACACACACACGCACACACACACACACACACACACGCATGTACTTCACACACACAGTCGTTCATACACATATGGATACATGTATACACATACAGGCCCCCCTTGTACCTGAACCGGTCTAGTAGGTAAAGCATCACCGCCACCACATGCACCGAAAGACCCACCAGCAGCCACAGCGTGCTTTGGAACGGCTGCATAAACGAGTCCAGTGTACTGCGAGGAATTTCCTGAAAACAAATACAGGCAGTTGATTATCGATTGATAATGAATTCTTTTTGAATTTTATAGAACCATTGGTCTGGCTCATTGTCAGGTTTTACAGTCGTTTTACTGACAAAGACCCATGACCTTCCATATTGCACTGAAGTAGGATTCTAACAAGAAACAACTTATACGCTCATATGTTCTGTAAATGTGTGGTCTGTTAAATGTAATTTTTTTCAAAATGTACTATGGGTAAAAAAAAATTGAGGTCTTTTTATGAGTAATGCGCAAAAGTCCTGAGCCATCCCTCATTTCTTTAATTCAGCTAGGAAAATGGGAAATGTATGCAGTGAAACATGCACAGATAAAAACAGAAGCAAAATCAGAAACTGTACAAATATTATAAACTTCAAGTCAATATTTGCATGACTGCTTTGATAACTTTCTTGTACTTTCTTTAAGTAGTCTTCAGGAATAGTTCTTCAGGGTTCTTGAAGGACATTCAAAGCTTTTCTTTGGATGTTGGCTGCCTTTTGTTCTATTCTCTGTCAAATCCTACACTGCTTAAGTGGATATGCTTTTGATTCATTGGCAGTGTGTTTGGGAAAATGAAGCCACACTTTTGACATGCTAATGCATGATGAGTCAAAACCTGATGGTATTTTTCTGCATTCATAATTCGATTCCATCTTTGGCAAAATCCCCAACACCTCTGACTAAAATGCGGAATGCAAAATGCAAGATCAAAAATAAAGGGTGTCTTTTGCACAACAGTGCAGGATATTATGCACTCACATACATCAAATAGGTTTAAACCTGGCAAATGAGATAAAATAAGTTTGACTGTTTCCATGCCTTTAACATTTTAACCAGTGTTATTTATATCTGAACACAGTTGTGTCTTTTTTTACTGTTTCAGGCTCATTTCTGTGTCTGCGAAAATCTGCAAGGACAGAAAATGAGAACACATTATCTTAACACTTGTTTGAGATGTGTAATCCATGGCTAATCCTTCCCAGATGGCATTCATTTCTTTCAAAGAAAGATGGTAGAGGCAACGGCTAACTGATACTGCATCACCTCATATTCCCTCTATTTTCATAACCTATGGAAATTAAAGTTAATGGATCTAATCAATATTTTTCCAAACTGTCAGGGGTGATTTGATCCCCATCCACCACTTTAAATTGCAGCTACATAGTTCTTTGTCGTGTTGTCATTAACCTGGTATACAAATAATATAGATGGTATCTTGAAACCACCTCTACTACCTTTTTCTGCCACAGCTGAGCAAATTGTATTAAAATGTATCTCTCTTGAAGCCATACAATCTCTGTCTCTGCTTCATTATATCTTTACATAAATGAACAGATGCACAAGTAAGCAATAGATGCATCTCCCCTAGTCATAGGTCTAAGTACCAAATATCCTGCTTACCTTTTTAACGAGGATAGTGAGGCCTTGATATTTAAAGGGTTTGGAGAACTCGATGTACTGGGCTCGCTCATTGTTTATAGTCAGCGGGGCTACAATCATGTCAGCCAGGCCTCCCAGGAGCTCGCCCATCATGCCGTTCCACTCCTTCTTGTTACTGTTGTTGACCTGGAGTCCCAAAATGGAAGGAGTTGAGAAAGTTGAGAATCTGAATCAGCTTTAGCCCTGCTGTTGTCTAGACCGCAGATTTGCTTCAGGATTTAAGGATTTGGGTTAAACCAAGTAAACGTCAAAAATATAGAACAGCGTGATCTTGCTTTGCCTAAAGAACAGAGTTTCAGGTTTCAGAAGGTTGCAGGTTTTCAGTTCAGCGTATCCAGTTTCTTCTCTTTTTGCTTTCTTGCAGTTCTTACGGCTTCTGCGACATGTTACAGCCTCACACTCCCGTTTTGGGAAGAACTCAATTTCCCAAAACTCAAAGAGATCATCCTTGTTTAATATGTGACAAATAAGAAATAATGCTCTAAAAATAAACATGCAATGGTACATGAAATCAGCACTGAACATACTATAATGGTAATAGGAGGTGATTAAATCTGTTTTATGTCCTTTCTAATTCAGGTCACCTATATACAGCGGATTGTGCTCTTGAGATTTTGGGGCTAAAGACCCATTAGAAAGGTGAACATTTTCACAGGGACCCCTGAAAATCTTAGCACCAATTTCTTTTGTCACAAAAATAATATGGACAGGCATGAAGGACATAATATGACTTTTGTGTTGGTATAAAATATGTTGGCCATTTTTAGACTACTTAATATTAGAGCATAATTTTACAATTCATAGCAATGCATTTCACTACAGTTATTAAAAGCTTAGGAATATATTGTATGCTGGACTATTACCGTTAAAAACAATGTGCATTACAGTACATACTTAATGAACAAACATATGCTCAGATAGATGCCTGAAAAAGGCAAGAAACTACTGTTTTACCAAGTGCTATGCACTGTAGTATACATTTATAATTGTTGTGATTCTCAAATGGTTTATTCATTATATATTTTGAGGCTCTGTTCTTCCAAATGATGCATGATTTGACTCAAAATGATGTGATTCCATTTAAAATGTCCTCAGGCTATAAAGTGTTATTAGCACACTAATTTATTTCCTTGTTGAACCGGAAAAAAAAAAAAGATTCCTAGATGGAAGTAAAATTGAGCGTCATTTACAAGCATTTAACAAAAGAAGATGCCCTTGGGTTATAAAAATGTAATGATTACATTTTCTATTGCACATCAGAATTAATAGACACATAAGTCGCACCTCATGTAGGCCTGTAGTAGCTTCATCTTAAATAAACCAGTGCAGTTTAATAGTAACATTGTCACTATTATTAAATAAGATAGCTTACATTTTTTTATATTATACAATAATATTTTCTGATAGCTCATTGTTAACATATTTCTATAGTATTGTAGTTGATGATTAGCAGATTCCCGGAAAAGTAATGCAATCTGTTGAGAATGTAAACAGAGAAACCAAAGACTGTACTGGTTACAAAGATAAGTCACAGTCTAGTTTCTGTGCACTCATGAAGGTGTGCTGCTTGAGCAATACAAGGTTAGGTTATATATAGCTGATCCTAGCAGGGCATGTGTCCTATTTTATCTGCACAAAACCCAACTCTTTCCCAGGAGGGGTTCATAAAAAATGAACAAACCTTGCCAAAACAACAACAACAAAAACAAAACTTCAGCACACAAGTGGTGGTATGTACAGTTTGTATGTGTTCCATTTTCATGGATCACAGAACAGATATGGCAGCGGTGCAGTAAAAACACAATCTGGCAACAAGACAGCTACGGCTCATATATAAGTGATCTGATGCAAAGATGGCAATCAATAAGAAAAAAAAGCAGCTGGAAAGCTGAAGGATGTGCAGCAGAAGGCTGGATCGCAGTAGAACAGCTGGACTCGAGTCAAAAATAAACATGATTAAATTTAAATGGCACTCTACTCCCTTTGTCTTCTGAATTATTTAGAACAAAGGACAGACAATGTGAGTCAAGTTCTCTGAGCCTGTTAAGTAAGTGCGACTCATAAAAAACGATTAACAAAAGCATTAAATGCCTTCAAAAAAAGACAAATACTCTAAACCATATTGAACCTGGTGACCTTGGAAGTGCTTGGTGGCCTGCAAGCCACCAAGCGGCTTGCAGGCCACTCTGCAACTGGTAGGCAACTACTCATCGGTAGTTGACAACTGGAAATTTGTATAATTTTGCTGCCTTGAGCTAATGTTCTCCTTTTTACATCTGAGTGATTTTTAAAGACATTCACGTGGAACTACAGGAAAGTCCCAAAATAAAGCCATGCCACCAGATTTAAATTATTGCAGATGGAAAATTCTTCTTGTGTGCCAAAATACACCAACCATGGATCTTAATGTGAAACTCACCCGCTCCTGAGTTCCAAATTTTCCATCAGCCACCAGATGCACCTCATAGGTGAAGTTCATGGTCATAGCCAGCTTTATCAGGAGGTCAATACAAAATCCATAACAACACTGGGGTACGATTGGGCGTCCTGTAACGAAAACAGCAACATTTGGAAGTTATGCACACCCTGGTGGAAACTGGTTCATTTGTTGTTGGTTTCTTTTTGTTTTTGCTTTTTTGAATCCAAAGGCGGCGCATGTAGACTGCACAGAATGCATGACACACTGATACACTGCAGACAACCTCACACAGCCTCATTGCACACAGACCAGGTGTGTGCCAGCATCCCAACAATCACTCAGTCTGAATGGCTACATGCATACATATATAGATACCTGCTGCATATATATGTATGCATCTCCAGTGGATGTTTGGCGGGTGCGCTAGAAGCACAGTGATAATGTAAACGTCCCTGATGTGTTACCTGGGATGGTCTCATTGGGCCCAGTGCAGATAACCTTTTTAATTAAGACTCCATTTAATGTCATTTCCTCCTTGCAAGTACCGTCAGGCAGAGTGGGTTTCACATACACAAATGGCTCCTGGTGTATTGTCACTATCTACAACAGACGGGACAGAAAGCTGTTTATCACGGAGTTGGAGATGCATCTGCTTTAGGAGAAAAACATACATTACACATCACCAAAACATATAGATGTGCAAGGATGGACAGGTGAAAGTAAAAATAACAAACAAGGATACAGATGAGCTTCTCTCGAGGCCTAAGACAGAAGTGAAGAGATAAAAGTCACAGCAAATATGTCAGTTCTGCTTTAAGAACACAGATTAGCTTCCCTGCAAGAGAGAGATGTTAGCACACTGTCCAACACGAGTGTTTCGGCTCAGGTCCGCAGTCTATCCGTGTAGACATGAGTGCCACATTGCAGCAAAGTGAAGGTGTCTTACTTTTAGTCGAGTGGACATCTGGAAGCCCTGTGGTTTCTCAGTCTCTCCTCCGGGCCAGATAATCTTCCGCTGATTGTTCATTACCACCTGTAGCGATGCCACACACACATATACAGTATTATAGGTGAGTGCTGACAGAAGGCCTGCTGCTGATGAGGCTTCAGCACTGTGGGTGAGCATCACTAATGAGTCAGCTTTACATAACCACAGCTCAGCAGTTTATTTATTGCATCAACCTCTGACTTTTGTATGATACAGGGTTTCATGAAATTATTACTTTTCCACCTGTCGCCAAATAACTGAAGAGCTTAGAAGAGCTGATCCTTGCAGCCTTTATCGGCTGTCTGGCTGAGTTGAATATCCACCATTAGCTAAAATAGAGTGGGATGGAAACAAGGCTTATAAAAGAGCTTCCATTTTACAGAAGGGTTGGATTAGCGGTAATGGGAAGTAAGTCACATGCTACACCTTAGTCTACTTGCTACAAACTGCAGGGATTTTCAAAGAAAAAGCAGTAAACGTAGAAACAGAAACTGAATTTGTTACATTTAGTACACTCTGATTGTGCTTGAATTTGATTAAAACTGATTAAAATTTGATTAAAACTGTACGACAGCTCCATTCTGGTGATATTAGTGAGGCCGGCACTCTCGCAGATGGATACATAGTAAGTGGACCAGAGCAGGATGGTGGTTTGGTGGTTAGCACCATTGACTCACAGCAAGAAGGTCCTGAGCTTGAATCTGCCGCCTAGTGCCTTTCTAATTGGAGATTGTTCTCTATGGGTACTTGGCTTCTTCCTATAGTCCAGAGACATCCATGTTCGGTTAATTGACAACTCTAATTTTGCCAAAAATGTGAATGGTTGCCTGTCTCTCTGTGTTAGCCCTGCAATAGACTGGTAACCTGCCTGTTGCCCTGTGACAGCTGGGGTAGGCTCCTGCTCACCCGTGAACCTGAACTGGATCAGTGGAAGATTGATGAGGCCATTTAGTCCATTTAGATCCAAAACAAGGGCTGTGTTTGATTTCGTTTCCTCACACTAATAAAATGTACCAAAACCTTTGTTTTCATGGTGAGTAAATGAGCAGCCAGCACTAAAAAATGTACTTGGAAGTTTATTGTGTGCTTTGCAAAATGGTAAATGAGTGAAATATTTCCTCTTTATCGGTTTCTGTTGTATACTTGGGGTTCATGATTGGTTGTATTTCCCATTTCATGCAATGCAAGCAGGATTGCAAAAAAGAAAGACTGATTTCATAATCTTGGCACTTTCTCTTCTTGCCCTCATTGCATCCAGGAGTTTTGAATGACATATGTGCTACATTTACCAATATTGTCATCATATGATGAGTAAAAGAATCTGAAATATCCCTCTAATACAAGGGCTTAGATTTGGCATGGACTGAAGGGACGTGTCCTCACCAATATCCAGCGATTATTGAATTGTCCCCACCAATAATTTAATCTCTTCGAGTAAAGAAAAACAAAACCGATAGTAAGAAAAAACTATCTGTCAGTGTCTCATTCACCCAGCGGTGCAGAAAGAGTTAAATTACGTTCTCTACTGGAGTCCTACCTCATGTGACAAATATGGCCAATGTGATTGGCTGTGCCTTTCAGGGAGCTCTGTTTAGTTTTAGCAGCGGCAAGCCTGCGCTGCCAGGAGGAGGATGGCAGCAAAAAGGAAGAACCTGGATATAAGAAAGTATTTTTCAAAGAAACCTGTAAGTCACTTAAAGCCAAGTTCACTCATAAAATGTGTCCGTCATAATAATGTTACAGGCTATGCTAGGCTTTGGCCCACATCAGTCTAAAATTGTATGTACCCATTAATAACGTGTTTTGGAAACGAACTGCACAACATGCAGCACTATTAGTTATCTAAGTCTCAGAACAGCATTTCTAATTTTGATTGAAACTGTCAGAGAAAACGGCAGCCTCGAGTAAGCCCGGATATTAGTTTACAGAGGCTATTAAAATTATATGTCTAACGTTAAATGTTGGTGACACAATAATTTCATCCTAATGGTACTGACATATTCATAGGGTTAATTTTTGAGACAAAATATCATGAGGTAGTCATGATTTTGCAAATATTTCAACCAACAATGGTGATACAAGATCACAGGTGAAATTGGATGTTGACTTGTTGGTTCATTACTGTATTTGAAACATGTGCGTGACTGCATGTATGTGGAATGTCTCACTGTTATTTATCAGGTGACAGAGGCAGCTCTGCCATGTTGTAGCTCAGACAGAGGTAAAGATGCGAGGTCACAGGTGACTGACTGATGATTTGGTGCTGTACATTAAATAGTATTTATTATCATGACAACTGTTAGGCTGCTGATGTAAATTGATTCATTAGTGTATATTTGACAAAGAATCTGAATTGACATGTCTCACTTTTTATATGGCACGAATCAATGTGTTATTTTATTAGGTAGCAATATGTCCTAGTGCAGTCAGAGGGGAAGAGCCAGGGCCAAAGGTGAGGCACATCAAGCACAGAATAATAATTGTAATCTGAGGATAAAACGCAGGTACTGAGGCTAAAAGAAGCTTCAGTGCTCTCAGAAGACTAAAAAGATGGGTAAGGTTAACAGTGACTTGAATTAGATTAAACAATGCTGCTGTATGTCCACCAGGAGAGACTGGACAGTATAGATGTAAAACAAATATGCCAGCAGTTTATCTCAGTTAACGAGAGGAGAAGGCATGTGTTTGGCTCCTTCACATAGTGGACATTGAGTTGTTGTGTGGGGCACCAGTAGTCCATGTCTGTTGCTGTAACAGTAGTTCATGTTTAGAATTAAAAAATCCCAGCTCACTGATTTGATCGGGGCAACAGTGTGCGTAAACTGTTGCATAATTTTGCTGAGAGATCTTTTACTTTGTGGAAGGGGTGGGCGATATAAACGATATACGATAGAAACAATATAAATTTGGCCAACAATAGAAATTTTGACTATATCGCTCTATCGCGTTGATGATGTCATCAAGCTGCACCTGTTTTGGTCGACAGCATCGCAGCGGCTACAACCATTATCATGTGCAAATTATGGCGGGCGACAATCATAGCAAAGAGATGAAACACTTTTGAAATATGGGAAAAGCCAAAAACTGCGCTTCCTCCACTTCCGTAACATTGATTCATTAATGTTGAATTCTCTCGCAGCTGCTCTGTTCCCATGTTGTTGCAGTATATTAATAACTAACCTTGTATTGTGGATGAATAATCTCAGTTGTTCTCCTGACTGAAGTTTGGGCCGTGTATAGCATCCTTCTATGCGATTGCATTTGTCCCTGACCACCAGAATCCCTCACATTAACTTTTATCGAGTGGAAAAAAAGTTGGCGTTCATCCTCCAGCTTCACTGTGCTAATGTTATGCTAACATAGACGAAGCTCCTCACTACGGCAGCCGTAATGCTCTGACAATCCATCAAGCAGTGCAGCTTACCAAAGTTGTACTAAAACATTTTTTAACAGATTTCTGCACGCCCAAATCGGTTCGAGGTCAGTAAGCACAACCAGAATTCATACATAAGGCACACTCTCCATTTTTGAGAAAATTAAAGGATTTTAAGTGTGGAAAATACGTTATACAGAAGAAAATAATATATCGTGATATATATCGTTACCGCACATGCTTCAAATTATATCGTGATATGAATTTTAGGCCATATCGCCCAGCCCTACTTTGTGGTAATCTTAGATGAGTAGTTTTATGGACAAAACCCACCAGGTCATTCAGTGTTCCCTTAGTGCCAAAATATAACAGATGTTGGTGTACTATAACTGAAGTAATGTTGTTAAGTCCTTAAAGTCATATTCTTTTATTGTCATGACTGTATTTGAAGCTATTTTTATGTTTGCATGATACCTGATTTATATGCCATAAAAAATATGGCTAAAGTAAACTAAAATACTTAGTCAGTCATTTGTTTAATAGTAATTTAACATTATATAATTCAAATGTAAAACTATGAATTGTAATTTTAAATGGTTTAAAAGCATGTAGAATAGCATATGTAGGCAAGTATATTTCTCCTTTTTTTATCAAGAAGCAAAGACAAAAAGGGGAAAAAAAGAAACAGGGCAGGGTTCGGTGGTTGAATCATCCGTCCCCACCAATGCCAAAACCAAATCTACGCCCTTGCTCTAATAGAAAAGAGCATTTGTTGAACTGCCTTTTTTATGCAAAGGCTCACAGATATGCGGAGTAGATGTACATTACCTGGTATGTGGCATAGATAGAAAACTGACTCCCACCCACAATAAATAAAAAACAGATGATTCTGTATGTGGGCTAGACAAAATCCACACATGGTTTGTGAGTATAAAACAGGGAATGGACATCTGAAGGTGCCTTTGTGTACCTGCGTCCCATTGTATATGCCAACTTGGATGAGTCTGGACTTCTGATAGTTCAGTATACTGTAGTGGGCGTATTTCCTATCGCCGTCATCATTGAACTCCACACGCCCTGTGAGACCCTCGGGATATTTAGAGGACATCAGCACCCTGTGGCAAGCACATGAAAACTGTTATCTGTGTGAATCAGTGCAAATGTGCCCATGTAAGGCCATTGTGCGTCATCTCATGGTAGTGTAACAGTGTGTTTTTATTGTAAATTGCTCAGTGTAGGGCTCTTAATTCAGTGCATGAAGCAAATAAATAAATAAAAATTGATTCACCACATCTCTTGTTAACAAAAGGCAGAGCTGTGGTTGCTGAGTGCTGACAATACTTGCTGTTGCATTTGTTTGGAAGCAGCGCTTTATATTTCGTTATGCTGCCTCGAAGCTGCTCTAAGTGGGTCAGCTGAAACTCACTGGCTTCATTTGGAAATAACAAATACAAGGTTTATGGTACATTCAGGAAAACCTGATAAATCTGATGAATCTGTTAAAACTGTCAACAATGGGGGGAAAATGACTGCAATGCAGCATAAAACTTATTTATATTGCAGGCCTGTTTCAGTAATTAAACCTGAGCATGTCTAATATGTTTTTTGCCCTTTATCACAATAATGGAAATTCTAACATTTCTTAATTTTCCAATTATTTTTTAATTGAGACATTTTTTATATGACATTTTCTGTCATGTCTAAACTGTTGTAATAATAGCTGCTCATATTAAAGATTTCTAATGAAGAAGCCACAGTATTTATGATTAAAACCTCTGAGAGAAAAGCTCAGGCTTCAGACTACTCTAAATAATCAACATCAGACAGTTTTTTTAAACTAAATAGGTTTGTATGGTATCCTAAAGGCCCCACCACCTGCTGTTCAAACCTTTTGTTTACAAAGGGAAAGCCAATCAGTTGTAATTTGCTTTAAATGGAAGTGGTAAAGGAGCCGAAACATCTGGCCCATATATTGTATAAGATTTAAAAAGGATTATTTTAAAACCATGAAACATGCTAAGCTTCTGTGCCAAGCTTACCGTTTAAAAAGGGGTCCTGTTTTCCAAATGTTAGTGTTGCCCACACATCCCCTTGGAGGCTCTGTGATATTCTCCTTCTCAAATAGCTCCTGTATGGACTGAGCTACCACAGCCACTGCGTCATTGATGTGGGCAGACTCATTCTTCCCGTTGATGAGCTGGAGGCCGATTAGACCTGAGAGCATTCCAACAACATAAAGATAATCACCTTCCTGAGCAAGGCACACTCTCTCAGGAGCCTTTTGCAATGCGCAAAGTGGAAAAAAACTTATAGGGCCTCCAGTTTAAACATCCTGAAAAAAGGTCAGACATCAGCTGCTTGATCCAGCTCTGATCCACTGGGAGGGGTAAGTTCAATAAGAGTGTCTCATAAAATGACATCTATGATCAAGACAGCAGAAATAAGTGGATCATTTTTCTGATGTTGTCACCGATGACCTTTTCGCAGCATGTGCAAGGAGTCCCTTGAAGTTGGATTTATATTTTTCAGCCCTTCTGGCAAAAGTTTGAGGACTCAGCACAGGCACACATATTATTTGTGTTCTCGCTAAACAAAAATACCACCAGGCCTACTTTTAAACCAAGCAACAATCCAACTTCAGCTAAGTTTTCTGATTGCAACCAGGTCCATCAGTCTTGCAGGCTCCTAAAAGAAGCTGCAGTGCAGGTGGAAGAGACTGGACATGGACAAGACAACAAACGCTCTGCGGGAATTGCTTGTGTTTGAGTGCCTGGGGGAGAAACGGTCGACATTTGTGACCAGAAAGTGATAAAATACCATGACCTGTGAGACATGTGCAAAAATATCCACGAATACATACAAAAAGACTGTTGTGGCTTACCATTCTATCAGTTATCTGTTGCAAAACTCTCCCTTTATAATTCATTAGAGACCAGGATGTTAATATGGTAGATTAGCACAGTGAATTTAGCCTTGGATGAGCCAGGATACACACACATTTAAAGTAAAAACTGAGTGTAAATACACACCACATTTAAACCTTTAAACAAAGAATGCTTAAACGTTTAAATGCTCAACACGAAACAAGCAGTAATACAAATAATCATATAATAAACCCATCGATAAATGGTTAATCTTTCTAATCCTGTGTGTGTTATGCTCAGCCTCTTAGTAAAGCCGAGGTAAACTGGTGCATTCCCAGTGATCTAAGCTGGATGAACGTACCGTCTGGTGCCTCACTCAGGGCTTTACCCGACATCTCACGCTCGCCCACCAGCCACACGTAGCCGGAGCCCGTCATGTTGAGGAAACGGGCAGCCCTGTACACTGCGGCAGCGTCCTCCTCACTGGAATTTGTTAAAATTAAATCAATAAAAGACAATTGATTGTTTTAACCAGCTGATCTGATATGCGAGTCTGCCAAGGCTTTCAAGTAACCAAAACAGGAGCAGTGACATGAATCACAAAAAATACTAAACAAAATCCAACCTGACGGCTTTTCCGAGCATTAGAAACAAAGTCAGCCATGATGATATAAAAGATTAATAATTTAAAGTTTTGACACTCATGGATTTTTAATTAAAAACTTTTCATTAAAAATAGATCATCATGAGTCATTATAGGACAAAACAAGAAACAAGAAAATTTAATTGTTGCTTTTAAATTTTAAGGGTTTAGACAAAGTTTCTAATTCTGGTTTGTAATAAACATCTTTAGGCCATTTCCCCCCTACGATACAGTTAGCTGTAGTCCTGCAACAGACTGGCAACCTGTCAAGGGTGAACCCCACTTCATGCTCCATGACAGCTGCAATAGTCTCCAGTTCCCTCACAACCCTGAATTGAATAAGTGGAAGAAAATGGATGGATGGACATTTATGCAATGGACATTTTTCCTTGAAAACAGCATGAAGCTCTCTAGTCTGCACAGCATTTTATGATTTAGTTTGAAGAAATGGCTTTCTATTGATGTTAAAGGTTTATCATTTCAGTTTTTTGTCATTTTCGGGGGGACATTTACATCTTTATTTGATAGAATAGTGAAGAGTTAGAGAGGAAAATGGTGAAAGACACTCAGCAAAAGACCTGGAGTCACACTTGAAACCATGGTCACCTGTTCAACCATGTGAGCTAAACTGGCATCCCAGATTTTTTTCAGAAGTCTATCCCATATCATCCCGGGCAGCCAGTTATGAAAGCTAAAAAAAGGCCCCAAAACACACAACTCTGTGCTGCAGACAATCCTCTGCTTTATATTCTTAAAATCCCCAAAACATAATTTCATATAAGGGAGACACGTTTATCATAAAGTTGCTAAACACACAAGATCTTTACATATTTGTAACTTGATGACAAAAAACCCTAAGGCTGACTTTACCCACATTTTAATTTAAAAGAAAAAAAAAACACTCATATTTTATATATTGCATCCACTTTTACAATATTTACTCCAAGCTATATTATTATTATACTGAGTGAAATGACAAAAACTAATGACAGGCTTTGGACACATTGATGCCCTGTGTCAGAATCCATCACTATCAATCATGTATGATTACTTACATCAAAAAGAAATCTAAGTGTATATTCTGTAGCAACACATAGACACATTTCTATGAAAATACAATACATTTGAATTCTTTTCCTCTGAAATGCAGAAATGTAAGTACAAGTAAATACAAAGCTCAATATAGAGCTGCAGGACTTCTACAACTTTCCATATTAGTGCAGCTGAAACCTTTGAAGCACTCTCCAGAAGGTCTATAAATATATCTATGTTATTTATTTAATAAATAAATAAATAAAAAACCTCACCTGGCGGACAGGATGATGACTCGGGCCTCCAGCTCTTTCGCCTCCAGCAGCAGAGCAGTTAAGTTAGTCTCCTGGCTGAACTGGAGGACTTTCTCTGCCTGTGATTGGGGCATAAGGAAGGTCAAGCCAGCTACTTTCCCCTACCTCAGACACCATGCTGCCTCTTTACCTTCTTGGTTTGAGCTTGGCCGATTTTGTTTGAAAACGAGAGACAGAGATATAAAAAGGAAAGCGATCCAGGGGAACCGGCTGAACTAAAAAAATAAAAAAAGCTTGAAGGGAAAAAAACTTTTGCATTTGTTTGCATGCAAACTGAGGGTTATCAAGGCTCCAAAGAAGGACGTGCATGTGTTAGGTAGGGGGAAAGAAGAAGGTCAATGCAACCAGTAACTAAAAACAGGTGAAGGGGGGTGAGAGGGACGTTTTCCCCCAACAAAAAAACTGCTGAAAACTAGGGAAGTGCTACAGAACAGGAGGAAGTAGCATCTGGGAAACGGTTTTGTCCCACACTACCGGTTCTCCACAAAGGAATGGAGTTGCAAACTTTTTTGTGTGTGTGTGAGTGTGTGTGTTCTGAGTACATGCATTCCTTTACTGAAGGAAAAAATGAAAAATGATAAAAGCGAGGCGCTGGCTACTGATTTTTTTTATGTTAAAAAATTATAGATTTTTTTTCACAACAAAATCATTCTTCATTTAAATCATAGGGAAATGTCTCAAAGTAAAAATTAAAGAAAACACGTGCTACCAAGAGAGGGACATTTCTGGGTCGGCTGGTGACTGGTTTGGTCTGGTTTCTAGTTGCTACGTTTGGAAAGTTGGTGGGCGGCGTGCATTGACCATGCAAATATACCTTAGGTCCTCGCTTGTTGTCATAGGACAGTTGGTCGAGGTTTTCATAGTTCCTTTTTTTATTCTGATGAGTAATGTGCACAGAGAAAATATGCAGACACAGAAAAATATTATAAACAGTTGAAAATGGAGGGCAGTAAAGCATTCCAACAAATCTCCACTTTTCTGCTTCAAATTGGGATCTTTAACAGTGGGGCTTGCAAAAACATCAGAGATGACCACTTGAAATCATGCTGAGATTATGTCCTCTTATTAAAAACAGATATTAAGTATATACAGCATTTACATGTACTGTGCATGTGATGCATTAATTATTAGTGATAATCCAGCCGCATAGGCAAACATAAGTGTCAAGGAGAGTGATCAGATTTCCAGCACGCCTTAAAATCAGCTCTATGTGATCACTTTTTTGGCCTCTTAACAAAAACACAAAGAGCTCATTAAATTTTTCACAGTATGGCGCAGTTGCAAAAGAAACTGCTACTCCACAAAACCATCTGCTCATTCAACATCATCTTCAGAAGCTCGTTCTATACTTAGCATCCTCAGACACAATCATTAAAAGCTTGGCTGCAGTTTGCAAACAGTAACAGCAGTAATTCAACATCAACTGCTAACACGCAGTCATTTTTTACCCCGTAAAAATCCAGCAAATCCGGAAAACTTCTGTCCCACCTCGGCACTATACAGACTAATTCTCAGCAGTCTTTGAGGGTGACTGTCAAAACTGGGAATGTTAGAAAAATAAAAATATAGCACTCAATAAAAGTGTCTGACTTTGTAGCAAGCTCTTGTTTTCAAAATGTATTGCACAAAGGAAACAAAGGTTTCCCACAGAGCTGGATCAGAGTTAATAAAGTGTGAGTGCTGTAGGGCAGGTCCAGAAAGCTCTTGCTCTACAAATTAAGTAATAAATCTTCACAAAAAACAGTCACATTCCCTCTGTAGCATTTTGATTTTGTGGCATTTTCAGCTTGATTGACACCTAAAGCATGTAGCACAGTACTAACAAAAATAATGTGTTGTGAAAGCGAGACACAGAGCAATCCGATAGGGGATTCCTATGCACGTTTAATTACATTCAGGCTATCTAACACTTGAGGTGTCACCATTTCAGACTCTGGTCCTGTTCTGTATCCTGCGAGAGGAGCCACTTGGGAGTCCAGGCTGAGTTTAGAAGCCATTTTGCAGTAAAATAGCAAACTGCATGTTTCTGCATCACAGGGTTTCTTTCACAGCTGCCTGGATTCAGAGCTCACACCTCAGTGCACTCTGGTCCGCACTCGCCCGTTTGCAAAGTTCAGGCTGACTGTGCATCAATGCACTATTCAGCAAACTGACAACAGATGCTGCCTAGTAAATCTTTTATTCACATAAACAAACAAACAAACAAATGTTAAACACCTCTGTGTGCATGCTGTTGTGTTCCAAAAGAATAAAAAGCCCATAAAAAAATTATCATATATGATATAGATATGAGAACTGTTGGATGCTAATGGGAGAATAAGAACAAAAAACAAAGGAAAAGAACATTTCTATTTTATAAAAAAAACCACATAGATGTTTCTCCAGCCACTTCATTGCATAGACCTGTTCAACAGCAAATATTTACCCAGCCAGTCATCAAATAACTCCATTTAGGCATCTAAACATGGTCAAGATGACCCACTGAAGTTCAAACTGAGCATCAGAACGAGGAAGAAATGAGTGTTTCAGAAACTGCTGACCCACTGAGATTTTACCACCCAACCATTTCTAACAAAGAGCAAATATCCAGTGAGCAGCAGTTTTCTGGGGGATTATGCCTTTTTAATGCCTGAGGTCAGAGAGGAATGGCCAGACTGCTTCAAGCTAATAAGAAGGAAACAGTAACTCAAACAATCACTTATTACAACCAAGCTATACAGACGAGCATCAAGAATGCGAATCAAATGTGTTGCCTGCTCTGGAGTCTCGATTTCTGCTGCTACATTCAGGTGGTAGGGTCTGAATTTGGCATAAAGAACATGGAAGCATGCATCCATCCTGCCTTGTGTCAAAGGCTCAGACTGACAGTGGTGGTATAATGATTTGGGCATATTTCCAACACCTTGTTGAATCTATGTCATGAAGAATTTAGGCAGTTCTGAAGAACAAAAGGGGGTTCAAACCATTACTAGTAAGTTGTACCTTATAAAAAACTCAAAGGAGCTGCCTGCAACAATCAGCATCAAGGTGAATTGTGGTATTCACTGGCCACTTTGTTAGGTTCTATGTGATAAAGTGGCCAGTGAGTGTAAATAAATTGTATTTTTGCAGAAAGATCTTCTACATAATATTTGGAATATCTGGAATTATCATCAGTGGTGACAGATCACTAAATTTATTTCAAAGTAATGTTACAAAAGTGTCCCAGAAACCTTACGGTAATGGTGTTTGATCTTCAGCTCCTGGCAATGGCATTTCTCTCTGTATCCTATCAACTCTAAAGGCAAAAATCGGGTTAGAAATTTATCAGAAACTGAGAATTTTTTGCATCTAATTCAAGTAGAAACCCTCTCTGAAGCCTTCCAGAAAAAAAGGACTTTGTCTTTATCCCCTGAGTTTTTCTGAGCACTCTATTTTTGTATCTGCAGCCAGGCATTAATATTTCACTTTGTGTTGGCCACATTTGCTCTCTGGCTAAGTCCACTATGTCCAGCGCCTTTTCACTGGTGGTGACAGCCCCCCTGTGACTGTGTGACCTCGCTAAAGACTTACCACGGAGCTAAAAATACTCCAACTTGCCTGTCACTGAGTTTATGCAGCACAAGAAGGTGATTAGCAAGAGCAACATTTCTCAGTTTTAATTAGAGCGTGGTCTACCTGAGACAGAGTGAAATCCTTCAGCATCACCTAAAGCATTTGGAGATATGACATCCAGACAAATCTATAAAGAAAAAGCTGGTTTGGTAATGAAAAAGATTTTTTTATCATGATTATTTTGTTAATTCGGTGACACACGGGATGTCAGAGCCGAGGGGAAAGTGAGCTGAGCAGCTGCTCTCTGACATTTCTTTTCTCGTCATTTAAGAGTATGAAGGTTACACTCCCTGATTTTGTCACACTGCCAAGCGTAAAACCCCAACTGTCCTCTCAGCTGGGGACCAAGTTTTGATTCTTCTTTTGTGACATTTTATGAAAATCATGTTGCATGTTAAGATATTAAGGCTTCTTTTGTTTAATATTTTCTCAGCATAGCCAGAACTACATCAGCGTGCCTTTTAAAGCTTTCCAACTCCTCCACATGCATGTGGCTCTAAGCCTTTTGCATATTTCTTCCTATTTAATGCTTCATTTAAGAAAGAAAAGCTGCAGTAATTTAGTGGAAGAGCTGGAATCTGTAGTGTTGAGAAAATGTTAGTCCAGATTAACCATTTGTTCACGGCTATTTTCAGCTACGGATTAACAGGCATTACCCAGTAGTGTATAGATGAGTGTATGTTGGACTGACTCAAAACAAACTATAGAGGATTTGCTCGTGGTAATGAAGGAGGATGCCAGTGTGACAGCAGGATTCGTTAATTTTTTATGGTTTATCGACAGCAGCTGAGCTCTACGGCACAGCTGAAAGACATACATCAGCCTTTGGATATGGCGAAAACAGTCATTAGCAGTATACAGGACTCGTCTTATGCTGCTCTGCACTGGTTTCAGTGTAATTATCTCTGCATGTTTTTGGAAAGATTCTCAAACAAATCCTTCTCGGGGCCCAGAAACTCTCAAGCTGGCACTGCAGTGAAGACTAAATATATTCATAATTACCGTAATTCCCGGACTACAGAGCGCACCTGATTAGAAGCCGCATGCTCTAATTTTAGAAAGACAATCAATTTTGTACTTGTACAGGCCGCACCGGATTTTAAGCCGTATGCGTTTCACTCGTAATATGAGATATTTACACAGAAATATTACACGTGAGGATTTTTAACGTTTAATTTAATCCGTAAGGAAACATAAACGTTATGGTAACATACAAAAATACATACTGCAAATGCTTTTTTTCCTCGAACAGCGCCTGTAACACGGCTACCTTTACGTACGTATCGGTAACACACAAATTACGTTGCTCATGGTTTTTTTACGGAACAGTGCACAAACAACATTACAACGTCTCTTAACAACCGGTAAAAATATATACCGTATATATACTACTTATCAATTTTATTGGTCTACTGTTACCAGGCAAAATGTTTTTGGCCGCATGAAAAAAATGCATTAGCCGCACGTCAGTATAAGCCGCAGTGTTCACAGTGTGGGAAAAAAGTAGCTGCTTATGACCCGAAAACCACGGTAGAGGCTCTCATCAGCAGAGAGAGTCGCTGCCACTTCGCTCAGCTTTATGGGACTGAATGAGCTGAATGCACAGATGGGTTCATTCTGAGATCCAAACGAAGACTTTGCATTTGCACAGGCTTTTAATATACAAATTTATCTTTTCCAGTGCAGGATGTGAGTCACATCTCCACCATCTGACTGTCATTGGTTATGGTTCAAAGTGCGCAGCTGCAGTTTCACAATCGAGAGTGTTTTCCGATTGGTGTCTGACGCCGATCCCGGTCGCTTCATTTAAGCAGCTTTGCTTTAACTGTAGCTGCCTTCTGCAAAATTGCCTCGGGTGTGTGTCATACCCAGTGTCTCTTCAGTTTCTGATTTAATTAAGTCTCCGAATCAGGACTCATTTCACTCTGCCACACAATTACAGCAAAAGAGCCCCAGAGAGGGACAAGCAACGCAGAGTACAAAGAGATTCATCTTATTAAATGGATGAAATAGATGCAGTTGTTTTGTTTTTTTCTTCATCTTTCTAGCCATCTAACTCTCTTTGGCCCCAAAGGGCACACATCATCACAGTCTCAAGTCTGTTTTGGCTCAAAGATCAGCATTTCACTGACCCATATACACAGCCCAGAGCAATACTTAAAATGGAAGCATCAGCGCTAAAAAGAAAAAAATAAATCCTCTTATCTTCCAAACATGAAGTAGCAGGTTGCAATAAAGGAAAGCCCTCTGTGTGCAGTAACAAAGCCTGCAAAGAAACACCTGACTCCAGTGAAACAGTTAAATCTGTGATGGTTTGCAAAGCCCCATGTTAAATTCCACTATTTGGCTCCCAATGTGGAAAGACACTGGATAATTTGGACTATGGAGAAAAGCAAAGTGAAGATGAGCAAATAAACATACAAACTTTTGTAAGATTAGACCACACTAAACGCTGGTAATGTCTCTAGGAATGTTAGCCAATGTTTACACAATGGTGAGAAAGAGATGTGGCCACACAACAGAAAGGAAAACAGTCACATACATAGAAGACCTTTGAGGTTTAAAAGCCTTAAACACTCGCACGCTCATGCTCATACACTCAAGGGGACGGGGGAGGAGGCTAGGAGGCCGGGAGCCAGAGCATCTCACCTTTGTTTCTCTTTCCTCCAAGAGGGTCTCGAGCCTCTTTTGAGCAGCCCGGCCCTCGTGGTCGTCGCTCACTATCAGGATGATGTGGTTCCAGTTGAACTCGCGCATTAGGTCGAACCACACGTGCGCCTGGTGAGAGTAGGGAGGGACTGTCCGCAGAAAGGACAGGTGGATACTCTGAGGAGCATTGAGCAGAAAAAAAGGTGATCAACAAAGATGCATGATTAGTTTTTTAAAATCTGTTTGTTATCAAGTGGAAATAATATTAAGTCATATTCTGACAACATGATAATTATCCCGTGTGCACAAGATAAAAAAAATGTATCATGTAGAACTAGATAACAGCTAAATTTCCAATGGTCTCATTGATTGCAACATAAGACTGTAAGTATACACAGTGTACCCAAAAGTAATCCAGTATGCAGTGGACATGCTCCGCATCCCTCTTTTGAAGAATATCAATAAAGGAAGTAATTAGCCACTTGGGAAAAAGAGGATCTCTGAGACTGAGTGGAGTCTGAAGTTACTACTATGTTCTGGCTGAGAGTCCATAGTCTGCACCAGGAGTTTTAAACAAATAAATACTTCTTTTTTTTAAAGTAGGGGCACAAATAAAAGAGTAGAGCCTTAGCCATCAAAATAAAGACTTGAATGCAAAAACTGGATTATTTGAAGATGCTGCAAGTCTCTAAATCTGGATAGCTTTAATTGAGTGTCCACATACTTTTGGTGATCTGGGATATGGTTTTGTATGCTGTTTATTTTAGCTGCTCAATCTGTTCTAGACAAATCACGCACCACATATTTAAGATGTTTTGTGGCAGTGAACAAAACCAAACACAATGGATAAATATCATGTACAACAATATGGAATCCCTTTCCTTGATCCCTTCCTCACATCTCCCCCAGGCCTATCTAAATCGCTGAATTGAATGCCTCTCATTTCCCTTATTTTGGGAGATTATGGACTGTGTCACTTTAAACACTCAATTCATGTCTTTGGCATTTATGTGATTGCTTTAGTTTCATTTTGGTTGCTTGTGCTTCTTAAAAACACAAGTCAGGTCGGAGGCATTATTAATGATGCTCTTTCAAATTTCAGCTGGAAACCCATTTAATCACAGCTCCCCTAATGGACACTGATGGGACGTTTAATCTAGGAAGCCTCTGAAGATGCCCCAGGGGAGCTTCTTATTCCTCCACTCTGTGTTCACGCTCTTCCTGTTTTTCCTGTTTCCCTCTTTCTCTCTGTCTCCTTTTACATCTCTCACATCCATCACTTACCTTGTCTGAGTAGATGGACATGCGGGTGGTGAGCCCCACCACAGGGATGCGGTAGAAGCCTGCCGTGTAAGAGACAGGCGTCGGGGTTAGGTGGTCATTGGACTGGGGAGGGTGACTCACCAGGATAGCATAGACCTGCAGAGATACAGAAGAAGGACCCTTTGTCATTTTGACACTGCCATTAAGACAAAATGTTAAGACCACTCATCCTACTCTGATAGATGTTGGGGGCAGCAGTTTCTATCTTTCTTTCTTTAGAAGCTGTATATAAAAGATGGAAGTAGCTTTCAGGTCCAAAAAGTGAAGACACACCAGGTGTCTTAAATTTCAAATCTTTTAATGGCCAGGAGGGAGTGATGCTTCCTGTTGTACAAAGAAGCCAAGCTAAATATATCTCTATGAAAAGATTATTTAAAACATGGTTCCAGGTAACCCTTTATGGCTGGTCGGAGTGGACAGCCTCCGTTTTGCGCAGCTATTTTTAAGGCCGGGTAGAATTACAACCTCATAAGCCATAAGCTAGCACAATAATCTTTTTGCATATAAAACCTTAGGAGTTGTACTTATATCTTATACACTCATCTTGTCCTAGGTCACGGTTTCCTTCCACATAGGGCTTTACAAAAATTGCATAAAAAGCACTTGCAGCAATAAAAACATTATATTCCAGAAACACGCTTTGCCGATACAATCAGCTGTTCATAGCACTTCCTATGTTGGAATAGAGGTCAGAGCTGTCACAGAACTATCGCATGTCTGCCCGAAACTGGAAGTGATGTAATTTTTGTGGAAAATGTAGTTTTTGTCTTATATGTCATTTACAAAGATATGCTGGTGTTTTTAAAATTCATGTTTGAGGCTACGTCCACACGTACCCGGGTATTTTTGAAAACGCAGATTTTTCTATGCGTTTGCACCTTTCGTCCACACGTAAACAGCGTTTTCGGTCACTGAAAACGGAGATTTTAAAAACTCCGGCCAGGGTGGATATTTTTGAAAACTCAGTTTTTGCATTTACGTGTGGACGAGAAAAACGGAGAAAACGCAGCGTCAAAGGTGTGCGCATTTTTTGACGTCACACTGTGCGCGTGTTTCGGTGAAATGAATTTCTACAATACTGTTACTGTTAATTGTACTCTCTGCAGTGTTTAAATGCTTACATATACACACACAGTTACTGTCCCTCCACACATACGACTCGGTTCTGCTTCTATGCCCCAGCTTTGTTTACTTTTTCCCACCGAGGCTTCTAGACTTCTGATTGGCCAACATTTCTGCACGGTTAGGAATATATCACCACCTGTTGCTTTGGCATGTTCCTAGCAGCATTTTCCTTCATTTCTGCCTTTACGTGTGGATGGGATTATTTTTTAAAACGAAAACGGAAAATCTCAGTTTTTAAAAATACCTGTGTACGTGTGGACGTAGCCTGAGTTTATGCCTTTTTTTTTATAGTTTCTGGAATGCTTAGAACTCAAATTACACTGTTGGAAATAGCATATTTTGATGCACATGATGGTTTTTTTTGCTTATTTACATTATAATATTTATTTTCATTTTTCCTGCAGTATATATAAATTGGTGTATCTCAAAAATAAAACTATGAAGACACTCAAAATAAATTTCCTGTGGTTGAAAACTATTTTGTGCAACTTTTTTGCGTTTACAGGTTTGAGGGATATCGCTCTGAAATTTCTCTAACTAGAAATATGTGTTAAAAAAACATTTTCAATTTTTCTTTTGTAGTTTATTGCATTTTTTTTTTTGCTTTTTTGTGTCGTTGCTATGGACTTAATGCATACATATTATTAACATTTGGGATATAATGGTTGTATTGATGTATAGCAACTTGAAATACTCCCAAAAATGGCACTAAAGCATGTAAAAATATAAAGATAAGCTCTGGCGGACTTGGTTCCATGTTAGGTCTTAAAGGGTTTAAAAAACAAGGATAACGTATGATACGTTTTATCATGTGATTGGTAAGTGTCTTTCCTTTTTGCGTGCAGTATCCATCAGCTTCATGATGAATTTCATCTTGTCACTAACAAATGCTAGAAGTCACAATGGTTTTATTCACCTTTTTATACAGTAAAAGTGAGTCAGTGCATCTGGGAGAAAAGACTATTTTACAATTTGTTATATAAAATATTTTGGTCTTTGCCTTTAGAGATACCAAAATCTTTAGGATAGGGGGTTGAGTCGCAATATTTAATAAGGCACCTGTTCAAATTACATTAAGGCTTAAAGTTACATACTTGTGGCACAAAATACCAATACTTAGGCTTGAAAAAAAATCAATAGTTGATGTCCAGGTGGCGTCATCCATCTTTGATATACAGTCTATTTTTACAGACCCTTAAAGACACAGTGCCCTCCAAAATCAAACACACATATCTTCTCCCAGGTCTTGTTTAGATGTGAGTTGCCCAGCCTCTGGGTCTGGGTCTGCCTTCTCTTGAGCATAATGGCACCGACCACCTAAAGAAAGCGGGTGGAAGCCACTGATGACATCAAAAGTGCGCGCCTTTCAGCATGAAGAGATGCAGTCCTTCTTTTGCATAGTAATGCAGTTGACAGTGTAGTTCAGTGGAAAGAAAAAAGCTCCAACATTCAAACTTTTTTTGAGTAACTGGGTCATAGTTTTAGAAAGAGGCCAGTTTTCAAATTTAGTTTTTGTCACTTTAAGCAGCTCCACACAAGTGTTTTCAGTTTGTGGTTTTATTTTGTGTGTGTGTGTGTGTGTGTGTGTGTGTGTGTGTGTTACTAAATAGGAAAAAGTGTTTGTCTCCAACTTTGTGCAATTTGACGTGCAGTTTCCCTTTAAGACTAGATTAAAATGCGGGAATTGTGTTAAAGTCTTTTCATTTCAGTTTTTATTTGGAATTAATCACTGATCACAAACTGATTGCTTCACAGAATCTAGGACATTGGAGGCCAGTGAGCATATATAGCCCTGGGGAAGCTGTCCACTAGACAGAGCCAGTAATTAAGCCTTGGCGGCAACATCAGGGTTTTTTTTTTATTTATTTATTCTTTAGCTTGAATGAAACTTCTGTGTGCCTAACATACAATATACTCATTATTCATTCAGTGAACCTTGAATCTAGACATAAATTGTAGCCAGGGGCAACCACATCTATAACAAAAAAATAGAGAAGCAAAAAAACAAAAAAGAAACTTCTCCTTGAGATGATGCTCACTGTGTGGGCTGGCAGACTAATATTAATTTGTGCTGTCTTATTCCTGCATTAAGTGAGCCCAAGCTGACCAACTACTCAAGTAAAAGGATGAATTTATGTGAGAATCGATTTGAGAAATGCCCCGGAGATGGATGAAGGGGAATAAAGTTGGCATGGCTGTGCGGGAATGGATTATTGGATATGAGGAGTCCGTATGGTTGGGTCAAAAATTAGGTCTATCTTCCAAGGACTGCTCCCAGGCATCTACTCTTCCATCTGCCACAGTCTTCTCTCCTCTGTGACTGCTAGCACCTACTAGCTGATCTCATCAGATTACACCTTCGATAGACTTTCTGTCCAATTCAAGTGTGATTTAGTCTCATCCACAAGAGGTGTGTGTGTGTGTGTGTGTGTGTGTGTGTGTGTGTGTGTGAGAGAGAGAGAGAGAGAGAGAGAGAGAGAGAGAGAGAGAGAGAGAGAGAGACTATTGCTCTTCATACACAATCACATTGTGAGGATGTGTATGGTGAACAAGTGTGAACCTGAAATTTTTAACATAATGCGGTCTTTTAAGGTCAGGTCAGGGTTAGGCAGGCAGTTAATCTCCCAATAAATCACTGTAAATCAGTTTAATGTCCCTTAAATTCACGGGGGACACAGAGAACATTGTTGGTGTTGTCTTTAGAATCTCATGTGGGTGGATTGTACACTCTTACTTTGCATGACAGAAACAGAATATGATGGTTTTATTCCTACAAGCCTGTGTGTCTTAGACTCATTATATTAAGCAGAGGAACAGGGACATGAAAGCAACACTGAAGCTGTGGGTGTTTTTTTTTTTTTCTTTTTTTTATAAAGCTTAATTATGTGTGTGGGAGAAAGAAGAGTGAGAGCAAGAGGGACTTCACGCCTCAACATGCTGTGACATAATGTTGGCGCTTTTTAAAAGCTGTGTTGAGCATCACCACGAGAGGATGGTCGGTGCATTTGTCAGCCTGCTTCAACTCTCAAAGGTGCACGCTCTCTAATCATGTATTACTTATGACATATGTTTTGCTGGCTACATCTGCAGCACAAATGGCGTGAATCTCAGAGATAATTCACATTTCAGGTCATTTTTAACATGCGCCTCCTCCTAGTATACCTTACAAAGACAGTTTCTCATGCCACCCATGCTTCGGATCACTATCAGAGGAACTAAGGTCATTATCCACCAAACATACTAAACTGTTACCTCAAACCATTCCTGCCTCCTTTTGCCAAAATGTTCACTCATCATGCACCACGCACGGTCAGAGCCAAGCCATTAATCACAAACTACATATTGCACATTTTCACTCCTGACTGGTTCCTTTGCAGTTGAGTTGTTCCGCAGCTGGGTGTCCTATAAAGTACAATTGCCCTCTCATCCGAGTTATGCCCCAAACCACAGCCTATTTTTGGATTTCTGGAAAACAGATGGAGCTGTAAAGGGATCAGTGTATTATACAAAGTGAACTAAAATGTGAGTTAAAGTGTGGAATAGTGCCAAATGGAACAACAGAAGGCCAGCATAATATGTAGTCTAACTTCCCGCCCCTACATTAACATGTTCCTGCTTGATATATATAATCTGCAGCTGAAGATCGAATAAAATAGTCTGTCTAGGTTTAATTCAGAATTTGAGACTAATAAACTAGTTATGACAACCAATCCCTTCAACGGTGCAAAGGTGAAAAAACAAAGATGCTTCTGAAATGTAAGAAATTTCACTGAGAGCACAAACTTTCTCTGTTAAGAAGCAGTCCCTCAAAGACACCCGGATGCAACTATCTTTAGGTAGGTGGACTTTGCATTTAGCTCGTGGCAAATAGGCTATACTAAAATCAGAGATGAATAAGGCAACTAGAGCCCATTGACAGTAAACTGTACCTGACTGGAGATGAGGTCCTCGCAGACGGAGAGAGCCATCTGGATCGCGTTGGATTTATGCGTTACGGAGATGGCGGTCAGCTTGAATTTGTCCCTGCCGTAGACTTGGTTGGCCTGGGTCACGGCATCTTTGAAGACCTGCTCGTATCTCTTCTGGCTCAGGACGGCCCCGATGTTCACGATCTTCGGCTCGCAGCCGGCCCGCGCGCAGGAGCACGAGAAGAGCACCGCCAGCAAAAACAGACGCATCGTGTGGACCACCAAACAACACAGCGCAGCCCGGTCGCTTTTCTCCCCGGTGGCGGGTCGGCTCGACCAGCTTCTGGACAGCTCAGCCAGTTGAATGCGCGACTGCAGGCACAATCCAGGTGGGCGGTGATAGAGAGGGAGGGAGGCCAAAAAAGGAAGAGGAAGACTTTGTCCAAAAAAAAGGTGGTTTGGTTATGTGCAATGCGGAGGAATGTGCATGATCATGTTAGAGACAGGCTGTCAACCGGGGACATCTAACCCGCATTGTCCACCTTCTTTGCTCTCCTTTGAGGAGCTGCAAAACCTTCTAGTGGCAGCCACAAAGACTTAAACCATAGCCCACGCTTCTACGGCTTCCTCTCCGGGGCGAGTATCGCTCTCTCCAGCCTCTGTTCCCATGCGCTTTCTTTTTTCTTTCCGAACTCAGCACCGATGCGTTGCGCGCTGGTTGCTCTGGGCTGAGCGGCTGCTGCTGCTGCTGTCCTTGGTCCTGACAGCTGTGCATGCGCGCCTGTGGTGCGCGCTCCCGCTGTATCGGTTCCCTGCTCCGGGGTTTTGCGCGTTGGCGTGCTGTGCTGCTGCTGCTGCTTCAGCTACTAATGATGCCGGCGAAGAAGCTAATCCTATGAAAAATACATGTAATCACTTGTTAAAAACACACTCGATCATCATGTTTGTCATAACAGGACACGAAAGGCAGGAGCAGTATGAATGGGCTGCAAAAAAATTATATCAGCGTTGTGGGCTTTGCTGGTGCATAAAATTTGAAATGGTCAGAAGGGAGGAGGGAAGGCGTTTGTCTTTTTAGTATAACAGTAGTCATGCCCCCCCGGAACTTGAACTGGAAAGAGAGCCTGATTTCTCATACTGCTCTCTCTCGTAAACTGGACCGACCTCCGTGAGCAGCTCATTAATCACACAGGATGTCAGCATCATCAGTCATAGCCCGTCACTCTTCTGCAGAAGACGACTCGCCTGTCTTGTTTGTCTAATTTTTGTATGTGTGTGTGTGTGAGAGAGAAGTGTGTTTGTAAAGGATAGAGTGCGTGCTTGTGTGTGTGTGTGTGTGTGTGTGTGTGCAGAGACGAAGTAAAAGAAACACACTGTAGATATTGTGGATGTTGCATTATATCTGACCCCTCTGTTGATGAAACTGTTTGCTTCCCTGCAGCTGAAGACACGAGCAGAATCAACCTCCTGGTTACCTAGGAAACTGGCTTTTACAACACACACGCACACGCGCTTGCACACAGCGGAGAGCTTCACACGGAGGAAATGTTCTCTCAATTTTTTTTTAATGGAAAACAGTGAGACAATGAGTTTATTCATCACTGCAGGAAACGTCAAAATATCTTTCTGTAACAAAACGGTCATTAACACCAAAATGAAAAGAAAAAGATTAAAAAGAAGATATTTAATCGGAAGGATTCAAATGGTCAAACATCAGTTTATCGTTTTATTTTTAATATCACAATAAGCTGGATACTATTTCAATATTTCCCCTGAGAGTACATGCGTTTATTCCCGGTATTAACAATTCCTACGTAGGAAAAAAAAGGTGTTTTGAAATGAGGCCAGTGTTTGAACAGTGCTCTGAATTCTAAATCACTGAAACACTGTGGTGTCTCTCTGCTCGCAGTGAGCTGATAAATTAATCACAAGGCTGAAAGAAATCAACATTCATCAGCTGCAGGCTGTTCTCCTTCCAAAGTGAGCTCCTCTCAAGTATGATCTGACTGTTTTCTTTATAACTTTAACAATGTGCACTGACAAAGGGGATATTAGGCATGACGGTTCAATTTTGCAGGAAACCTGAGACATATTTACCAGTAGTTCTAATAAAAAACGAATGGGGAAAGGTGTTGCATGAATTTAACTTTGTGTAGGTTGTATTACAAACCTACACAAAGTTAATTTAAAAAGAGATTGTGTGTCTCACTACTGCGTTTGTGTGTTGTTCTGTTGGTGTACTTTTAGTCTAACAGTGGGTCTTGTAGGACTCTGTTTTCTAAATCTAGATAATTAATTTAGCATTTCTTTTTCAATCGTTGTTTTTAAATCAGGCAATTAGGTTCTGCGTACTGATCTGGACAGAATCAGGCATTTAACTCAGTTTTATTTTTGTTGTGTCACCGAACTGGACCAAAGGCTCTCCACCCTCTACCAAGAAGGTGACTCTATCGTAACTGGAGCACACTGGATGCCAAAACCAAAGTAGACCGAGTGAGCTGTACTGCCTAGCAAGTGAAGCCTGCGACCACAATCTGAAAGAGCAAGTACTGGAGAAAGTGTCCAGATTCCATCCCGCGCTCCCAGGACAGCCAGCTAGTCAACAAATTTAGCATCCAGTTGACTGGGACTTTGTTGCACTAATGAGAAGCCTCTGTCGCCATTGAAGAACACTGGAGGCAATTTAACTAGGCCAGGCTCCTCAATGAAACCTGCCACCCCACTGGCTGTCACCCCGGCTCCACAAGAGATGCCACGGTCTTGGTTTCTCCATGGTCTTGTGCACCATCTCACAGTCCATCCACAGCCAGGTCCTTCCATGACACCACAGCTGATCCTCACCTCGATTCTTGCTCCATCCTGCTTCACGGCCGTGATTATATGAGACCCTGTTGCCTGGAATATCGGGATGAAGATACCTGAGTTCTGGAATTAGACAGCGAAATTCCGGGGACTACATGGGACCACGCTAAGTTGAAGTATGTTGTAGTCCATGTCGGATCAAATGGAGTCTCTGAACTACCGCATTTTCATCTCAGATACAATTCCTACTCTCTACTGCAGGGTGGGTCATTTCAGTTGCTTGCTGAGCTTAGTCAGTCTGTTGCAACTACAAGATGACTTTTATAGCCAACTTTAACTTGTTCTGAGAGCTTGGAGGGCTTATCGGAGTGATGGTCTGCACCCTAATAGAGCAGGTTATTGTATGTTGTCAGCATATATATGCTGCACCTTTCTCTGGGTGCTCACATGTACCGCTCAACCGTAACAATCTCTGATCAAGCTTCTCTCACTCGGGATACCGACCTATTCACAGAACACGCTTATGAAACTAGCAACACAAAGCTCCCTATTTAAATTTGGGAGACAGGCGTCCTCTTTACTTTTCGAATTAGACTTAAAACGTTTCTTTTCTATAAGATTTATAGTAAGGGCTGGATCAGGCAACCCTGAATCCTCCTTTAGTTATGCAGCAGTGGACCTTTGAGTGTTGGGGTTTTCTCCAGAACACCATATGCTATTTGCCTTACTGTAGAAAAGAGCTTAAGGCAACTGTTGTTGTGATTTAGCGCTACATAAATAAATCTGAATTGAATTGAAAACACCCATATACACCAAGAATGTGACCATGCACCATTACATTAAAGCCATTATTAGAGATTTCCCATCATCCTACCTGAACATCCCTGAGACACGGAGACATATTCATTGGTCCTCTAGGAGTCTGATAATCAATTGTGGGGTAAAAGCCAAGCTGCCAGCCGCTGTCTGTCTCTAGAGTGTGCAGGTGTCCCTGTTTACATGGATTTGTCCTGCATATTTGTCCCTTGCCCATCCCCCATCCCACAAACTGAGGCAGTGTCCCACATTTTGATTGGTTCAAGTTTGGAAAACTTGCATCTGCTGTAAAGACACTTTACTTTTATCCAATGGCTGCCAAGAAAGCAGAGAAGACTGTCAACATCACTCACATTTAGGTTAGAGTAGAGTATGACCAACAGGGGACATTGTGAGTCACCACAAAGTCAAAGGCTTTGCGCATTTGACAGGAAAATGTTGAAGACTACTACAAAGAAAGGGAAATGCAGCTACAATAAAGAGAGGGAAATACTCCATTCAAGGTAAGGCAGTGGAAGGCAGTTCCTAGAGTTTTTGTCTTTATTATCATCATTTTTGCTGTTGCATGGGGAAGAATATTAGACAAGTTCTTTGCATTTACATATCCTAGATTTAGTTTGTTGGGATCTGATTGCCCATCCTCGCTTCCAAGCTGCACACAGTGAATGCTAATGTAGATTTTTACCACAAAATTAGACCCAGCACTTGCAATACCACACACTGTGTTGCAGAGTTGAAACAGCTGTGTGCTGTAGCTGCAGGCTTCATGCTGCTAGTGCCATAAGAGAGAATGATTTAGTCTGCTTTAATTAGGGAGGATAAGTGGACAGATATCAGCTGAACAACAGAAGGCAAATGGCAATAAGTCACAACATCATCTGCTCTAATTTTCTTTAACTTCTTTAATTCTACTGATGGTTTCAGGTTGTTAAAAAAACGAGTTTAATGGTTACAGTAGTCGGCTTACATACACTGGCTTACATAAACATATGACACAAAATTCCCCACGGTTCTGGCCCAGCAAGGGGTCACTCATGCCATGGTATTGATTGCAGAGGATTCATAACTCCACTGGGCCCTAGAGAGAGTGGTTTACCCTTCAAATGTAATTTGTTTTGTGGACTATGGAGCATGTTGGACTCAAAGTGGGTGACTCAGGTTTATTTACAGCAAGATGAACAGAAACAAAAGGCAAACATGAGGGTTTCCAGTTAGTGAAGATTCAAGTCCTTCACTAACTCTTTACACAACAGATTGTCTCTCTGAAATGCTTTCTCAGGAACATACCAGGATTTTCTGCACAGAGGAAGAAAACAGGCAAGTGTAAGTCACCGTCAAAAACAGAGCAAACATACGGACATGGGGAACTAACATCACTAACGGTCTTAATCGGCGATCAGGCGACAACTGAATGTCTTCTCTCAGCTTAAGTATCAGCAGCACAATGAGACGATGACAAATGGATGTTCTCATCATCTCCAGGTGAACAGGACCGAAGGATGGAAGAAAGCCAAGAGGAATCCCACCCCTGAAACACAAAAGCGTTGTTAGCTGCTCACTCACTTAAAGGGGGGGGGGGGGGGGGGGGGCGCGGCATGAAAAGGGAAAAAAAACAACAACGCTTGGACACTGCTAGCACAGGGCACCTACACAAAGGCAAAGCAGGAGATGAAGCATAGCTGAATATGTTTCCAAATCCCCACATTTGTGAAAGAAAAGCAAAACACTTTTTTGAAAAGTTTGTAACAAAACCATCAAATCTGATAAAGTTTATTTAAATGCTGCAAAAGAAGAATGGATTGGAATAGAAAAAGTACATATCCTAACCTTAATTACTGGGGGAGAATAATGAATGATGCTCATAGTGAGTAAAAAGTAAACTGAGTGCATTTTTTGGACAGAGATTCACTTTTAATGTGTATGTATAATATAATACAGATACATAAAAACACTCCCAAAACAGAATAAATTATTACAAATAAATTATTACAAAAATATTAATAAAACTATAAAAATAGAGGCAACTTTGCCTGTGGTAGAATGTATACAATGTATGAAAAAAATCTTTATTGCAGATAGTAATTTTACTAATTTAATAATAATAATTTTGTGTTGTAAGATTTATAACTTTCATAACTTTTTTATAAACAGAGCATCTGCTTCTCTTTACAGCTCCTCATGTACTGTGGCAGTCATACAGACAACTGGACGGTCCAAAAGTTGGCCTACCTATTACTGGCTGAGGTTTTAGTAGAGTTGTGGCTGAACCTCATAAAAATATATCATTAATTTTAATCTCCCCAATCAATTATAATGTTATGTTGGAATGTTGTTAAAGAGGGTCAAAAATGTTTCAACCCAGTTTGTTTTGCAGATTCTGTATAGCAGCTTTAATATAGGGAGGACACAACTTCCAGATTGTGTGAGTAAAATTAGTTGTTTTCTTTTTGTCAGTTTAACAGTTTCTGTTGTGCCTGTCACTGTTCCCTGTCTGTTTTCTTACCTGGTTCTTCCTGATCTTGTACTTTCTCCTCACGTTCCCTCTTTCCTCTCTCCCTCTTTGGACTGACAATCATGCACAAATAGATTGTATTCAATTAGATGAAAAATTACATTAATATGAAAAAAAAAAAGATCGCTCACAAAAAGTCCTCTCTCAGTGTACTTTCAACCAAAAGGCAAATAACCAAACCACATTTACATCTAATAAAAGATATAAACATTGAAACACTGATCCAACATTATTCTTGATTGACGGATCATTTGATTTTACACTTTTACCTGAATGTGGCTCCTTTTTTTGAAAAAACTTCCTTATATCCATTATGAACCTGGCTGTCTCTCTGCACACAAACACACACACACACAACAGGAGTTATAAGGTTAATGGGCATTCAGTCAGTTAGCTACTTACTATCTATTTCAAACAGGACAGTTGTAACCAACAGTAGGTTGCGGACAATTTAAAGTTTTAGATTTTAAATAGACTATATACATTTCAATGGGAGCAACAGGACGGTCAAATGTCGCTGAATTTACTACAATGTAGGACGGATCGTAGGGTAGCAAACATTGTCGGAAAACATGTTTTCAACACTGCAGGTTACCTGGTGTAATGCTTTTCAGCTAAAAAGAAACATGGTCTGACTCCTACCTAACTATATAAAGAGTAACTGAATGTTAAATGCAGCTAATATGTTCTGTTTTAAGCCAGACACTTATACCTCCGCTCTGCTGCGTCTCAGCCACCACCTGGCAGCAAGAGCTAGAGCCAGAGCAGGGGAGAGGCGAGCTGGAACAAACCATTTTGGGAGGGGGGAGGGGTTATCTATACTTTTGTTGTTAAAATGTTACGTCTCAAACAAGTACAGTACTGTATGATTTTTATAGTTTTAGTAGTGTGTCACACAAACAGCAAATATTGTCAAAAAAAGTAAGAACTCTTTGGGGGTGCTTTGATTAATTTTGGCTGAAGCACCCCCAAAAATGGGCTAAAATCGCCCGTGGACGAAACAGCTGCGTTTTCAAAAATACCTGTGTAGGTGCAGACATAGTGTAAAAGAGTTGGTTTATTTTCTTACTACCTGCAGATTACTTGTATTTGCTTAATTGTTTACTAAATGTTTGAGGTGAGAAATAAACCGCAATTGAGCAAAAATATGGGCGTGGGTGGTTGGGGGATGTGTTATTGCGTGCATGTGTGTGCGTGCATGGGCGCGCGAACATTTTTCTTGTAAAACAAAGGGGGGCCCAGCGAAAAAAGTTTGGGAACCACTGGTCTAACCCTTGGGAGGCGTTTTTTGTTTGTTTGTTTGTTTTTTGATTAGCTAACCAGTGCCAGCGTCCCATGATGTTAAACATCGGCGGCAGGAGGACGGGACCCTTTATAGACTGAGATGGTGCAAGTCAACATTTTGGTATCTTTGCATTTCTCGAGCCCAGTTTGACTTTAAAATCCTTCTCCTGCGCAAAGTCTTGAATGATGAGACCTCATCATGTCTTAGAGTCATCATAGCAAATAGCAGGCAGAGCCTTCAGGTATCATGTCTCCCTCTTTGGAACCAGCATCCAGTTTGGGTTCAGGAGAAAGACCCTCTCTGCTTTTAAGATTAGACTTGAGCTTGTTTGTGCTGCTACAGGCTCGGGCTGCTGGGTGACTTTCCATGATACACCAAGCATTTCTCCCTACTCCCACATTTCAGTGCATATGCATTTATCTGCCACTATTGCATGTCATTCAATTCTATCTGCTCTCTCCTGCAGTTTGCATTTTACCCAGTCTGTTGCTCGTGGTCAGCCTGTGTGCTGTCCCTTTTTTTCCTTTTCCCCTCACCCACCAACCACAGCAGATGGCTGCCCCTCCCAGAGCCAGAGGTCTGTGCCTGTGCTTGCTTGTAGCGAATTGACTGATCCTTGGGGTTTTCTCTCTAATATTGTTTGTTGGTTTTTAAAATAAGTTTTAAATAAGTTAAAATAAGGGCGCTATGTATCAAGGTCCATATGAATACCATGACCCAAGGATTCACAGTAGCCTTTTTAATGACATGATTAGTGTTACAATCTTTACCTGTCAGTGGTTTTAATGTTGTGGATGATAGGTGTATGTACACCCACATAAGTCTTTACACTGCTGTACACACAAAGCAGTACTACAAATTTGAAACATGTTTCTTCATCACACTATTCCCAGTTGCTATTCAGTGCATGCAACTTTCATAACAACATTAATCTTTAAAGAACAGGAGCTCAATGTATATATGTTTTATAAAATATAGGATGTTTTTCAAATTAAAATCCTTTGGGTTTCCCAAAATCCAAAAATCGTTAGTTATTACTGAACAGTGACACATTTTTAACAAAAATAGTGGCAAAAAAAAAAAATAACCACAAAAAAAATGACTGGAGGCAGAGGAAGGAAACATCCCCATAGGTAACAAATCAATACCTTAGCTCCAAAGGGAGAAATCTTTTTGTGGTCATAAACCTTTCAAGAAAAGAGAATTACTATGAATTATTGACAGACTAGTGTGTTAGAGTCCAGGATTTTTGGTACATAGTGTCCCTCTGGAGCTCAGCCTGGACAGATCCATTTTCAGACATCGTTTTCCTTGTTGAGGCGAGTAAACAAAAAGCCTCACCGCACACTGCTTTCAGTGTGTCTGCCACATATTTAAGAGCAAATGATCAAAGCACTGATAATTGAAAGAAATAATAAGGTTGAGCAAAACATCTAATGATTATTCTTCCAGTCTTGGTGTTGCTGCCACAGCCAGTTACTGTTAATCTCACCACTTATTGTACGGCCCTGATGGCATGAAGGCCTCTTATTAGATGAACCCTCCTGTGTCTCTTTTCCAGCCCACTCATCCACAATGCTAACACATCAATAAAGCCGGACAAGTCTGCTCTGCAGCAATTATATAACAAGTTGTTTGGTGTGTTGCTGGAGCAGCTCAACACACAGTTTCATAAAGACTCCCCAGCTCAGCGAGGCCATTGCAAGAAGTGCATGCAGCTGAGCACACAAAGGCGTTTAAACATAGTATGAAGCTTTCCTCACATATGTGAAAATCCACGTGGAAGTGTACGCACATGTACACACTCCCCGAGTTCACACTTTAAGCCACCCACCCACACAGATGTAACACAGACTCATACGCCACCCACACTGTCCTCTGCACTGTGAGGAAAGGATATTTTGTGCCTATATGGGTGTGTGTGTCTGTTTTAAAGCCAGAATGAAACAAAAATGCTTATCATTAAAATCACACAAATACACGAAAGGAGTTACGGCTGACCACTACTGCTAAATAAATAAATAAATATTTGATTAGATGCAACAAATATAACAGTAAAATGAATTAGGCATCAATTAAAATAAAATGTGACATATGTTGATATACCTTATTCATTTTTATTTTTCATTAAATGTTCTACTTATTTACCTTCCCACTTCATTTTCATTTATGTATGGGAGTAAAATACAAAGTGAATATGCAAAGTAAAATACTCTGCAAAGGTCTTGAGTCACCTCTTATTTCTGTATATTTTGCAAGTAAAATGGGAAATAGGTGCAGTAGCTTATTGAAATATGTGCAAATGTACATGGAAATACAGTTTACAAGGGAAAAACACAGGTTGTAAAATTCTAACAAGTTCGAAAATACATTGAAGGACATTCAAAGCTCTTCTCCGGATATTGGCTGCCTTCTCTGTCGGGACACTGCTTCAAAAATGTCGAGCTCCAGCCACTGGGGAGGCCAATCCATGACCAATTCAGTGATCCGAATTTGGGATCATTGTCATGTTGAAAAATGAAGCTGTTGCCAATCTGACACTTTCTAGATGGTATTTCATGGTGTTGCATTCATATAGTAACTGCATCAATTTGACAAGCTCACCAGCACCACAGGCTAAACTGCTGCCCCAAAGTGTGACATAGCCTCTTCTATTTTTTATTTTTTACAGATTGCTGCAGATAAAACTATCAGAATAAGAGACAAACAGAAATAGAGGAAGGAACTGAGGGAAATAAAATTTAATTTAGGGAGCTGAAGCTAAATAAAAGTCAAGAAATTGAAAACTAACACTAGGACAGTAAACAGTCTAAACAAGAATCTACAACTCCATTGAATCAGAACCCTCATTGTACTCAGATAAGAATGAAAACATGAGCCAAAATGCAAGACTACAAAACAAAATCTGGAAAACCATGACATGAAAGGAGAAATGAAAGACTTAACAGCATCACAAGAACTCAATATTTCTACAAAGATAGCAAAATTTGAACCCACAATTCAACCAAGCAAATATATGAATCAACACTTAAAATAACAGAAAACCCAGTCAAAATCTCAAACTCAACAATACAACAAAGAACTAAAAATGACACCAAATCCAGCACCATGACCATCTTCAGCCACGTACAGCCGCGCTTATGAGAATAAAACCTTTCTTGCTATAGTGTCATCTATACTCGCGTTATATCTTCAAAGTGCTTTTAAATGACAAATCTCTCATTTATGAAACCCATGAAGAGGAAATGAAGCGGAAGACAGAAACAGATGTCGCACTTGAACTCTTACATGCTTTAGCGCATGACTCCATGTGGCAGTGCTTTACGAGAGCATTTTTCAGAACACATTTGCTCTGACTTGAACATGTCGAAGCTGAATGCTGCGAAGAACCATAAATGAGAAGTGATGGAGCAGCATTTTGCAGAACACAATTGTCCGTAGAAGTTGGACGCTTTTAATATGGCGCCCACATTATCTGATTGAAGCGAGACGTGAAATAGGTCCTGCTCTGATGTTGCTTTGATATAAACAGAGCCAGTGAGGCCTTTGAAATGGGTCGCCTAAATGAGTCATCTGCAGATGGATGCTTGCCTATCTGATGCGTTTCTTATGTAGTGTGAAGTCCTTGCATAAATTATAGATGTGTGAGCCCACTCGGTGCTCGCTCGCTTGTCCTGATGCCGAGCTGAAGCATTGATGCTGCAGAGAACACGGAGACTCTTACGAATTTTAGATTCCAGCTCCACTCCTAACATGCTGCAAAGCCCTGTGTGAGGGCTCAGAGTTGGATCAATATGGATCAATGTTTTTGTTACACATTAGAGAGGCCTGCTTTCTCCAAATTTGTGATTCTAAAACGGAGACAGTCCACCAAGTTAGGAGAGAATCGGGATAAGGAAAACAAGCATTCATGTTATTACAGACTCAAGAGAAGAAAGAGATATGCTATTTCATGTAAATTATAAGGAAAAACACATCAATCAAGGGAAAACTTTATTACATGATAATACATTTTGAAGCAGGTGACACTATCTGTCAAGCTATCCATTGTGGTAAAGCCCTTATGATTAAAAGGAGTAGCCAAAAGTAGCTTTTTATAAAATTTGACATCATTTGAGAACTGTATTTTGGCTGACACCCAAAGAGGATAGCAATTTGTAATCATGGCCATATCTTATTGATGTGCCACCCACCTAGAAATTACTGCATAACAAGTATCTTCCCACATGACAAGGACTCCCTTCGACCTCCTCTAGCTCAGCCAAAGGCTGCATGCACAAATCTGAAATAGCCAGTGGTTACTGGTTTGTGAGTCCTGCTTTGAAACCTTGACCTGAGCATTTAAGCTCTTATAATCTTGTTTTTTCTGTTTTGTAAGAGGAGGATCTGACTGAAAAACAGAGCACAATTGCATGCTTTATCACATTGTAGCTCCAAAACATAACCTACATTTCATTTACTTTATACGGTACCATAATTTTGAAAATGAAATTTGTGTTGTATTAATTAAGACTTGAAGCTATAAACTGAATTCATAACCTAAAATGAAAATTTTTCAATAAAATCACACATTTATTCAGCAGAGGGGACAATTTTCCATAAACATCTATAAACTGCTTTCCTTTTTTGCAACCAAAGGAATCACTCTGCCATTGCCTTTATGATTTAGAGGGAACATCAAGCTTTTATACACAGTTTATGAGCCAATCACACTGTAAAAACGTCATTAAAATGTCTAGCAACATTTTGAGGAATATGACAGAGTGGTGACAAAGATCCTAAAGCACTGGTCCTGCTTCAAATCTGGGGCAGAACATCTTTTTCTTCAACTGGTCCCATGTGGGAACTCACAGGACTCAAAAATTGTCCAGCTTCTACACATTTCATTACATCAGTGGCTCTAAAATTTCCCATGAATATGAGGCAGACAAAGTGCCTAAAGTGTATAGAATAAAGCACTTTATGAATCTATGATCGAATTAGGCTTGTAGTCTAAATCACTTCGCTAAATCGCTCCATTTAACTGCCAGTCCTGTCCGTTACAGCACACCCCAGATGCCCTCTGTCCATGTTTCAGTGGGTCAAAGCCATTTCAGGAGGCAGCCTGACATTTTCCACTGTTTGAAATGTTATGAAAAAATACCAGGTAATGGAAACTGTGAAAGTCAGGACACGATAGGGAAGATAAAAAAAAAAGTTAGGATAAAAGTACAAAGTTTAAAAAAAACAAACAAAGTTGGGTGGACAAACTTTTGCACATCACAACTGATGTTTGAAACACCGACTGCTGCAAGGTTTTATTTTGTTTTTTAACAGTTCACTTGAAAAATCAAGATAATACACACATTTTCCACAGATGCATAGAAACAAATCTTTGAGTGCAAGTACATCTACTACAAAGCATAATAATAATAAGAAAAGAAAAACAGGCTTAGATTGTAGGGACAAGTTTCCTTCATGTGTAGTTGGAAATGAGATCAAGCTGGATTTTTTGTTGCTAATAATATGCAGCAGTAACAGCACAGAACATCCTAGATGTTGTAATGAGAAATAGGTCAATATGAGACCCAGAAAGATAAGATAGGAGTTTTGATTCAAAGTCAAACCTCTGTTATCTGTAGCACCAAATCCTGCAAAGCTGTGTCACTCTTCAAAGAAAACAAGAGTCAGGAGGTTGACAAGCTGACAGCAGATTGGATGCTTTCAGTTTTAGAGATATTTTAAATGTGGCGTAAGATGAACTATTACAGTAGTAAAACGTAATTCTTCATGCAGACCTCCAGTTGACATTATTTAGGAGTCAAGTGAACTTGTGCCATCTCTAAATTGGACTTCTTTCAGTCAAATTTATTTAAAATAAAGAGCTGTGCACCATGAATTTGAAGACAATAAGTGAGGTTTATCAAACAACAGGAACAGATGACATCTGAAATCTGGAGAAGAAAAGATAAATGTCCATGCTCCCTCGTTAATGTGGGAAAAGCCAGAGGAATATATTTCAAATGTCAAAGCGCATGAGAAATATCTCACTGCCAGTTCACACTTAGAACTCATTCATCTAAAATATGGACAGCATTTTAAGTGGGAGGACCATGTACAGAAAACAGCCAAGCATTACCAGTAGGAGGAGCAGGAAGCACAGGAAGTACCTTGCTCTCAGTACTTCAACCAGACAGGAAGGGTTACAGCAGTATCCACATATATTTCTGCATGTGTCAGCCTCCAGCTGCCTCTCCAGAGTGAAACAACATAACAGCGGTGCTGGCGCAGGCTGAAGTTCAGGGCCTGAACTGATGCTGAGGGCCGGTCCGGGTTCATATGTGCCGTGACTGTAAGACTCCTCCTGAAGTCTCCAAATCTCCCACTCAGGGAAAGGGGTGGTCTGTCGACAGAAGGGGCACTGAAGCCGGCTGGTGTCCTTGGCCCGGCTCATGATGGCATCTGTACAGCGGTGACATATTTTGTGGTTGCAGTTGAGTAAGGTGACACTGTGATCGCCGCGCGAGTCGAACAGCTCGCTGCAGATGGGGCACTCGTGCCGACTGCTGTCACTGCACAAACTCCTGACACTTTCACTGCAGCCTGGCTGATCCCTGCCAGCCAATTCCAGCTCTTGTGGAACAGATGTCTTTTGGTCAGTCCCATCTGTCGCTGTTTGTGCGCCCGCTTTGTGATTCTTGTCACTGCTGTCCTGATGTTTGTACCCAAGCAGAGGCTTTATCACTGAGTCGCTTACATCTTCTGTTTTTTCTCCGTTGGATTTGTATGCTTCTCTGAAATAAGCCTCCTCTGTAGCTGACTGTTGATCTTCTTCCAGTGTAATAACACCTTCCTCCTCAGTGTTGAACACTTTTGCTTCAGCCATCCTTCATTAAAAAAAGATTTTAATACAGGCAACACAGCTCTAGCACACAGTCGACTATGGCAAGTCTACTTTCTTCCTGCACTAAGCGGGCCAATTACTGATGTAATGCTTTAGTATAAGGAGAGCAACACAGTTTTCCCACCTCTAACTGAGATAAGAAAAGTACATTCACAGATAAGGAGTGCTAAGAAATAATGTGCACCTCAGAGAAGTGCCACTGGCCAAGAAGAACAGTGAACATTTCAGCATTATGCTCAATTTAACATACTAACATATTCACTGCAACTGAAAGCTTTTGCCGGCTCACAAATGCATGAATAAGCACATTAGAGCATAAGGGACAGATTTATTCTTCATATTTATACAAACATCACATCTGCAGATTAGACAGGCACAAAGCACATGTTAAAACTGAGAAGGTAGGAAGCAGTTTATCTGATATTCATAACAACTATTGTGCTTTAACATTGCTGCTTGTTTGCTTTGAAATGTGTCTTCTCTCATCTAATACAATCCAACAGAAATTAAAAGTGCAGAAAGCCACATCGGCACATGCAATAAGACATTATTATAACCTTTATACAGTTAAACACTATAGTGTGTAGTAAAGACTCCTCGCAGTACTGCAGTCATCAGTGATTACATTGGGAACATATGTCCAGATTAATTAAACACCCAAGTGTAATGTTATATATAATATAATAATAATATAAGTATAAATATTAGCATTCTATGTATTAGAGCTATTTGCTTTCACAATCTTAAAAATATCCTAAATTTAATTGAGCATCAGTGTCTTATCACATTAAAACAAATGTGCAGCAGCAAGCATTTGTGACAGTGCATTATAAATTGCAATTATCAAATCACACGATATGATCGCTTCATCATTTGCAATGCATTATTTTTATATATATATATATATATATATATATATATATATATATATATATATATATATATATATATATATATATATATATATATATATATATATACACACACACACACACACAATTATTTTGTTAAAAAACAACTAATATTTCAGTGATATGCCCGCTATAATCATGATTTGCATATCAACAAAGAATCACATGAGCACATGTAGGTGGAAAAGGTCAGAGCTGCTGAGAATTACTTGCAGAGCTCCATTTCACCTCCGTGTGTTTGTCTAACAGCTGTTTGTTGTCCTCTTCTCTCTCACTGAAAAAAATGACTGCATGCTAACTGTCCAGGAATAAACAACAAGCAGCAGTTCTGGCACGAGCATTTAGTAGCTGTAAGGTTTTCTCAGATGTTTGTGGTAACCAAGTCATCATATGAATGACATAATATTTCACAAAACCGGAGTCATAAAGAATCATTTGTAGCCATACAACCAACAAGCAGATGACGACATGGGTCCTACTAAGCAGGACAAGCAGTACCTTGGAAAACTGTGCAAATATGTAGCCAGAGGAAGTAGTGTTGTTTTAAAGGGAAAGAGCACACAGACCAAACACTGATTTGTTTTCAAGCAGCAGCTTCCAAGACAAAGAAATGTAGAACAAAATGTAAAAACCTGCAATTCTGAGCTCCAAAAGTAAATAGATTCCCATAGACATTGAAGCTAAAATGCCTGGATTTATGACACATACTTTTGGCCTGTTGCTAAATTTTATTTTGGTCTCTATCAAATATTCATCTTAATGACAACTGTATGGAGGGTGCAAATATTTTTGTTCTGAGGCTTAATGTTATGCGAACACAAGTGACCATAACTGCTAGATGTCTACCTGGCTTCACCTTAGCTAATTCGAGTCATCTCATCGAACCTCTGATAGATAAGTTTAATGCTAATGCTAGCAAGCTTGGTTAGCAAGTTGCTTCTATGGACAACAGAGGTGTAATGCACACACCTTAAAGTGCTACAAGATAAAGGCAGAAACCTTTTTTTTTTTTTTTTTTTTTTTTTTTAAATCAGGCTGTAAACAAGGTTTCAACACAGGAGTCTGTGGGGATTGAATTATGTTTGGAGCCAGCCTCAAGTGGCCACTAGAGGTATTGCAGTTGTTGACACATTGCATTGCATTTGTCTCCAACTTCAGAGGCTTCCTCTTGGTTGAAAAATAAAATAAAATAAGACTTAAAAATTGTTGCATGGTCCTTTTAAGTTGTTGTGTCACACCACTGAAACAAAGAGACCATTGTCAGCTGGCTGCTGAGTAACCTGAGAAATCATTTAAAAAACAAACACACCTGCTCTTACACCTGCAGGTCAAACACAGCCAAGGTTGAGTACACATTAAAGATGTAAATTTACAGTGTGAGGCATAAGAGCATAACAGGGGAGAGGAAGTAATAACTGCATTCTGAGGCAGAAGAAGGAAGCCTTTCCTATGATCTCAAACTACAGGCAGACTAAAAAACAACAAAACAGAGAAATTCCCTTAGTCAAGAGCAAATATTGGGATATCTATGTATATGTTTCACAGTTTATGTTAAAGATAGTTGGCCTTGTGCAGAGTAAAATAGTTTTGACAATCAAACAGTCAATAGGGGATTTCTGGTGTCAAGGTATTGGTTGTTTAGATGTTTGTGAAATCCCAGTGGCACTTCAGGCATTGATTAAGGCTGGAAAGTAAAATTACACACATCAAAAATACCCCAAAAAGAGGTCTTTAACAAGACAAGGTTTGAGTCCTTTACAAAAAATGCATATCTAAATTGCTTAAACTTGCCAGGCTTCTTGGCTCCCTTTTTCATCAGCAACAAATACAAATGTTTGGTGAACGCCTTCGTCCAAAGCGTCAGATTAATGTACTCTGACCTGATAATCTCTGCTTAAATCTCCTCTTGTGGCTCGGGGAGGTCAAAAGTCCAACTTGTCACGCTGGTACTGCAGCCGTGGGCTGTTCTCGCTGTAGAACTGACTGAACCAGCGCCTGTGTTTTTGGATGGCTGAATCTTCCTTTACAAGGAGAGGCTTGGAGACATACTTCTTCTTGTTCCAGATCATCACATCACGCTCAAACTGAAGACAAAACAAACACAAGAGAGAGTCACGGGACAGGACTAAATATCAAACATAATTATAAGATTTTTATACAGTAAAAGTTTTAAGCCTTCTTCAAACATTTTTATTTTTAACAATATCCAACTCGTCCTTGATGATAATGAAGCAGCACAGCTGAATACAATTTGTAAAGGAACAGATTTTCACTGAAGTATAACAAGAATTAAATAATGAAAACTGTACTGGTGTCTTCTTGCATTAAATTACAATACTTTATCAGCAGGGGTTTCTTTGTGAAGTGCTGCTCATTAAATGTCACTCCATAGTAACTCCATCAGCTGCTGACATTTCAGTGAGAACGCCCTTCCACTGCTGTCAATACCAAGTGGAGAAAAAAAATTATTTAATCTAAAAATATAAGCTTGGAACATGAAACTGTGCAATCATTTTCATTAATCTTGTGTTTGTTTTTAATTAAACTATGTATCTAGATAAAGTATTTTGTCTGAATATTTTTAGGAAATCTTAATGGAGGACAAGTCTAGACATTTTAAGAACCAGACAACTTTTCCCAAAGTATTTTGAGCCTACTATTATTTCTTGTTAAAGTGCAACTATGTGTCTTTATCACCAAGCTAATTATCAGGTGAAATGAGGACTATTTACACCTTATCCGTGACTGTGGTGTTACTTCTCGTGATAATGTGGAGGCTGAATTTAATCAAAGGCAGAGTGGGAGGTTAATGTGCACAGTGATCTCTCCAAGTTAGAGCAGCACTGGGGTATATCTCACTAATAAATAGTAATAAATTGCAGTTTTGATATATGAAATGAAAAATAAACAATTTTAAACGTGATGGCACAAACCAGCGAATAATAGCCCACCCATTGACTAAAAGATGGGGGGGGAACCCTTGTTTGAACTTAAACTATGGGTGTTAGATGAGAATAAGTGGGGCATGCAAGGCAAGCAGTGCTTGCCAAGTGAAATCTAGAAAATGGACAATAAAAGTGAACTAAAAGGAAAGCGATCTCTCACCTTACAATTTAGTATTCTGTCCTATAAAGAATCGTTCCTTGTTTGCATCCATCCTGTAAGTTACTGCCATCTTTTTGCCAAAAGTACCTACTGTCTCTGGAAGCTCAACTTAAATATAGTTTCTGTCATTTTCACAGGGGGATTTGTAACCCAGTATCAAAGACTGCAGCTAGGGAAGCTGAGATAGGAGCTGCATTTCACTGATGTGAGATCAGTTATTAGTTCTTATACATTATTATACACATGTCCACACACATGTGAAAACAAGAGGGCATATTTGCTACTAAGCAATCAAAGTGCACTGCTGTTGATCATCTATCAGGTAAGCGGTCTCTTATCACTTTGGCTAACATGTGTGACGTAGAGGAAAGTTGAAGATATTAAGGCTCAGTGCAGCAAGATATAGGAGATAATAAAAGTCATCCAGGACAAAATCATTAAAAATCTTATGTGTTTTAATCAGCTCCAATCTGTCATGTTAGTGGAACAGTGTTGGATCTTTTTTGTTTTGTGTCTATTTTAGGGGAGGGGGATCATCTTCTTTGCTTGCCTTTCAGCAAAAGCCATTATATGACACTGCCTTAAACTTATACATTTTTCTTCAGATGGTGGCTGTGCCTCAGGAGTTAGAGCAGTTCAGTTACTATTTGTAAGGTTGGTGGTTGAATCCCTGGTTGCTCCAGTCTGCCTGCCAAAGCAAAATGCTAAAACCTATGTTATTCCTGATGTGTTCATTGGAGTATGAATGTAAGATAGAAAGAACTTTGACATAGAAACAAGTGCTTGTGTTAAAGGGAGCCTCAATGAGTTCTCAAGTACAACAGAAAAGTGCCATATAAGAGCCAATCCATTTATCAGATAGATAAGGGTCAAATGATGGCAGCATAAATTATATGTAAACCAGCCTGTGTTATAGTTATCATAAAAGATAATGGTACTGCACTGCACCTGAATGCACTCCACTTTGAGGATGAACTTGGGCACCACAGGTGGGATATTAGACTGATAGAAAATGGTGTGAGTGACACACTGCAACAGAGGCTCCACAGGAGTCACACAATGCACGATTACACCCCGGCCCAAGAAAGTTTGGTCAAACAGCAGAAATACTATTCCTGGGCCAACCTGAAAGATAAACATGTAATATTAGCACAATTTAAAGTTTTCAGCTTTTCCTGATAAGCATATCTATACACTTAGGGTTCATTCATTTAGTCAGATTCACTAGCAGTTACTGTAGTAAAAATGTATTTTGCATCATTTAACATCAAGCCTTATTTCCAGATAATTAAATGCCAAAAGAGCATCAGTCTGTTCATGAGAAATTAATGCTTGAAAAACACATTTACATGCATGGTTAAGCTCAATAATGCCTGCCTCTCATATTATATTGTTGCCGATCTCCCACTGCTGGCCACAGTAAACATATCCTGCTTCCAATATTTGTGTTGCGTGTAAATGATCCAGCTCCCTCTGCAGCCTTGTGGTTAACCTAGGGAAATTAGTGGTTTCAGGCTACACTTGCATATCATTTTTCTACTCACGCAGCAAGGCAAAAAGTCACACTGTGGTGTGTTTTTTGCTTAAGCAAAAACGACCATTTTTCTCAGGCTGATCAGGCCAGTGATGTTCGACATTAGAGATTACAGGAAGCTTTGTCAAACCCGGTTTTGTTACAATGCCAGCAGCAAACTGTACTGTTACTGCACTGTGAAACATAATGTTTATTGTTGAAATGTACTTCTCATCTAATTTAAAAGGACACTTACAGATCTAGCATGATTTATTTTGGTTATATCTAGTTTGAATAAAATTATAGACAAGATCAGTGATTTGTGCCAGTTTAATGTACAATCAATCATAGGGAATTGTTTACAAATGGCATTCCTGGTGTACTGTACCTGTCTCGCCACAACAGAAACATCCAAAAGAGGCCAGTGGCATCCAAACACTCTAAGTGCATGTTTCACAAACATCTGAGAACAATGCTTATTAGGCTCTGACTCTGGTTTCCAGTCAACCTTCAAGATACACAGTGAAAAACAGTGTCAAAATCAAAAGCAGGTATAACAGCGAACATATTCACCTTAGTGGATAATGGGAAACATCAAATTTAGTTTAGTGTTTCCAGTTTACCTTCCAGTCATGCTGCACAAATTCCCAGATTTTGCTATTGGTGTAACGTAGATCTGCTCCACTGAGCATGCTTGGAGTGTGAAGGTGCGACAAGTGAGCCATGTCTGCTGCATTTTCTGGAATCTCCTACACAGAAGAGAAGACAACTAGTTATTAGCAAAAAATAAAATGCTAGCATGTGGTATATTGTTTCTGTCTGTTGGTTTTCTAAGATGCATGTAAAGTCCCTTAAATATATTCAAAGATTGCAAGAAAGAACATGTATTGACTATACTGCATGAAATTCATAAATGCCTTGCTGTCATGTTTCGGCTGTGTGCAGGCAAGAGAAGGACCCAAACGCAAAACTTACCGAGACAAAAATGAACTCAAAACACTGCTTTATTGCAGGCTTGGAATGGAAACAAAGAACAAAACTAAACTGGGAGGATCACACAGCTATGAGGGAGAACGCAACACTGACAAAGAGAAACACGGGGCTTAAAAACACAGAGGGATAACGAGGGGGAATGAGCCACAGGAGGAGAGCACAGCTGGGAGTAATTATGCAGGACGAGACAAGGGAAGCAAAACTAGAAATATTAACATAGGACAGACTGTGAAAGTAAAACAGGAAACACACTGACTGAACTCAAAACATATAAACTTAGCTGACTGTGGAGACAGAACATAGAGACCTGAAACATGGGACAGAAAGGCACAGTAGACATAATGACGCCACAGGGGAAGAGTAAAACAAAACACAGAAGCACAGGACCTCTTTCAAAATAAAATAGGAAACAATGAAACACTGACATGACTACATGAACTTGACAACATAAGAAACAGACATGAAGCACATGAAGGATAAGGGAGACTTAACACAAGGGTTGAAAACACAAGGGGAATATAATAAGCAAATCAACATAGAAAACCTAATGAGCTTAAACATACACTAAAAACATCAAAATGAACTAAAACTCAAAACGCTGGGTCATAAGACCCAGGATCGTGACACCTTGCTATACTCTAGAGATATCTTAGTATTAGCACAAGCGTTGTTTTAGGGAGATGAAAAGCTTGTAGCTTTGCTTCTGATCAGAACCAATCTGAATAAATATCAACAATGCATGGTTCTTTCCAGTGTGTGAGGAGTGACCATGAAAAGGAAACTGATGCTAAATTGAAGGTAACTGATGTACAGATGGATATAGAAACACTGCCCTAAAGACAGTGTACACTACAGACATACAAATCATTAGAAGATAGATTAGTTTTTTGTCACAACATATATTTTATTTATAGAGTGACTTGGAATTCCTTATGGAAGCTTGCTTCTGCCACTGAAAAACATTATGTCATTATATCTTTAATGTCTTTATATCTTTTTGTCACCTATCTCTAATAGGTGACAAACAGAGAAGATACAAGAGAAGATACAAGTTTCCATACATTTCCACTCAGACGTATGAACCATACCTGTATATGAGCATTAATAAAATGCTCAGTTCTCCCCCGATAGACCCACTCATCATTTGTGATCTCCGGTTGCTCAGGGACGATCCACTGAGGTCCTTCTCCATCACAGTGAAACAAAACCAAGATTTGCTTGTTGACCTCACAGGTGGGCCAGCTGCGCACGCTGGCAAAATCAGGCACTGATGGACAAATGAAACCCCAAACTAAATCACAACCCCTTTAATCAGGATTTACTCTATTCTGTACACCCGTGTCAGTTAACATCTGACCAATAACATCCAATAACCAATAATCATAACCAATCCAATCCAATAACCAGTGTTGGGACTAACGCGTTATTAAGTAACGCGTTACAGTAACTACGTTATTATTGTGGTAACGAGCACGGTAACTAGTTATTATGCCAAAATCAGGAACGCGTTAGTCGTTACTGGGATTTAGATAGGGTCGTTACTCGTTACTTCGTGTGGTGGCTATCGCGGAGCTTCCACAGATTCAGTAACATTAGCAAGTGGTGGAGGCAGCAGGTGGATGAGGGAAAGGGGACGCAGAAGGAAAAGAGACCCGAGGCGGCCGCCGGTCCAAGTGTGAACTGAACTTCAGGTAAGAAGTTATGACCTGCAGGCTATCCGAGTCAGATATAAACCAAGTTTAGGTGGAGTTTATTTTCGTTATTCTGACTTTTTCCGTACTGTGTACTAGCTAGCATGACGGAGTTTCTATACAGCTGGGTGGGTGCTATGAAGTTAATGATGTTGAACTTTATTTTGTTCATAAGTTATTAGAGTTGCCAACCGTCCCGTCTGGTATTCACAGAAAATATTACGCGTTTCTTATTGAGATGAAAAGGAACAGTTTGTCCCGTAATTCAGCTACAATGAAAAAGACACAAAGCTGGAGTTATTCTGTGTTTGCTGCACAGCTGCCTCTTCTTCTTTCATTCTCCCCCTCCCTCTCCCGTTTCTACTTCAATCATGAAAACTGATCAGTGATCAGCTGATCGGCTTTTCTCTCTTGTTTGTTTATCAGTCACTGTGCGCCAGAGAGAGGAAACCAGCCGATGTGCGTTAAACAACAGCAGCACGTTTAAGCTTGATCAGGTGTTGTTATAATTTATTTAATATTAATTTCTACTATCAGCTGATGTTTGCTGGAGCCACAGCTGTAAAGCTGCTGGTCATGATATCGGTTTGGTTATCTGGTGAGAGGGAAACATGAAGATGAAACCAGGAGATGTCCTTACTGAATCATCAGAGCTGAACAGGTGATGGAGAAACAGGTTTACCTTTTAGGTGACATGAATGAGTTGAAGGGAAGTTATGAACTGTTTGTGAGAGACAAATAACACCAGGATCCTTTTTTTTAATGTAGCTGACAGCTGGTAACTGTGCAGGGGCGGGTCTAGCAAAGTTTTTGCCAGGGGGGCCAGGTAGGGCATTAACAGGGAGAGGTGGGCACAAGGAAATACTTTTCTTTCTTATTCTCATTTAAAATATCTAGCTTTTAAAAAATAATTATCTGAATCTTACAACAAACGATTGATAGATTGATGCATATATACCATCAAACAGTGTACATCACTGTCACAACAGCGTTTGTTTTCATTCAAAGGCTTTATGATTTTTCCTATAATGGCGGGCCGGTCAGTCAAAACGCCCGGGCCGATTTTTTGTCCCAGTCCAGCCCTGTATGCAGCTCATCTGCAGTCTGGTGTTACCTACATCTTCCTATTCAGAAGGCAGAATTTCCGAGTTCTGAGTACAATCAAAGCACCACGACTGCAGTTTTTGTGTTGGATGTAAAAGGCGAACATGACGCTGTGACGTAGGCTAGAATTATGGCAGCAGTCAATGACGGTCCAGGCGTGGGATTTCTCTCGTGGAAATATGCACATTATCTTTTCCTTTCTATTGGTAGGTGGCACAGTGCACTTGTGGCAAGTAAGCAAGCTAGAAGACTGGCAAAGTTATGGAAGCAACACATTAACAAGAGAATTCTGAGTAAAACCAAAGTTACTTTCCCTAGTAACTAGTTACTTTGAAAGTAACAAGTAACTTGAAGTAACTGAGTTACTTTTGATAGAAGTAACTAGTAATGTAACTAAGTTACTATTTTAAAGTAACTTACCCAACACTGCCAATAACTAATAACTGACCAAAAACATCTGACCCTGGTCTATTTACTTCTAAGTTTATATAATATTTTAAGCCATTGGCTAAGCATATTCATGCACATCTGGAGATTAAACTGCCATCAGTTTCAGATTTGGACCTAATATTTATGAAGGCTTTAAATGTCTTCTGTCTACAAATTGCAATGAAATGTTCAGTAACTTGCTTTCTTTATGTAGGTTTTCTAAAATAGTGATTTTTGTTTCTTAGCGAGCATATTATCCAAACATTGAAGGTTACTTAGCACTGTGACATAACAATATTGTAGGCCATTTACTTACCTTTTTCTGCATAGGGAATCTTCACACATACACCATTATCCCCCTGAAACTGCCATCCATGAAATGGACACTTGATGCAGTTCCCAAACACCCGTCCACCCACAGCAAGGTTGGCACCCAGGTGAGGGCAGTAGGCATCCACCACATAGGCCTTTCCATCGTGGCCCCGAAACACTGCTACCTGCTCACCTATGATTATAAGCAGAGAAAGGTTTTAATACTGGGTTTGTGAACTGTCACTAATGGGCATAGTGGATAACAGTACTGTGCAAACTGTAGTTTTTGTACAGTTTTATCCAAACCAGACCAGTGTTTGCATATTTATTGTACAGTTCAAGAGAAAGGAAAAACAAACGTGCATTCTTTGCAGCATATTCCCTTTTCCCCCGTGCTTCTTAGTATGTTCCTTAGTGCCCTACTTGAAGCAATATAGTTAATTGTAGACAGCACTTATTAACGAAGAAACACACACATTTTCCAAGAAACAACCCAACCCATACACAGAATTAGTAATTATTATGCCAGATTTTACATTTTATAATGCACGGCTTTGTGTTTCTTAAATCATTTCATTAACAATTAATGCCACTCATAGAAGATTTGTATGATCTTTGAAATTATTCTGATGAGATTTATTTTGTTTGTTGAAACAAAATCAAATACAGTTGCATCAGAATTACTGCGGCACAAAATGTTAAATGACTGCATTGTATCATGTCACATCCAGAGCGGTGCACACCTATTATGGTCAAATGGCGTTCCTAGTGGAGGTCTTCTTGGAAAGTGCTTCCTGTGGTGCATGTCTAAATTGACACCAGATCAGAAGATCTCTTCCTACTGTCTTTGCTGGATTTGGCTGGATTTTTAGCTCTGTCGTGCTCAGACAGCACTCAGGTTGGTGCAAGCTGAGCAACTGTAGTATAGAGTGACAGCTGAGCAAGCTCTACTAGTGATTAGTCAGGGTACTAAAAAAATCTGAGACACCAAATAATCCAAATGAAGGGTGACACAGCACTGCACTGCTGCCCCCAGACTGTTGGGAGAGCAGAATTTAACGACACTACAGAGAACTGCACGGTGGAAAAGACACACTCAGCAGAATTTAATATGTGAATGCATTACTGCAGAGAAAAGTTAGGAGGGAGACACAGCAGGATGCAGATCCTGAATGGGTGCCAAGCTTTTTTGGGGTCAAAAGAATTTGGGGGAGTAAAATGTCAGGGGCTACAGGGAGAACTGAACCTAGAAGATATAGTGAGCAAGAAAGCGGAAAAGAGAAGTAAGTTAGAAAAATAAAATATATCCAGTGTGAATTATGGGTAGAAAAATGTGTATGTTATCTAGAGAAAAACAATCTGTATGCTTCTTATTATGTTTTCCAACATGCTGACACACCCTGGTGGGTTTCTGGCAACTTCTCAAATTGGCAACCACTGCTCTGCATCACACTTGCAGTGTGTAGGAGGTCTAATAACCTGCCACACTTGTACTCACAGTAAGATTCCCAACGTGTAGAAAAACCAATCAGTCAACATGCATCTACTTGAGCAAACTTTTAGCTACAAAAACCTTTCAATTGCTTATCTTTTTTTAGCATATATACTTTCCAAATTCTCTTCAAAGCCTCTTTCACTCGTTACCTCTAGCTAGTATTCAGCTTTTTGATATCTTTATGTTTGCAAACCTTGCAATTACTTCTTTTTCTTATGTTATAGACATGAAAAAAATGTGTTTTTGTTTTTTAAAGAGATCATTTAAATGTACCAATGTGTTGGTTTTTGTTATTTGTGTTTCAAAATAAAAGCACCCAGTTAATGAAATGAAATATTTTCAAAATAAACCTCAAGGTAGTTTTAGGGAATCAGCATATCTGATATATGATATATATATATATATCATATATCAAATATCAAAATATGGAGCTCCTTATGACATGTGAGCTTTCAATGTGTGTTTTCAAAACAAAATTAAGTAATTTCAAAATACTGTTTTAAAAAATATTGTCTTTTTTTTTTTACTATACTATACAGTTTAAAATGTTTTTTTTTTTATTTTCAACTGTCATGATTGTTTATTGTTTTTGTTTTGCATGTATTTTCCAGTGAAACATAAAAGTTCATTCCCTTTTTTGAAGGAATGCCATTCAACTCAGTTATTTTCGTTTTGTTTTTGTGCAACAACTTTTGTGCTTTACCTGGATTAATTCTAATGATCTTTTTTGCAATGCAATGCATTTAAGTTGGTTCAGCAAATTGACTTGGGATTTAAATATTCTAGCAATACAAGCTAATGCGATGGAAATGCATCTTGTAGTTTGTAATGTGATTCTCTGTTATGGACAGGGTTAAAAAATAATTGCACAGTCACAACGTGTTTGATCATTTCTGATATTGGTGTTATGGTATTCCTTTTAGTTACTAGTCCCATAAACATATACAGAGTGCCAGTCATAGAGACTATGATGTCAGTTCACTTTTGGGTGCAGTTCAACTAGAGGTGACACTCTCTTCTGATAAAACATGTTTACAAATGATAAATATAACAGATGTAAGGGGATTAGTTAAATCACAGCAGACAGCATTGGAATGTATAAAATGTCTGTGGTGGTTGATATCAGGTGGTGTTTCAAATTGGCGTGAAATGAAAATAGTAGCTGCTATAACGTGCACTGTTCCAAAAAATAGTAATGTCAAAGTATCTTACTGTATATTTTACAGTTTTGTACTGTCTTTCTAGAATATCATTAAATTTACATAAGTAGACTGTGATTTTACATGTCAAAGGTAAAATAACATAACATCACTGTAAATATAGTAAAACACAATTTACTTGTTTTTTAAATATATTTCTTTGTACATATGCATATTTAGATTGTTAAAATACATTCACAAATGTATCATGATTTCACAAATATCTGTCCGTTATTTGAAAGATTGAACCGTTGAATTCGAATGTAATGCTATGGAAAAGTATATAACATGATTCCTATAAGCTTGTGTTACATCACATAAGTATTATTATCATTGCTATTTACGCCCATCGTGGCTCAAGAGTTGGCAGTTCGCCTTGTGAGCCGAAGGTTGCCGGTTCGAACCCCAGCTCGGACGCTCTTGGTATTGTGTCCGTGGTCAAGACTCTTCACCTACTGGTGATGGCCAGAGGGGCCGATGGTGCAATATGGCAGCCTTGCCTCTGTCAGTCTGTCCCAGGGCATGCAGTCAATTATTATTTAAATTAACTGTATATTTCTGTACATTTACGTATTATGATTCATATTGCCACATTCATTGACCTTGTTTATAGGTAATTTCATTGTTTGATCACGTTAAAATGTTCCTAATTTGATGTCTAAAAGCACTTGGAAAAGGCAGAATCCCATGTAAAATTAGCGCAACAAACTCTATTTTCATTACTGAAAATAACTGTATTTTCATGAAAAAGTTATTTTCTGTTATTTTACGGTCGTATTTTGGCGCCCCAGCTGCCGGAATATTACTGTTTTTTTAGGATTTGTTTTTGTTTCCTATTTATAGAAAATTTCATTGTTTAATCACATTAAAATGTTCCTAAATTAATGTTTAAAATCACTTGAAAAGGCAAGATCCCATGTAAAATTAGCGCAACAAACTGTATTGTCATTACTGGAAATAACCGTATTTTTATGAGGAAGTTATTTTCTGTTATTTTATGGTAGTATTTTGGCGCCCCTGCTGCTGGAATATTCCCGTTTTTTTAAGATGTTTTTTGTAACAGTGTGGCTTTGTTATGGTGCTGATTTATTTTTTTTTAACTTTCTAGTTTCTAGAGGGAGAAATAAATCTGAATCTCATTTAAATATGAGATTCCAGCTTTATTCCTCCCTCTTTGTTTCCTAGCTTCATTGTTTTCTTGGCCTTAGTGTGTTTCCACGTTTAGGTTTCAAGTTGTTGTAGTTTTCAGTTTCCTTTGTACTCTGTGTTTTGCATTTGTTCAATCCTGCCACCAGCCTTTAATAAATAGCTTTCTTTTGTTCATCTCAGTCCGCCTGCCTTCACACTCACGCAGGCCTGGGACATACCTAGTCCTTGAGAACGGTGTATTACTACAATGCCAAACCCTCATACAAATCTAAAAATGCAATGATCTATTAAATGAGTCGTTCTATAAATACAGAACGAACAAACAAATGAAAAGGTCTCCACGAACATTAATGAAGATTGCATTAATAAACTACAGCTCCACCTTGATGTGAAGACCAGTAGATTACTTTCCATGACAGCTGTGCTAACTCTGATTGTAAGGTCGAATAAACTGTATACTGACGTGAAAGGTTGTATTTGGTGAAGTCAGTTGGTGGAGACTTTTGCAGCACAACAGCCTAACTCAACTGTTCTTCGATGATGTTTGCTTTTCCTTTATGAAGGGTGTTGCAGACAGGGCAGGCACACAGTGATGCCCCTCATTTTCTAAGGATTACAGTATGTTGCTAAGTTGTGTAACTCACTTAAAGAGCAATTGATGAAAAGTTGACTATTTTTTACAACTGTGAGCTGAATCCACAAGAGCAGGTCTCACTTTTTACCGGTGGATATCTTTTCCAGGTGTGAAATCCTCTCATACACTGTTTGTTTGTCATTTACTGAAAGCTATGTGACAGAAACCTAAAAAGCCCGACAGGCTCTTTGAAACCCTTTTGAACTCAAACTCAAAGAAACTCTCTGAAGAGATCAAACAGTCCCACCACATATCAACATGAGAAGCACAAATCTGTAAGTGAAACACAACAGCGGTTAAATCAGTGCTCCGTCTTTCTGAAATACACATAAACTTTAGGCCATCAGTGATGAGACCATCTTGTTGTTGATCACAGAAAAACCTGTTGCAGGAGATCAAAGGGGTCAGCTAGTGCTCACACATCAAACCTTATCATTAGAGACAGATCTTAATAATAAAATGTGATGTAATAATTAGGGGTGCAACGATACAACAAAATTCACGGTTCGGTTCGGTTCGATACTTTGGTGTCACGGTTCGATATTTTTTCGATACAAAAAAAATGTTCATGCCTTTTTATTAATTTGTCATTTATTAAATTTTCACGGCACATTCTGCACCACATCTCTGTGCGTTCATCATTTGTTTGAAGCCAGCTCACCTCCTGCAACCACTTTTCCGAGAATACGTGCTTCTTTTGTGGTTCGGACTCCTTCTGACATTTCTTTGGAGGTGGAGGAACATCACAGTAATTGCTTAAAGGAGCTTCTTCATTCAAAAATGCAGTTTTGACAAAAATAACTAACCATTAACAACTATCCATTATTAAAATTATGTCAGCCATAAATTATGTGGAAAAGCCCTGCAGATGGAATTTCTGATATTGTTGAAAGTCACGCATAGCCGAATAAACACCTGTAAAAATAAGCCTACATATAAGCCTGCAAAGCTCGGTCTAATCACTCAATCAAACTTTGAGTTAAACTTTAACAGTCACGAAGGATCATTACATCATTGTCTAATTTCCAAAGTAAGCTGCTAGCACACATTTAATATCCCCCAAACTTTTATTGAACACATATATAGCCTAATTTTAAGTTTACAGCTTTAAATGACTCTGTAACTTGCTGCAACTCTGTTAATAAACACGTTGTCTAGTCAGCCTGCCCGTATACCAGCATCTGGTTCATTTATTCATTTATTTTTTGCTAATTACAACTGCTGGTGCTTTTTGTTTCTTTTACTTAGCATTTGCACATCATATACTGTAACGTAACTGTGTTTCTTCTGTTATTCCCTGTTAAGAGCAGTGATCCAACCACCACTATGCATCGTACCTAGAATAGACACACTTTTGACCTCGCCCCTCTGCAGCATGTGTGAGTCCAGGACTCGGTACCAGCCGTTTGGGTAAACCGGTGGGAGCTCCCCGATTTTCCTCCTGCGCCTGGCGTCGTTGGCTGCCTGCGCTTTGGTGCGACCGTCCTCCTCGACGTATCCCACGTCTTCGGGCGACCTGAGCAGTTCCAAAGGACTGAAGAGCTGCCGGTACAGCCAGCCTATAGCGAAGAAAAGAACACCGACGGAGAAGCAAAAGAAGGCCCGGGCTGGGGCACCGCGTAAGCCCATTTCGCTCCATATCAGGTACCAGCTGCCCACAGAGTCCAGCGGATCTCCACCTTGTGTGATAAGCATTGCACCCACTCCCAGCCCGATGACGGCAGCTGCCTTCGCGTTGGACATGTCTGAGTCTCTAACTTGCAGACTGTCACGGTCACTTTATAACGAACACCGGGCACTTTGGACACAGACCAACATTTTTTTTGAAGCCGCACCCGGGCCAACTCCAGTGTACATAAACGCAGAAGTGGGATGGCCATTTCATAGTGAAATCGACTTTCTCCTTTGAGGACTAATGTTTAACATTAAATCCTTCAATCCTTTTTTATGTTTGGAGTGTAGATGAGCAAATTACACACACACACACACACACACACACACACGCACGCACGCACGCACGCACGCACACACACACACACACACACATATATATATGTGTGTGTGTGTGTGTGTATATATAAATATATCATGACTACAAGACAAGAGAAGTATCTCCCCCTCTGTTATATAAATTGATGTGTGCCGGTGTATGAGTGTATTATAAATAATATTAAATGTATTAAATAGTTTTTATTAATAATAATTTATTTATACTTAAATGTTATATTGGCAGGATTCTACAATGTTATCTGAAACATGATTAGACTCGTGTGCTGCAAACGCCCTGTAGTGGCCTTTGTAATAAGAATCCTGTCAAAAGTCAAGTTAACCCTCTGAGAGAGGCATCACTGGTGATGAGACCCAACGCTACAAACAATCTTAACAGTAGTTAAGTTCTAGTTTGAAGAAAAGCTTTTTGAAAAAAGAATAAACTGAAATAGTTTATGATGCATGCAATTTAGGACAATTATTTTTCACATTCTCTCATTGCCAAGACTTGGGGAAAATAATTTAAAGATGATCATCTATGATAAAGATTTTAGATTTAATCAAAATATCACTGATCTGATCCTATAGTTAAAACTAATTACAAGAAAACAAATTATATTATGTGTGACAACTTAGATTTTGTTAGTGTTGGTTGGTGGGCCTTTGTTCCTCCTCCTACTCAGTCCTCACAGATTCCCATCTAATATACGAAATGATATAGCATATTTGGGAGCCTTGACAATACAAATTTCCGTACAATCAGATATCAAGTATATACAAATGTCGTGACCCTGACGTTGCCAGTACTAGTTATTCTGAAGGCAAGACTGTGATGCAGTTTGCCTCACCACTAGAGGGCGCGGTCGTTTTTGTGAGTAATGTTCTGTTGGGATGCGAAATGGTGTTCATGGAGGCAGTGTGAATCAGTATGAATCTGCAGAAATTATGCTTGGGGGCAGTGTATGTGGTTTATGTGGTGTGTGTGGTGTGTGTACACAAGATTGGTGAGTTACATTATATCTCCTGTTTTAGAAGGATAGTTTGTCAATTTTATTGCTCTTTACATTTTCTGTTCACTCATTTTACCTAGTGGGAGATATGGCTAAGCTAAGCTAAGTTATGGCTAAGCTAAGCTAAGTTTTAGTTTGAGTCATGGGCTGTGTCCACTTCAGGGTCTGCACGCTTGAAGTACGCGCGCACTACGCGTACTACGTGAGAAGTGCGGAAGTGAGAGGCTTGTGAAATGGGACGGTCTAGCCTGTCACTGTCACTTGCTGTGTCCCAATTCAGGGTATGCACGCTTGAAGTACGCGCACTACGCACGCTTGAAGTACGCGCACTACGCGTACTACGTACAGTGCGTACTACGTACAGTGCGTACTATAAGTACAAGAAGTGAGGAAGTGAGAGGCTTGTGAAATGGGACAGTTTAGCCTTCGTTGCGCTGTTCAGGTTGCCTAGCAACCATGATACTAACCGCGAGAAACACGAGATTGTGTGACATAAATGAAGGAGAAAAAAATGTTTTGTTGGTCATTCATTTTTGTCATGACATCACTTTGATTAGTTGAGTATCTGAGGCTGAGACCACAGGACTGTAAAACATGATTGTTGGGCTTCATTTCTGTACTGAACAGTCATTACAAGAGTAGTGAGTAAATAACAATTAGCTCTTGTTGTTCATGAGACTAAAATCATCTCACTGTGGTAATGTAAATATAATATGGCCAATATTATAGTATTGTCAGACTATTATGATATATATATACAGTATATATATATATATATATATATATATATATATATACACATATATATGTCACATAACTTTGCCGATATGTGGTCAACAGCAATGTTTTAATGTTCTTCGTTATTAAACATTCTCACATAAATAAGTGACGTTATATTCAGTACTTACTTTTGACAGTTCACTCTTGGCCGCTCCCCTCTGCCGTATTTTGCGGCAAAGTTAGCCACACCCACCGCCGCGCTATGAATTGTGGGATATATGGGACCACGAAGCGTGCACCGGACCACGCTTGATATTTGGGGAAATCGACGGCGCATTTGGAGTATGCATTTGAAGTACACTTCGAATTGGGACAGCCGTCGTCGCGTGGCGGTGACGTAATCGCACTTAAAATGCATACTTCAAGCGTGCAGACCCTGAATTGGGACACAGGAACTGTCGCTACCCGATCCGTACTAGAAACCCGATCGGTACCCCGCATGCGCAAATCTTACGTCACTTCCTCTCTTTGCCAACATTGCGACATTCAATATATTTGAATGATACGGTTAGCGCCCAGTTAGCTCTTAGCATTTCTCAGCAGCTCTGCCTCCTTTTCGACTACCGGGACATTTAAACAATGGATAATCCGTTTACAAACAAATTCATGCTTTTCTCCTCAACAGAGAGCGTCCCCCGATTGAACAACAGCGCCGTAAAATAAGAAGAATGGCGCCTAATTACAGAGTTAATAATACAGACTTTGTAATATCTCACGTGTAGATTCATCAGCCAGATGAAGTGTTTGCTGACAATTGACAGTGTAAGCGGACATCATCATCACTATTCCAATCTTCTCCACACAGACAAGCATAAACACACTCGACTATCACTAAATCAAATTTAACACACGTTTGTAATGACGCTAATTCAGTTTACAATAGGGTTCATTCGCTTGGTCAGCAGGTGGCAGTGGTATGTCATATTCAGTACTTACTTTTGACAGTTCACTCTTCGGCTGCTCCCTTCTGCCGTATTTTGCGGAAAAATTATACACACCAACCGCTGCGCTATGAATTATGGGATATATGGGACCACGAATGATATTTGGGGAAATCAACGGCGCATTTGGAGTATGCATTTAAAGTGTGCATTTAAAGTATGCATTTGAAGTACACTTCAAATTGGAACAGCCGTTGTCGCGTGGCTGTGACGTAATCGCACTTAAAATGCGTACTTCAGACCCTGAATTGGGACACAGCCATACTTGCCAACCTTGAGACCTCAGAATTAGGGAGACATTCAAAAGGGCTGTTGGGGGGGGGGGGGGGGGGGGGGGGGTTAGTATACATATACATATCCAGATAGCAAGGAGACATTGAACAGATGTTGATTTTCCATCTGAACCATCAGAATCGTCAGGTTTGAAATGTCAACACAAAACCAATGTTGAAACAACATTGAAATACTGATGAAACCTGACACTGACATTGAAATAACATTGATTCACTGTTGTTCTGTCATCGTTGATTGTTGATCTATTTATAGTTGACAAGGTGACAACAATCACGTTGAAAAACCATTGATTTATGGTTGAGCGGGAAATTAAAGCTGCTACCACTTGGACTATTCCATAGCCCCCCCTCTCACAGTGGTACATCCCTTCAGGTAACCATTGTCTTGTACAGTAGAGCGGGACATTAGATTTACTCTCAGCGGAATTGACCGGAGAAGGCATCAGTTCATCCACTGCACTGGCCTGCACCACGATTAATATAAGGTAAGAATGAATGAATTTTGTTCTATTCGTTATTTCCACGGTTGCATTTGAATAACAGTAAAAAACAAACAAACTTGTTAATGTAAAGTTTCGGACAAAATGTGGGAGCCCGAAATTGTGTCTACTTTCATCTTACAATCCGGCAACAAATAAATTGCACTGCGAACAAAGTCAACAAAGAAAACATTTTCGTTTCATACTTTTCCGTTATATTCCCTTACAAAGCTAGCTTTAACGCTTCGAGGGTTCCTTTGTTCTTGCCGTCGCCTCGGCGCTTGACCCAGACTTTCGCTCTGTAGTTGCTTTTTAGCATAGTACTACAAAAAATTGTAAATCTGTGATATATGATTGATAAACGTAAAGGTAACTGTATAAATGTGTTCAATGACTTTGTTACTTTTAATGATTGGAGAGCGCCGCTTCGATTCGCACTCAATTCAAACTTTACGTTGCACGCTCACCTAACTTTACGTTGCACGCTCACCTAACTTTACGTTGCACGCTCACCTACCTTGCGTTTGCACCTTTTGTCCACACGTAAACTGCGTTTTATTATTTATTTATTAGTTTTTCGCCTCTCACTGCTTAAGCCATTAATCTTTCTGGAATTGTTTTTTTAAACAGATGCGACCTCACAAAAGATATTAGCTATGCTGTCAGATCTGACGACAGCTGTTAACGAACTCCGTGAGGAGGTCAGAGCCATCCACCATCCCTGCTGCAATGAATCGGTAGATGCTGGGGTACTGCCTCTGGATTTGCCCTTGCACAACATTGAGGAGCTAAACAATGCAGAGGCAGCTCTTCAATCATAAGGCAAATAAGGCAATGGTAAGTATATAAAGGTTATGTACACTTTGTAACTATAAAGTGTAATAGCTGTCAGATGTGATCAGATGTGCTAATTCCATCTCTTAAAATGTATCTATAGGTGAGACGCTTTGCCTTGATTGGAGGGACCACACTGGAGGTGCGAGTCCGCCGTGTAATGGCTTATGCCATTACAAACGAGCTGGCCTCGGTACTCAACTGGGCAGGGAAAAAAACCAAGGACCAGACAAAGCTAAAAATGGCATTTAAAGATACAGCGCTCTGCAAATGCATATATGGTGGTAAGTTTTACAGTTTTTTTGCTATATTACTTTGTCTTTCTTAATAACAAGACTTTCATGTCCGGTTAATCTGGAGATGGAGTCTTTGGTCTTTGGCTTGTTTAGTCCTCGGGTTGTAGTTGTACAGCCCGAGGACCCCATGTTTATTTTGTTTTAAAGGATACACAGCACACCATGCTAAGACTTATCACTTTTTCCGCTCATAGCTCTTAGGGAATCAAATGCGGCAGTTTGCAGATTTACGCCTGGTGACTTTCATGTTTATCAGCCTAGGAGTTTACATACTTTCTCCCCGCTGAAGACCGTTAACAAGAGCTTATTCATGTGCTCTAATTCACTTTTTTTGTTTGTGTGTGTGTGTATTTTTTTTCCTAGATGGCCTGACGCAGCAGTTAGGGGCAAACTCTATGTCCGAGTTTGTCTTTGCACAAGCAGTGCAGAAATGGCTCCGATACGCCCCAGATCGTATGGGTATGGGTGGTGCAGGACGCACATCATGCATCCCCATCCCAGAGTAAAAAATTACAAACTTCTGTGAAACATATAAATGTAAATAGGAAACTGTCTTTTAATAAAGTATTTAGCAAACGAAACATGCCTATTGACCTTTTTTTGTTTATTCTTTTTCTCTGTTACATCACATGCAATGCTTTCTTATTTTAGGATATTAATATTGACATGATACATTGTGAGACATTTGTTGTTGTTTTTTTTATAAAGGGTGTCCAATTTGAGGAATAAGTACAATTATGTGTTTAGGTGGTTTAAGTATTGATGGAAACATGCAGTAGTTTAGTATTGGTTAAAATACCTATAAAGAAAGGTAGATTTCCAGTCATGATTTAACTGTTGTTTTAATAAAAAGCAACTGTGCGAAAGAGGTGGAAAATCAACACCATAGCTCAACAGTGTTTCAATATCAGAATCTGACATTGTTTCAATGTCAGATTCAATGTCAGGTTTCAACATTGATTCAACATCAAAACCTGACGTTGTTTCAACATTAAAAAAGGGTGCAAGAGTGACGTTAGGTCAACGTCACACTTCAACGTTGATTCAATGACATTGCCTGATATTGACTAAACGTTGTTTCAATGTTTCCTTGCTATCTGGGTATATATACCAAAAACTTGAATTTTACAGTTTTTATTTATTGGATAAAGTAAGTCAAATGTCACCGTTATTATTGTCCAGCCGGAAACAGCGGGACTGCCCAAATTCAGAAGCTGCATCCACCTGAGCACCTGGCCTTTGCGGTCTAAGTGGGCCAGGTCCTCCGAAAGCCAGGTAGGCCGGAAGTGAGCGACTGTGAAATCCGGTTTTTAAGAATTCCTGGGACCATTTTGTGGCTTTTGCATTTTTCAAATCCAAGCCATTTGCACTGTGTTGAATGGAATATAGCCAAATTTTCTAAAAAAAAAAGTTTTTTTAAAATTTTATTTTAAAATTTCAGTCTGACTTCCTTAAATTAGCTTCAGTGGCTAAGCTACAGAAACACATCCTCTATTGTTCCTAGTGGTCGATTTTTGCCCCATCGAAAACCATTATAAACGCTGTTTTTCATTGCACGATTATTTTAACTAAAGTTAATGCAGTCCTCTAAGTGACGGTGACACTTTGGAGCCCGGGCCTTAAAATTGTAATTTTTTCACATGTCCACCAGGTGGCGACATTGTTTCACATTTAACGCCTGCTGGAAAATCCCACATTTACAGCAGTGTCTTTCTGCTCAAATGTTGCTATCAATTAGGGGTGGGTTTTGATAATCGATTTATCGATTAAAATCGATTCTGGCTTGGATAACGTGATATCGATTCATTAAAATCCTGAATCGATTTTTTTTAATATTAATTTATTTTGCCAAAACACCAGAATCTCAGGTTAACCCTCACAAAATTTCAAGAACCACCAAACAGCTAAAACGGTAAATTAGAGCAGGTACACAGATTCTGCACAAAGATGTAAACACAAAGCTCGGACCGCAGACGGATCAGAAACAGTGAGATGTGGCTTTCTCACCAGACGGCACGGACACAGTCGGGGCTGAAAGCCAATAGCTCACTGATTCTGATGTTTCGGCGGGTCTGCACTTTGTGTTTACGCCCTTTTTGCGGTGATTCTAAGGCTATGTCCACACCTACACAGGTATTTTTGAAAACGGACATTTTCCGTTTTCATTTTTTTTAAAATCCCGTCCACACGTAAAAGTCAGAAACGAAGGAAAATGCTGCTAGGAACATGCCAAAGCAGCAAGTGGCGCTATATTCCTATCCGTGTAGAAATGTTGGCCAATCAGAAGTCTAGAAGCCTCGGTGGGAAAAAGTAAACAAAGCTGGGGCATAGAAGCAGAACCGAGTCAAATGTGTGGAGGGACAGTAGTGATGGGATTTCCGGCTCTTTTTAGAGATCCGGCTCTTTCGGCTCGGCTCACTAAAAAGAGCCGGCTCTTTCTGCTCCGAACCGGCTCTTCAGGTTGTTTTGTTGCTTTAATTATTTAATCATTAACAATAATATAAAATTATGCAGAAAAGGAATTACTAATGTAAAAAAAAGTGGTTTTATTTATATATGTTTATATATGGCCCCTAGAGACAAAGCACGTACAAACTCTAAAGCATATACAAACTCCAAAAAGCACGTACAAACTCCAAAACACATTTCTAGCGTTAACTGAACTTCCAAAACAGAGCTACCCAGATCACTTAAATTACACAATTGAAAGCATGTGCGTATTGTTTGTGTATTTATAGCCAAGCACTCATATTTATTCAAATAATTTAAAAATAAAATTCATTTACCTGTTATTACCACACACCAAATCCGGTTGTTGATACTTCCTGGCTTGTGTAGCCACTAGGTAACAAAAGCTCAACACTGCACCCTAGCATCCTGGAGCACTTCTGTTGTCTTTTGTACGTGATTCTGAGTTTGTACGTGCTTCTTAGTTTTTACGTGTTTTGGAGTTTGTACGTGCTTCTGAGTTTTTACGTGTTTTGGAGTTTGTACGTGCTTCTGAGTTTTTACGTGTTTTGGAGTTTGTACATGCTTCGGGGTTTGTAAGTGCGTCTGAGTTTTTACGCGTTTTGGAGTTTTTACGTGTTTTGGAGTTTGTACGTGCTTTGTCTCTAAGGGCCACCATAAATATACTTTATTTATTCACTCCACATAAAATGTAATAAATAAATCATATAATACAAAGAACAACTATTTACATTTTAAACTTTTAACTATTTAAATTTTCAGCTTTTTCCTTTTAAATAAATTTAACGTGAAACAACACAAAACACTGCAAACCACAACACAATTAAATATATATTAAAATATTAAAACAAAAAGAAGATGCACATTCTCTGTCATATGGGCCTGCATGATTTCTGAATCCTTTATCATCTGCAACTGAAAATAGTGGATGATTACTATACCTTTCTAATGTGACGTTGTTGTCCCTTGCTCTCTTTCTCTCTGGCTCTGGTCCTGTGCTACTGCAAGTGTAACTTACGCCCCTCCCCCCTCTGCCCAGCGCAAGGTACAGGCCGCGCGTGCGGAGTTTAGCGGAAAAAAGGGCGAGAGAGAGGGTGAGAGAAAGAAAAAAAAAAACAAAAAAAACCTCACGGCTCCCAATAAGGAGCCGGCTCGCGTCGTTCACTTCAAAGAGTCGGCTCTAAGAGCCATTTCGTTCGCGAACGACCCATCACTACGGGACAGTAACTGTGTGTGTATATGTAAGCATTTAAACACTGCAGAGAGTACAATTAACAGTAATAGTATTGTAGAAATTCATTTTACCGAAACAATAACGTGGCGCACAGTGTGACGTCAAAAAAGGTGCACACCTTTGACGCTGCGTTTTCTGCGTTTTTCTCGTCCACACGTAAATGCAAAAACGGAGTTTTCAAAAATATCCACCCTGGCTGGAGTTTTTAAAAATCTCTGTTTTCAGTGACCGAAAACGCCGTTTACGTGTGGACGAAAGGTGCAAACGCATAGAAAAATCTGCGTTTTCAAAAATACCCGGGTACGTGTGGACGTAGCCTAAAGCTGTTAGTTTTATCTCTCTCCAAACATTATTGACCAAATCAGCAGCAAAAGAAGATCCAAACTACGCTTCACAAAAACATCATCATGAATTCCCTCTGTCACGGTTCTGGGTCCGTTGGACCCAGTATTTTGAGTTTATTATGTTTTGGTTTAATTCTGCTTCATGGATTGTTTTCTTATTCTCTTGTAGTGATAATGATGATTATTATTAGTTTCTTGTTTCTGTTTATCCGTGCTTAAGGATTTGTGGTTTCATGTATTGTTTTAGTTCCATGTATGTATTCCATGTTATTTTGTCTCTGTGTCAAGTCTGCGTTCTTGTTTTGTAATTCATGTTTCCTGTTTTATTGTGAAAGTCTGTGTCTTATGTTAGTGTGTGCAGCTTGGTTCCCCCCGTCTCGTTAGCCCTGATCTCTCCCAGCTGTGTCTCCCTTCTGTTGCCCATTCCCTCATTACTACCCTGTGTATTTAAGCCCTGTGTTTTCCCGTGCTCGGTGTCGTGTCGTACCCTCAGATTATGCCTGTGTGTCTTTGGTTTTTGTAGTCACTTCACGTTTGGTTTTCATGTCAGCAATAAAGCTGAGGTTTTGATTTTCAATTCTGTGTTCGAGTCCTGCGCTTGGATCCTCCTCTCCGCCTGCCCGCACACAGAGCCCTGACACCCTCTTACTTTTGCTGTTTTGCTTCCACCACGATAAAATCACACTTCATGCACTGCTCTCTCTCTCTCGCTTTCTCTGTATACTTCAAAAACAGTTTCCCGTCTAAAAATCTGTTTTCTGCATTATTCGCTTGCTTGTTACGCACAAGTCTACCGTTGTTTACAGCGCTGTCGGCCGCTGTTTTTTTCCTTTTACTTACTTCCGAAAAGAAAGCCTAATTTCTGCTGTTCAATAGGCTTCTGAACAAATTTAACTTTTTAAAATTACGCAAAACGCTTAGCCGTGTCTCTAATAAAACCTCTGTAACTTTGCTCTGCTTCACTTCAGCAGCATCAGGTAATGTTCATATGTTGATTAATGGTTTTCTTTCGTTTTTGATGTACTGCAGAATATTTTTATAAAATCCCAGGCCAGGAAAATCACCTTCATGTTTTTCTGTGTTTTATCTTCAGCTACTTTGACACAAAGACATCTGCTGTGACGCTTACACCTTTGATAAAGTCTTGCTAGTGTCAGCTTCCTTTTTACAGATACAAAAATATGTAAATGTACTGATCTGAATTATAATATTTCTGACTGTCTGAGGCAAAATTTCCCAGATTTAAATTGAATCAATCGAATTGAATCAAATCGTGGATCAAATCGATTTGGGACCTTGTGAATGAATCGGAATCGAATCGATGTGTGTGTGTGTTAAAAAAAATAAAGGTGTGTGTGTGTCTAACCTGAGAATAAAAGAGTGTGTGTCTAATTTCAAACGTTTTTTCTCCTTTGAAGTCCACACTGCAATCCAAACAAATCAAATATAACACTAAGACCCAAAGCCAAATTAGACTTTATTTTGTCTGCAAGCTCAGGTTGTTTATGCAGCTGCACTAAAGCCGTGGTTATAAGAATGAGCAGTAGCACGAGAGTAGTCATTTTCACAATGGCAAGACACTACAACACAGAGGAAGCTTTGAAAATGATCCTGGACCCCGAGTGTGAGGATAGCTCCTCGTCATCCGCCGAGGATTCTGGGGATGATGCGGAGATTTCATCGGAGGAGGAAACGGAGGAGCTGGAGTCCGGTTCCGACTCATGTGGAGCAGAGTCATCTGAAAATGAGAGCAGAGAGACGGAGGAAGCACCAGCAGGGTGGATTTCTAAAAACGGAATTAAGTGGTCTCCTACACACGCCGAGACGCTATGTTCCAGCAGCCACTGGACACACCGGACCTACTCATTATGCCACCGCTCGCATCAGTGACCCACAATCCAGCTTTTCACTGTTTGTTACCGATGAAATTATGCTGCATATTGCGTCAATGACCAATCTCCAAGGGAGACGCACAATCGCAGACTGGAGAGATGTGGACACAAACGAACTGCGCGCTTATGTGGGACTACTGATTCTTGTCGGTATTTACCGTTCTAAAAAGGAATCTACGCTCAGTCTGGAGTGAGAAATCCGGGCGGATTGTTTTTCGAGCTACCATGTCCCAGAAAAGATTTCATCAAATCAGCAGGGCTCTGCGATTTGATGCTAAACTTTCCAGACCAAGACACCGTGGTGACAAATTTACTACATTTCGTAAAATCTGGGATATGTGGACCCACCGCCTCGAGATGATGTTCTGCCCAGACCGGGACATTTGTGTGGATGAACAACTTGTTCCGTTCAAAGGGAGGTGCGGTTTCAGGCTGTATATGCCCAAAAAGCCAGCGAAGTATGGTCAGTGGTCATATGGGCAGTCTGTGACGTCATACGCCTGGAGACTGCAGCTCTACACAGGCAAAGCTGCTGGGGAACGCGCTGAGGTCAACCAGGGGAAGCGGGTCATTCTGGAACTGACAGAGGGGGCTCCAGGGACAAGTCATCACATGTGACAACTTTTTCACTTCCTTTCCTCTGTCAGAAGAGCTGCTCAGGAGAAAAATGACCCTGGTTGGCACCATTAGAAAAAACAAACCCGAGCTTCCGCCACAACTGCTCCAGACAAGGCAGGGAGAGGTGTTTTCCTCCATTTTCGCCTTTACCATGACGCACACAGTCGTGTCTTACATCCCCCGCCGCGGCAGAAATGTCCTCCTATTGAGCACAAAACACCGCACCCCAGGCGTAAGTGATGACCCGAAGAGAAAGCCCCAAATCATAAAGGATTATAACAAATTCAAGGGAGGTGTCGACAAACTTGATCAGGTAGGTGTCATTATGCATCAGTTACGCACAAATTTATTCATTCTTGCTCATATATTCTTGTGTAAAATATACGTAGGTTTAATGTTTGTTTTTGTTTTTTTATTAAGCGGTTGGCACCTACTCGTGTAGGAGGCAAACGAGTCGGTGGCCGTTGGCCCTTTTCCACCTTGTCATTGACGTCTCACTTTACAACGGTTACGTCTTGTGGACCGCAGTTGACCCAGCCTGGCAGCAGGGCAAATCATACAGGAGGAGGTTGTATATCAAGGAGGTTGGAGAAACATTAGTTAAACCGCAGATGGCGAAGAGAGAGCGCCTTCCCCGCCCATCACTCATAGCGGAGTTAGTCAAACATGCGCAGGGTGCTGCTGCTGCAGGCCCCTCTGCAGGACTTTCTACAGCCATCGAAGCAATCGAAGGGCAGGAGGCAATGCAAATTTTTTGCAAATTTTGCGCAGAAAAAAGAAGAAGAGTTGTCACCACCTGCTGCAAATGTGAAAAGGGCGCATGCAAGGACCACAGCCTGACCATCTGCAGAAACTGCTCCACCTGAGCAGGACTGCAGGACTCCCCCCCCCCATCTCTCACTCTTTCTCACATCTCATATCTCTCATACCTTTCCCCATTCCAAACAGTATATGTTCATCGTTCTAAAGTTCTAAAATAAATGTTTTCTGGTTCAAAGTGATCTTGTATTTTTATTTTCATATTTTTTAATTTTATTCTAGAACACAACAATGTAATATGCATTTAGTGGTAATAAGCAATAAGTAAATAATAAGTGGTAATAAGCAGTTAGCATAAGCAAAATGTGAAAACATGATTACCATTATATTACATTTACTGTGATCCTAGAAAAAAACAGTAATTGATCAGAATAATGGTTGGTGCCAATCTTTGGTCCATCTAAAGGCCTAATTATAATAACAATCGAATATTGCTTCAAATGTATTTTATGGAAAATATTTAAGTTTTTTGTTTTTTTCAGCTAAAAAATCAGTGCACTCATGTAACGAAACTGGGATTTAAAGGGTTAAACCCCCCAAAATATAATTAAAACTTTATATGAATATTTCAGGGAGAAGTAGTTTTAAAAGACTGACTAACTTAAAGTGGAAAAAAATATAAATATATAATATTTTTATAGCACTTTTTGGTGTGTGGCCGTTTTGTGGCCTTAGGAAATACGAAAGGGTGCATTTTTTGAAATGTGCTCCTGCAAAAAAAATAAAAGTGGATCAAAATGAATGTTGGTGCCAATCTTTGGACCATCTAAAGGCCTAATTATAATAACAAGCGAATATTACTTCAAATGTATTTTATGGATAATAAGTTTTTTGGGGCTAAAAAAACAGTGCGCTTATGTGACGAAACTGGGATTTAAAGGGTTAAAACCCCCGAAATATAATTAAAACTTTATATGAATATTTCAGGGAGAAGTAGTTTTAAAAGACTGACTAATTTAAAGTGGAAAAAATATGACTATATAATATTTTTATAGCACTTTGTGGCCTGTTCGCGAACAAAATGGCTCTTAGAGCCGGGTCTTTGACATGAACGACACGAGCCGGTGTTGTGCCAAAAAGTGATTGCCTGCCAAAAACTGATTTCCAATGTTTCCGTGTATTTTTTATGTGTAATATCTTTATGTATGTTGGTAAATAGACTTCGGTGAACAGCGTTTACAAAGGGATTATATATAGAATTAAAAAATTATCTGTTTTTTTCAAGTATCTTTACAGCTTTGTGTTATTGTACTTACATTATAACCAATCCGGTCCTTTATCCTCGCTGAAAATATTTTTACAGAACTATTGTAATATTTGCTGCAATTTCTGCTGTCCAACTACTTCTTACAAAAGACATTTTTAATGTTAATGATATTTTTTAACTGCATAAATAAAGGTTATATAAAAGTCACTGCCAAAAACTGATTGCGGCTTCTACCTTGTTACACGAATGTTGTTTGTGGCTCGATATGACTTTATGTCATCCATGAGGGATGCATTTAATATATGTTTCACATATTATAGCCCAACAAGTTACTTATAGCAGTTTAAATACGAGCAATCAGTTTTTGGCAAATACCGGAAATCACTTTTTGGCAGACAATCACTTTTTGGCACAACACCGGCTCCTTATCGCGAGCCGTCACGTGGGGTTTTTTTTTCTTTCTCTCAGCTTCTCTCTCGCACTTTTTTTCTGCTTCACTCAGCACGGGAGCCTTGTGCTTTACGCTGGGCAGAGGGGGGGAGGGGCGGTAGTTACACTCAGTAGCACAGGAACAGAGCCGGAGGGAGAGAAAGAGAGCCAGGGACAACAACGTCACATTAGATAGGTATAGTAATCATCCACAACTATTTTCAGTTGCAGATGATAAAGGATTCAGAAAGTTTATTCATGCAGGTCCATATGACAGAGAATATGCATCTTCTTTTTGTTTTCATATTTTAATTTATATTTAATTGTGTTGTGGTTTGCAGTGTTTTGTGTTGTTTCACTTTAAATTTGTAAAAGGAAAAAGCTGAAAATTTAAATAGTTAAAAGTTGAAATGTGAATAGTTGATTTTTGTATTATATGATTTATTTATTACATTTTATGTGGAGTGAATAAATAAAAGTATATTTACGGTGGCCCCTAGAGACAAAGAACATACAAACTTCAAATCACGTACAAACTCCAAAACACGTACAGACTCCGAAGCCCATAAAAACTCAAAACACGTACAAAAGACAACAGAAGTGCTCCAGAATGCTAGGGCGCAGTGTTGAGCTTTTGTTACCTAGTGGCTACACAAGCCAGCAAGTACCAACGACCGTATTTGGTGTGTGGTAGTAACAGGTAAATGAACATTTTTTTAAATTATTTGAATGTATAGTGCCTGTGTATAAATACACAAACAATACACACATGCTTTCAATTGTGTAATTTAAGTGATCTAGTAGCTCTGCTTTGGAAGTTCAGTTCATGCTAGAAATGTGTTTTGGAGTTTGTACGTGTTTTGTCTCTAGGGGCCACCGCATATATCTATATATATATATATATATAAACATATATAAATAAAACCACTTTTTTTTACGTTAGTAATTCCTTTTGTGCATGATTTTATATTATTGTTAATAATAAATTAATTAAAGCAACAAAACAACCTGAAGAGCCGGTTCGGAGCCGAAAGAGCCGGCTCTTTTTAGTGAGCCGAACTGAAAGAGCCGGAAATCCCATCACTAGTTACTTGAGCTGTTATCCCATTCAGCTCTCACCCTGAAATAATTTTATCTGTCAGCCTCACCCATCAAACTCAGGGGGCGGGGTTAACGCTGTCACAGCAGCTTCTCTAACATCTGATTGGTTGCCTTGTAAAGTAAGTCAAGACAGGTCGAGATAATCGATTGCTGGTGTGGACTTGGGGCTGCCAGGTATCCCAGAATGCATTTCAAATCACAGGTAGCAATAGTGGTGGCCTAAAGTTTTAAAATATCCAATTTTTCTGTCACCGAATACACTTTTAATATTGTTTTAGCCACAAACGTAGTGGCGTAATCTTCACGTTTGGTCAGTTTGTCAACATAGAACATGTTTGCATAAGTGCTCCGATGTTTTCGGAGATGTCACTAGCTCTGCTGACAAAGTGTGCCGAGCTCACATCCCCGGTGTTCCATCTGAACTGTTTTTTTTTTTAAAAAATATACGTTAACCGGCTTGCTTAAATATTCCACTGTCCGTGTTCCACATGTTGCATTCGCAGATTCTCATTTTCACCGAACAATCATCTCTTTCCGCCTGGTCTTGTGTCTCTGTAACATAAATAACGAGCTTAAGAACTTTTTCTCAGGACACCAGCGATCAGCTCAACGGGCCCTCAGTTTACCTGCATACCTATCAGCTGTTTAACACCTGCTGTTAATTCAAGTTACATGCCCACCTTACCTGGTGATAGTCACAGTTTAACTGGGCAGCCGGTGCTCCATATAACGGAATGTCAGCGCATTATTCTGCACCAGATAAGTAAATATGGTTTGTTTCCTAAGCGCAGAGCTGCTGGCTCTTGTTTCCCTACAGAGCACTTTATAGGCAAACCCACTTTATCAGCGGCTGATATCCAGTCACCAGCACACAGCTTTGAAACCTCTGCTGAGTTTTAGCTCTCAGTTGAGTTTAAACAGGTTTTAAGCCTGCAAGGCGTGATTGTAGATGCCGTACAGGTGAGTATTTCTCACCTGCAGTGGCATCGCAGGCCACGCCCCGTCACAATAATAGAGCATTTTCTATTTTATTATAAACTTTGTCTTAATTATGTCCTGGGTTTTAACTATTTAATAATAAAAAGGAAACACAAAAAACACTGAAGGTCATGAAAATTAATTGAGATTTAGCAATTCAATAACACACCCACCTTATTTATTGAAAAGTATTGGTATTGGTATCGGCGATACAGGTCCGTATTTACTTGGTATCAGCTCGATACCAAAATATGCAGTATCGCACCCCACTACGGAGCATTACGGCTATCGTAGTCAGGAGCCTCCGGAGTAATCTGGGTCCAAAACTCCGTCTGTTTCAGGTCCCAAAGTCAAACGAACACTGCAGCATCACTGAGAGTTAAAAACCATCTAAATTCTTTAAACTTTAATAAAATGATCACCGTTGCTGCTTTACCAGGTGTAACAATTAAGTTTAACAGGCCAGGCATCCATGAAAACAGAATTTATTAAATTTAACGGAGTAAGAAGTTAGCAGGAAGTTAGCTCGCTAGTTTCCACCTAAACATGAAATACCATATTCAGACTGAGAGATTTTGGAAAAAATTAAAACGTACAGCCCTGATATCACTTCCAACATAAATGAAGACAGAAAACTAAACACCAGTGATGTTTGTAGGGTTACTGAAGTTGGTCTAGCTGGTATATAATGATGTGCTAGGTGATCGCTAGCGACCCAGCTAAACAGTAAAGCTGGAGGATGAACGCTAACTTTTTTCCAAGTTCCAAGGGTTCCCGATAGTTAGGGACAAATGCAGTTGCATGGTAAGATGCTGTAAACAGACCAAACTTCAGTCGGGAGAACAACTGAGATAAGCCATCCACAATACGAGGTTACTGCAACAACATTCCCATGTTGTTGCAGTATTAATATACTGCAACAACATGGGAATAGAGCAGCTGCAAGAGAATTCAACATTAATGAATCAATAGGGCGGAAGTGGAGGAAGCAAGAAGAATGAGTTGAGTAAAGTTTGACTTATCTGATTGTTTTGTTTCGCTTAATGTGCCTTATAGTCTGGTGTGCCTTATGGTACGAAAAATACGGTACGCATTACCATGGGTTTTTTTTGTTTTCCTGTCATGTCTAGTTCATTCATTCTGGAAGTACCGTATCCACTAGGTCACTGACTCTGGGAGAGCGCAATAGTTATCAGTAGTGTAGGAGAGAAAGGGACAGGTAAAACACAGAATAGTGTATTTTGCCAATTATGTAACTGTTATACCTAAAAGAAAAAAAATATCTCTGTTTTGATAATGTGGTTTCAAGATCTAATATTTGTGATAGAGATGGACCGATCCGATATTACGTATCCGTCCGATACTGACCTAAATTACTGGATCGGATATCGGAAATTTCCGATTGAAATTTCATTTCAAAAGACTACCCGACCGAACCCTTGATAAAAGCGTGGTTTTGTTTGCATACAACAGACGCACTTCAACCTTACGGTACCATCTAAATCCAAAACATGTTGCAGCGAGCACAGAAACTGTGGGAGCTGTTAGTGCTAGCAGTCCCAGTTCAAGTACCAACAAAAATTGTCAGCAGCCCAAACTTAATGAAATGACTGGCTTCAGGACCAAAATTAGTAAGTCAACATCGGACAAACTTACAAATTCTCTTGCAAAATGGATTGTTCTGGATCCGTGGTTCTTAAACTGTGGAATGCTACCACTGGTGGTACATGGGCTCACTCTAGTGGTACGCAGGAAGTATCCCCCCAAAAATGTAAGTTTAAATAATATACGATGTTCTGATTGAGGTATTTCTGAAAAATTAAAACCTACAGCTCTGCTATCATTTCCGATACAAATGAAGACAGAGGATGGAGGATGAACACTAACTTTCTTCCACTTGATAAAAGTTAACGCGAGGGTTCCCGATGGTTAGGGACAAATGCAATCGCATGTCGGGATGATGTAAAGGGACCAAACTTCAGCCAGGAGAACATCTGAGGCAATCCATCCACAATGCGAGGTTAGTCATTAATATACTGCTGCATGGGCTGGGCTGTAGTTACATCGTAAGGTTTTAAAAACTGAGCTTTAAAATAAACAGTAGTAATAAAAACTAAGAGAGGCCGACAGTGATCACTGCCTTTTTTTAGGGGCTTGTTCATATTAAATAGATCATTAAACAGATTTAATGTAGTATAGTTATTATTATCACTTGTCACATCTGGTTTATGACATTAAAATAAATAACATACATATAAGAAATAAATTTGTCTTGTGTAAACTGTATATGGTGTTTATACTTTAATGTCGGTCATAAGGGTGGTACTTTAAGAGCCATATATTTTATGAGGTGGTAATTAATGTGAAAACTTTGAGATCACTATCAGTGGTAGAAGATTGGGTGTTAGAAAATATGCTACAGTTAGCATCAGGTGATCCAACTTTCCAGCTGCCGTGCCAAAGGACAATTTCAAGTAAAAATTCAACAGCTTTATGACACTGAAAAGCAAGCAAAATTAGATGCATTACAGACAACACTGCTAATATGGAGGAACGACACCAGGAGCAAACAGACTGGGGTAACAGAAAGAGCCACTCATACAGGATGTTTCCACACAGTGGAATTCAACGCGGGATAGGGTTTCTCGTCTACTAAAGAATCAAGAGGCGGTTTTTGCTGCTTTAGACAAACAAAAGCACAAGCTAGTCATTCTAACTCCATCAGAGCTGATAAAACTCCAAAAGCTGGCGACTGTCCTTGAGCCATGCAGGTAAATAAAGCTATTTTTTAAGTTATTGTTACTGTTTCTTCAAAACAGTAACAACATTAGAGCACTTTTGCAAATATGTGATGTCTGGATAAATCGAACAGATATTTGAAGTTTACACAGCACCATTCTCACATGAAAATATTTTAAAAGTTTATTTTGTGACCCAGAAAGAGTAATATTTCAAACTCCGCCACTCTGTGTTCCTCCGCGACTGCCTCGTTTGAGTTTTGGACGAAATGGATTCTGGGATATTGCATTTTGTCATTTTGAGCTGATTGGAGACCAAAACAGCCAATCAGATTTTTTTTGCATCCAAGTCTGTGATTGGCTGGTTTTGTGGCACAAATATAACGGTGTACAGAAAGAGTTGAGCGCGCACAGGCAGAAATGTTGAGCGCAAGCAACACATTGCGAGCGAGCGCAAATGCAAAAACTGAGCGAGAGGGGCTGCTATTGTGTGTGTGTATGGATAATAGCAAACACTGAAATACATTTTTTGCACACAGCAAAAGTACTTCCTAACTGCCCAATGAACCTCTTGACATCAACTATGAAACAATTCGTTTTTTGGTGAATGGATCATGAAGTAGTTTGTTGGCGCAGTTATAAATTACATTTACATACAGGACAAAAGAGTGCAAGATAAGTATACCACTAGAAATTTGGACTTGAGTAATGTTGTCAATTACTTTGCTGAGTGCAAAGCCAGAAAGATGACATTCAGATTCAACAATAGTTTGTATTTTTTGGAAGGACTGATGTATGTAGGATATATCGAGAAGCTGGTCCATTAGAAATAGTTATTGAATGAGGAATTCTATTCATTAGTGTGCTGGTTTGGTACAGTGACCACAGTGAAGACCTGAAGTTAATGGACTTCACCCGACTTCCGTTTGAGATTGCTGTTCATGGCACCGGAATGATACAGTTAATACTGTTGATTATTCCTGTACTATACAATTTTTGCATTTACACAGTGTGTGTCTGTGTGAGAGAGAGACAGAGTGAGAGAGTGAGATAGTGTGTATACTCGGGTACAAGTTGGTGGGAACGATAACCACTGTTTTTGTCTGCTAGAGTGGGATTTTCACTGCATATTCTGCACCAAAACTCTGTGCGTTCATCATTTGTTTGAAGCCAGCTCACCTCCTGCAACCAGTTTTCCGAGAGTACGCGCTTCTTTTGCAGTTCAGACTCCTTCTGACATTTCTTTGGAGGTGGAGGAACACCAAAGTAATTGCGTAAAGGAGCTTACTTCTTCGACATCTTTAAGAGTTCTAAACAAATGTCTGTCCTCCTCCTGAAAATCTTATGTATGCAAACAGGCGTTGCAACTTCTTATCTTGTGCGCGTCTTTTATTTTGACAGCAGATGCTTATGTGCACCCCTGGTCATATTGTAAATCCAAACACATGATCAAATAAGCCCAACAGATTAGTATTTTTGTCTGCTGTTGATTTATTTTTTATGAGCTAGTGATGCAATACTTGTCTACACATATCCACAGGTGACAGCACATGATGCTTATTCTGAAACAACTGTGGGAAGGCTGGGCAGGATCTTGGTCCAGAAATTCACGTAAGGCATCCTCATTTTCTGTTGCACGTAGTTGTTGTTCATATCAGAATGGATCTCCAGGAACTGTGGTGCACTTCTGGTGAACGTTGGCCATTTAACAGGCACGCTTGAGCCTCCGTTATTGGGATCTCTGTGGACATAAAAAGAAAAAAGTAAAACATAAATACAGCAGCTTAATTTATATTTCAATACTTGATTTAGTTGCTTGGTTTCTGTGATACTCTGACAATCGTTTGTGTCTACAGAATTATACCCAGTTTTGGCAAAGTTGGTCCAGTAGGAGATCATGGCGCCGGAGACACGGCGATGGCTTGGCCAGTATCCAAGTGGTGTGGTGAAGGGCTTTCCAAACACGTACTGCAGGTCGTCAGCGTGGTCAGCTCCCATCCAGCTTGGGTAGGGCATGATAAGACCTCCCATACGGTTGGGCTCAGAGAAGAGGTAGGAGTAGGTGCGCCCAGTTCTTTAATGAGAGGGGTAAAAAAAACATTGATGTGACAATAACTACACCACTGACAAAAACAATTAGATTTTCATTTCTGTAATTATTTATATGAATGAAATTTTACTGAGACCACTATTATCTCATTAAACTGTGACATCTGTATTGCAAGATAATATTCTCACGTGGCATGGTCAGCATGTAGATAAAGGGCAGCCTGTGTAGGAACCAGGAAGATGTAGTCCGTTCCTACTCCCACAATGGTTTTCTTGATGGTCTTCTGGCTGGGATTGCTTCCCCAGTTTGAAGTATAGGTGGAGTAGGCATTGCTCAGACCAACTGCGCCCTTCTCCTTTGTGTACGCTCCCAAGAGCCTCCTCACATCGTCACTGAAATCCGAAAGTGAGGATTAAGGTCTGATAAAACACCTTACTGTCACCTAAGGTTTGATATAGTGTTACATCCATGTTGGCATTGTTATTGTTTCAACTGATCAAATGGCTCAAACTCACATAGGGGTGCTAATTAGATCCGAATTGATTGACGGAACATCTAAAGCAGTGAAAATATGCCCGTCCATGTCATTGACCCCAGCAATGTAATCAATTTCAGCTGCATTGTGGAACAAGTGGGAAGGATCTTCTGGCAAGAAGTCCCCATCAATCACAGGAGACAGGACCAGGTTGAAGACAATGGGGTCTGAGAAATGCAGACAATTAGAACATGTACTATATGCAGAACAAACTTTGTTTTATATATACTGTGTTAGTCAGCATATAGTTTAAACTATTGGATTTGCTTGTATCCCATTGAACTTTGTGAGCAATCTTGTCAGAAAAGCTTTCATCGTGTCTAAAATGAGAATGTAAAGTAGGCTGTGTGGAATGTAATCCTTACTATCGGGTGAAGCGGACAAACTGATAGTGCCTGCCAGTGTTAGGGCTTCAGGATCAGCCATCTTCAAACAGGCAGCCATTCTGTTATCAATTGGGCACTTGACCTTCTGAGCAACCTGCAGAGTGGGTGTAAATTAATAATTATGTGCTATTGTTAAAGCTGTTTACACAGATTTCGTATTCCTATTATTTGTTCTGAAAGAGTGATTATATCCAGAGAAGCTGCTATATACCTCCTCAGCAAACTTGCGAGGGTTCTTGTTGATTCCCCAGGGGCAAAGTGCCACTCCACTCTGGGAGATGGCTCTCCTGATGATGCCTTTATTGTGGGGAGTGAGAGTCTGTGGGTGGAAGGTTAGGAAGAATACATTGTTTGATCTTGTGCAACAACTTTATGGTTTCCAGTGCAAATAGAAAGCCAACAATTGTAACCACTGTAGCAGATGGGTGAGAACCAGGTCTAGGTCAACATAAATTACTAAAATTGATCTGTTGACTGTGATGTTGCTGTACTGCTTACAGTGTTTTTATTTTAGCAAACAAGTTTGTGCAGGAATTCTCTTCTTCAGTTCCTTGCAAACTAAGTTGCCAGTGTGAGTTTATAGCTCAAAACTCTATAATCTTGTCCAAATATGGTCACTGGTTCTAACAACCAAAGATTTTGATATATGTGTGTATATATACATATCTGTGGAAATGTATTTTCACCTGGAAGCTAACACTAGCTCCACCTGCAGATTCCCCAAAGATGGTGATGTTGCCAGGGTCGCCTCCAAATGAGCGGATGTTTCTGTGTACCCAAGCAATGGCAGCCTGCTGATCCCACAAACCGTAGTTTCCTTAGGATCAAATATATTTCAGCTTATGAGAAGAATCACTGCTTTAATGGAAGTATTTTTATAAATGGCAACCTAGCATGTACCAGGCTCTGTAAAGTGTGTGTAACTTACCAGGCAAGCCAGAGTCTCCACTGCTCAGGAAGCCCAGTGTTCCCACACGGTACCCCAACGTCACTACAATAACATTCCCTCTGTCTGCAATCTCCTGTCCGCTGTACAGGTAATTATCCAGGAAGTTTGCACCCATGGAGCCTCCAACCAGGAAGCCTCCTCCATAGATCCAAACCATGACAGGGAGATCGGCAGATACTAGAGGACAAAGTTAGTGAAATTTAGTCTTTGTCTAATTTACATTAAAAAATAAACAAATAACCTAGGGCTGGGCAAGTTAATGTGTTATTATCACATCAACGCATTCATTGATTAATAACGACAATTATTTTATTTTGAAGGTCCATGCTAACTGCCTCGGAACATAAAAAGCCACGGGTCACAGGAGGGATGGGATGTTGATCTGTGCAGGCTTGAAATGGGTGACATTATGCATCTCAACCAATGAGATCATTTATGGTGGGCTTGACAGTACTGCAGGGCAGAGTTGATAGAACTAAAGTTATTTGTAAGAGCTGCAAAGTTGAGTTTTCTTATCATCGGAGTACAGTGGTCTCTCGCTATAACGCGGTTCACCTTTTGCAGCCTCGCTGTTTCACGGATTATTTTTTGTGTGTGCAATTTTGCGTCCTTTTTTTCCCCTGCCCATTGTATTCTGCATTCTCATTGACTGTAGACCATTGTCAATCAATCTCATGTCTCCTGTACAGTACAGAATGTGTTCAGCTTGTCAAATTAACATAAATCTTCGATCGCTAGCAGTGTGACTCTTACGTGCTGTACTGTGTGTTTGTAAGTTATCTCCCCAACAAACACAACAGTGTCGACAAAACCTTTTGCACCGTCAAAGGCACCTGTGGTAGCACCCAAAAGGCACAGGAAGATGCTAACCACCGCACAAAAAGTTGGACTTCTGGATATGCTAAGGGAAGGTAGAAGTTACTGTATTTTTTGGACCATAAGGCACACCGGATTATAAGGTGCATTAAACAGGGTTTGATCTTTGGTTTCATTCTATAATACTTGATTTATTTTTCTACGAAGGTTTGAACTTTGAGAGTGTCTAAACAAGAGAGAAAAGTGTGAAAATGTTCACGTCTGTCTGAGAAAAGTGTATAAAGTGTGTAGTGAGGGGTTTTACAGCCTTAAAACATCTATAATAACTAAAAAATAAAGCTGACTACTTCATGGATTTCACCTATCGCTGGTTATTTTTAGAGCATAACTTGCACGATAAACGAGGGACCACTGTACTTCAAGTCTGAAGTATCACTTAAATGCATTACACGCTATTGATGCCAGCAAAACACCCACTCAAACAAACAGTGGCAGGAGGATCGGCAGACCACATTGGATGCAGCTTGTAGGAGAAGTATAGTTAAACAAAAGCAGGAGAAGCTAACAATCGCCATAACAAAGTGGCTAGCTACAAACTGCAAGTCAATTATTATCGTGGAAGATGTCGGTCTGAGGAACGTTCTTAGAACTGCAACAAATGATGGCATGTATGAGCCTCCCTCAAGACACACCAGAATTCACAAGCTGTACAAAAAGGAGAGCACTATGAAAGCAACCGTGTCATTATGTGCACTAGCTGTTGTTCCCTCTGGAATCTAGTGGATGTCACTAGGTAACCATAATTACCTGAGAGTTGCAGTACATTATATCGATGAACAGTGGGAGCTGTGTTTGCATGCTCTGACTGCAGCGAAAACAGAAGAGAGTGCCAAAGAGTAAGAAAATTTCAATTTAGAGGAATAGATAAATGCAGTAAATTTTGTCAACTCAATCTAGATTACTGAAGGTGTTTTTTTGTTGTTTTTTTTTTTTTTTGGGGGGGGGGGGGGGGTTGTTTGACTGAGATTCTCCACCAGAAATCAAGAACAAACAACAGACTTCACAGAATAAAAGTCCTTTGACCGTTTGACAGTAGAGTCATTCCATGAAAATGGCACAATTTGAGTCCCTCTCACCTCTTATGGCGTATTTCATCTATTTGGTCGCCAAACTTTCAATTTAAACAGCTTTACATATATATTAAAATGTACCCTTTAATACAGTGTAAAAAAATGAACTAATTTTTTATCTTTTTATGGGAAATAATACAGTTTTTTCATTTGACACCACCTATTTTGTCATGTCCCTCATGGCCTTGATGAAAGTTTACATTGAAAATACCAAATAAAACTTTTTAAAAAGTCAATAAACTTTGATATCAACCTAAACATCTATTTGTGCTCTTTTGTTGTTAATATTTGTTTTTTTCAAATGTAATTGTTAATTATTCATTAAAATCACAATTATTTCTGTACCTGAGTAACCCCTCAACCCCGTTACACAAATGATCCCACCCCCATAAATACAATGGTGTGATCCAGAATTCCATATACATCAGGAAGTGACATCACTGAAGTCTTTTGGACAACAGGACCACAGAGACAGGCAAGTTGCTCCCATCTTTTCCTTTATTTTAGTCATTTATCTTGTGATATTGTGGTCGTCAACCTCAATGACTCAACACCATAACATGAAAAAAAGATAGAAAACTATTACTTATGAAAACGTTTTTTGTTAGTTCATGAATATATGGTGATTTTGAATTTCATGCATGCCATGTGCTCTCTGTCTGGTATTCACTATATTGAGCAGCGGCCAGTTTGTGCAAAAATCTCAACCCCGTCACACTCAACCCTGTTATGTTTTTGATTGTAACGGGGTTGTGAGATTGTGATGGGGTTGAGATTTTAATACTTTGGTTGTTAAGTTATCCAATTATTTAAATTAATTATTATTATATTCAATCACCATTCTTATACTGCATGCATGCTGAATGTGATTTATGTTCCATGTTAAGGATGCAAGTAAGATGGCACCAACAACAGCAGCAGAAAGGCAAAGGAAGTATCGGGAACGCCTTAAAGCTGATCCTGAAAGAAGGGAGAGATACCTGCAGAGTAAGTGTGAGAGATGGAGAAAGAATGTAGAGGCAGGGAAGAAGAAAGCAATTAATGAACTGAGTAAAAGAGAACAGCATAAGAAAAGAAAAATGTGGAGAGCAGCTTACCATAGGAGCAAGGAGAGGAAAGAAGTGCTCAAGAACATTAGCACTCCTCCACAGAGTCCTGATCAGGGAGATCACCCAGAGCAGCCTTCACAGCCAAGATCTTCAAGGTTAGGGCAATGGGTAGTTAACAGTGTTATAGTGAAAATGTCATTTTATGTCACTTTCACAATGTCATTTTAGAAACAGGGAGGGCAGGAGGAAACGGCATAATTTTCCACACCCAAATCAACTTTTATTGCTTTATTTTATAGGCAACGTCTGGTGGCTCGGAAAAAGTACAGAACAGAAAAAAATAAACTCAAGAGGCAAATAGCGGAACTCCAGGAAAAACTTGAAAAAGAAAGAAAAAGCAAAGAAAAATACAAAAAAAGGTGCCAACGTTCAAAGAAATTTTCGGATTCCCCACAGTCGAAAATAACACGACTCACTTCAAATTGCTTCGTTAACCCCCAAATAAAAAAAACCTTACTTTTCCATGAATCACTCATTGAAGATATTAGGAATAAATACAAAAAAGCCACCAAGGACAGAGAAAGGCAACTGATTGCCAAAGTTGCGACAGGGAGAATTATAAAAAAATACAGGTTGCAAAAGTTTGCAAGTGACTCCCTCGGGTTTTCAAACAAGAATTTTAGACATCATGACAGTCTTAATTTTGAAAGAAAGATGACCAGCAGGTTCACTGAAGACTTCAAAAAAAGAATCAAGGCGTTCTATCTCAGGGATGACGTGAGTAGAATGACCACAGGAACCAAACAAACACTCACAAAGGACAAATTAAAAATGCAGAAGAGGTTCCTGATGGACACGATAGAAAATATCCACAGAAGGTTTTTGGCAGAAAACCCAGACCAGATGATATCCTATTCCCTTTTCTGTCATCTTCGCCCCTTTTGGGTTGTGAATCCAACACTCTCTGAACGTGACACATGCATGTGTAAGTTGCATGAAAATCTCAGCTTTCTGGCAGTGAAGCTCCGTCAGTTGAAACTCATTGAGACTGCCAACATTGAAGAGTTGATAGAGAAGGTTTGCTGCAACTCATCCAGCAAGAGTTGTATGTATGGAGAGTGTGCCCATTGCAAGGACAAAACTGTCCACATCACAAGTGCATACAACAGCACCGCAACCACATCATTTACCCAGTGGGTGATAGAGGAAAAGGAGATAGACAAAAAGGGAGAAAAGGCAACTGTCAAGGTGACAGTCAAGAAATCTGTGGAGGGCACACAAGAGGACCTCATTGAGCTCTTCCAGAGCTTTGTAAAGAAATTTAAAATGCATCACTGTAATATCAAGCAGCAGTATGCCTTCTGCCGTGAGCTGAAGAACAACATGTCAGGGGACGAGGCTTTGATACATGTTGACTTCTAAGAAAACTACAGCTGTAAATACAGTTCTCAAGTTCAGGCGGTCCACTTTGGGGCTTCACATCAGCAGGCCACCCTTCATACTGGTGTGTTGTATGTTGGTGGACTCTCAGAGCCTGTGAGCTTTAGCACCATCTCTCCCAGTAGACATAAAGGCCCTCCAGCAATATGGCAGCACCTAAATCCTGTGCTAGATTACCTTCAAGGCCAACATCCACAAGTGTCTGTGCTGCACTTTTTAAGCGACGGACCCTGTATGCAATACAAACAACGAGGAAACTTCTACCTTTTCACTACAGAACTGGACAGAAGAGGATTCAAGGCTGGTTCTTGGAATTTTTTTGAGGCAAGTGCTGCAACACCAAGTGTTTCACTTTTGGCCAGAAGATAGAAACGGCTGTATCACAGACAGGCAGTCGGGGGAATCCAGAAAAAGAAATCCAGTGGGAAAGTCCAGAGCTGATTGGTAAATGGTGTATTCTCAGATATGATGATGATTTATATCCAGATATCATTCTAAACATACAAACAACACAAGTCCAGGTCAAATGCATGCATCGTGTTGGGTTAAACCGATTCTTCTGGCCGCATAAGGATGATATCCTCTGGTACCTGTTTGATGATGTCCTTGAACTCATTCCACCCCCACGGGCTGTGACAAAGCGCCATGTGGAAGTCTTGAAAGAGGTGTGGAACCGACTCACAAGATGAATTCATAAAACAACCGTCACATTCATGATTATATACAGACACACTGATGCAGGCACACACATGCAAAAACACTCTGACATGGACACAGGCACTGATACAGACAGACACATTGAAATCGTTAACTGATTATTATTGTTATTAGTTCAACCAGTTCATCAAGTTTAATTGTATGTTATCGGAGCAAGGATGAGGTGACTTTTAGCACACCTCATGAGGCTCTCTTATGCCTAGACACACACACACACACACACACACGCATTATGTTACATTTGAGCAATTCACTTCACAATGTTTGCTAGTTGTTAATGTGCTGTTGTGGTTGTTTTTACTTGAGATTAATAAAACTTGATTCTACGGTAATTTGTATCTGGTGTCCTTCCTATGGTTACAAAGTGAGATATAATGCTAATGGAAAGCCCTGTACATTGAATTTAAGAGTAAACAACTGTTTATATGTAAAGCTGTATTTGTCTCTTCAACCCTGTTACCATCTTCAACCCTGTTATGCTAGTCTCAACCCCGTCACACCTACATTTTCATATATAATTTTCTTAAAATGTTGAAAAAATAATTTAATGTTTGCTGATTTCTGTCTAAAATATTGAGCGCTATCATCTGATCATTGATTTAGATTACAATTCTTAGTTAAACTAAATTTTTGATGAAAAATGAAAAGATTGCTTTCACTCATTAGTTACATTTCAGGATTTAAAAGGGTAAAAATGTGTGATTTTATGTCATTTTTCTATGTAAAATTATTGAATTAGTATGGGGGACATCTAACTAATGTAAACATATTGATTTCTTTAGAAATACATTTTATGATAATATTCAGAGAGCCTCCAAAATGTCCATAACAGGGTTGAAGAATTACAGTCACTACATCTTAAAAATATGATCAATAATAAAAGAAAACTAATGCCTGAGATGGGAAAATACATTTTTCTGATAGTTAAATATATCCTTAATGATGTGGGATATACATATAAATAATACATTTTGGTAAAAAATGTGAAAATATCCAAGTCCAATTTTAGCTATTCTCGTGGAATGACTCAGTAAATGATCTTGAACATCTCCCTGACAACAGAAAATGTTTATGGTGGTACCTGAAAAAAATCAACATATTTATAAATGTTAACTTGCTGTTGATCAAAAGGTGCCTGTTATAAAGTTATGCTCGTGATTCTATGTTGGATCTGATTAGATTCATGTTTATGTTGAGATCGACAAGAAGTGTTTTAACTACTACTGTGTTACGGAAATAGTGCTGTTAAAAAGCACCTTATTTCTTCAAAGACGTTGCTAACTGATAGCAACGTTGCTAACTCATATAGCAAATCCGCTATATGAGATGTGCACTTCTCATATAGCAGTGCTATGGGTGCCGGTTTAGCTCAGTGGGTGAGCAGGTGTATGGCTGGAAAGCAGTGGGCCTGGGTTTGAGTCCGACCTGTGGCCTTTTCCTGCGGGTTCTCGCAGAGAATCATGCAATTCATGCGATCACAATTTTAAAAATTTAATCGTTGCCCAGCACTAAAATAAACTTTTGTGCATTTCTGTTTTTACCTGAGCTGCCATGAGGAACCCAGATGTTAAGGTACAGGCAGTCTGTACTGCCGATGGAATCGGTCATCACAAGGTTCAACTGAAGGCATCTGGGCTTGTAGTCTTTGGCCTGTAGAATACCTGACCAGAAACACATTAAAAGAGTTGAATATTACATTTGAAAAAATATCAGGATACATTATGTATGTTACTTCACACAGTGCAGGTCTTAGCTTGCCTACCTTTGCAAGTAGTAAAAGTAATTTTCTATTGACTGATTAAAGTTAACAGGAGACATACAGAAAACGCTGCTGAGAGTTTCAGAGATAACAGCTACAGACTGATGAGAAACTCAATCAGTCTACCTACCATCCCAACCACGGTGAGGCCTTGGTTTCTCAAATGTTCCAGGAGGATCAGCAAAGGGAATCCCCAAGAAGATATCCATGGATCGGCCTGATCCCAGTTTCTTCGATTTTCCCTCAACCTTCCCTCCCTCGGTCTTCACCACACCAAGCTAAAGAGATAAAGCACAATGAGATTAAGGAAAAAAAATGTTCATACGTTTGTAGCTAAATAGTCTTTGCACAACAAGATGACAAAAAATCCTGTAAACATGAAAAATACATATTTTGTGTAACACTTACAGAGGCCCCAGAGGCCGTCTCTAGAAACAAAGCAACAGCAATCAAAATCCCCAGCGTCAGCATCATGAGTAACTGGCAGAATGGCACCGATTGTCACCCTGACTTTTATAAAGCGGACTCCTCCCCTGGACAACATCTGACCGGTGTGAAGTTTGTGGGCCTGATTTTCTCACAGTTACATAATATTTAACCACCTTGTGTACATTACACCTTCCCAAATACTTCCCGTGTATCATATCATTATATCATTAATTTCCATATTTTCGAGAAGGAAAATAAGTTGTTTTAGACTCAGTGAGAAGAGAGACAAATTTAGCCAAATGTTCATGTAAGTTGCCTAATGTGTAAGAATGACCACAGGTCAGGATGTATTTTGAAATATTTCACGCAGACAAATAATGACAGTCTGATTCTGGACATGCAAAGAAGGCTACTAGTATTATGTTTGGCATCTCATTTTTTAATTTAGTGAATTACTTTCAATATAGAGAGCTGGTTTAAAAAAACACACAAACAAAACAGACAGAGATTGTGTTACAGTCCTGACCAGAGCCTTCGTAAGACATTCAAGTGATTAATCTTTCACGTGTGACTTTGAGTTTTCCCCCTTTCCCCCCCACTATTTATCAGGAAACCATCCTCTATTGAGTTTACACAGCTGTCAGACTGTGCACAGAGTCACACTCCTCTAGCCAATCTGAAAAGTTAACCATTATGTTTTGAATGCTTCAAAACTGAGCTGTAAATACCTTTATTGTAGCCTACAATTAATAACTATTTCTTACTATAAAGTGCAAATTTGCAGAGTCAGCGTGATCTCTTATGTGCTTTTCCACGGCTACTGATTTTATCTGTGACATAATCTATACACCTATACAGACATGGGTCCATGCATATGCAGCAACAGTGTCTGCATGTGCATGACACTCACCTGCCACATATCTAGTCAGCCAATCACATGACAGCAACTACTGCATTTAGGGATGTAAGCATGGTCCAGATGACGTGCTGACCCCCAAATGGCAAAGAAAAGCAATTTAAGTGACTTTGAATGTGACTTGGTTGCTGATGCTAGTCTGTGTATTTCAGAAACTGCTGATCTACTGGGAGTTTCCCTCACAATCATCTCTAGGGTTCAAAGGGCATGGTCTGAAAATGAGAAAATGACCAGTGAGCAGTAGTTCTCTGGGTGAAAAATGCCTTGTTGATGTCAAACATCAGAGGAGTTGACTTTTAGGTTTGTTAGGTATGAAGCTATCATTAGCTTACTAGCCCTGGCATCTCCACATATATATTTTTAGAGTTTCAGGTGTAAATTCAAATAGATCAAATAAAACTAAGACAACCATATTTGTCTCTGCTATGCTAATTTTTAATGAACTAGCACTGATACTTTTAGATCAACATGTCTGCACATGTCCACAGCGGATAGCACATGCTCCTTCTTCAGAGCCCACTGTGGGAAGGCTGTGCAGGATGCTGGTCCAGAAATGCACATAACACAGCCTCATTTCCTGCCTTATGTAGTTCCGGTTCATGTCAGAATTGATCTCCAGGAACATGTCACCACTTGTTGGTATCTCTGTTAACATAACCAAAAAATGAAAACGTTACTGGTGTGTTTTAAATTTATATTACAATAACTGATTCAGTTGATGGATTTCTGTGACACGCCTATCTATTGTGTCTGCAGTTATACCCAGTTTTGGTGAAATCGGCCCAGTGGGAGATCAAGTAGTCAGAGAAATGGGAATGGCTTTGCCAGTATAAAAGTGGTGAGCTGAAGGGCTTTCCGAACACGTACTGCAGGTTGTCAGCATGGTTAGCTCGAAAATTTTATGCAGAAGTACTGATCAGTGTATAAGCTGAGATCCTATATTTAGAGCTTCGGATGGTCATATTGTAAATCCAAACACATGATCAAATAAACCCAACAGATTAGTATTTTTGTCTGCTATCCATTTATTTTTCATGAGCTAGTGATGCAATACTTGTCTACACATATCCACAGGTGACAGCACATGATGCTTATTCTGAAGCAACTGTGGGAAGGCTGGGCAGGATCCTGGTCCAGAAATTCACGTAAGGCATCCTCATTTTCTGTTGCACGTAGTTGTTGTTCATATCAGAATGGATCTCCAGGAACTGTGTTGCACTTCTGGTGAACGTTGGCCAGTTAACAGGCACGCTTGAACCTCCGTTATTGACCCTGTGCACGAGAAAATGCTAACTTCCTGGTTTGAGACCGGATGTGGGGTTGTACATTTCCGGTAGCTTTACTTTGCGGTCAATCGCTACTGCGAAGATATACTCCAAAATTGATGTCCAAAACTCGAAAACGGAAAGATCGCGTTAAGTTACAAAGAGGAGAAGGTGGAAACACTCACCACTGTTGTGTCATAAAAATCTAATGATCAATTTTGACGTTTAAAGAGTTTAGATCGATCAGTTGTTTACATCACTCAACACAAGCAGAACTGCATTACTGCATGCAGAAGACATTCAGAAGCACATCTCTGTATAGTGACTGGTCTTATGATTTAAACAGGCAAATGTTCAGCATTCAAACTACAGGTGAAGAATAGTCAAACCAGATGTTTCCCGTTATGTCGATATCAGCTAGTCAAGTACACACCTACACAGCATGTTAACAAACCTTGAAAAAAGCCACACAAAAAATGAATGATTGCTGGTAAGGGTTTCTATACATCAGTATTTATGAAGGGTATGTTGTGACTTACCTTCAAAATTACAGCGGTCCCTCGCTATAACGCGGTTTACCTTTCACCTCGCTGTTTCGCAGATTTTTTAGTGCAACTTTTTTGTTGCATGCTTTTTTTACGTCCTGATCGCTGCAGACGATCTCCTCCGTGACGTCTCTCCTGTACAGTACAGAATCGCTGCATCGATCGCTAGCAGTGTGACTCTAAAGTGCAGTACTGTATGTCCATGATGTCCACGAAACGTTTTGCACCGTCAAAAAATATAATTGGCTACTTGATTTCACCTATCACTGGTTATTTTTAGAACATAACACCCGCGATAAACGAGGGACAGCTGAGAAATATAACATTTGAATCCCTTTTCTCTTTTGCCCTGAGGCTCGGGGGAAAAATATCGACAAGTCGATGAACATCATTTACAGATATATTGGGTAAATGCCTGAGACATCTATAGAAATGTAAATCGCCGCTTTATTTATTCATTTGCTTAACTTGTTTTGGACCGTAAACAGGGCGCGAATAGGACACCGGAAACAAAGCTCCCCACAGGAGTTTCCGCACCGGAAGTAGCATATGCTAACGTGCATATAGTCAATAGGGATCTCTGTGGACATAAAAAGAAAAAAGTAAAACATAAATACAGCAGCTTAATTTATATTTCAATACTCGGTTTAGTTGCTTGGTTTCTGTGATACTCTGACAATCGTTTGTGTTTATAGAATTATACCCAGTTTTGGCAAAGTTGGTCCAGTAGGAGATCATGGCGCCGGAAACGCGGCGATGGCTTGGCCAGTATCCAAGTGGTGTGGTGAAGGGCTTTCCAAACACGTACTGCAGGTCGTCAGCGTGGTCAGCTCCCATCCACCTTTGATCTGTTGACTGTGATGTTGCTGTACTGCTTACAGTGTTTTTATTTTAGCAAACAAGTTTGTGCAGGAATTCTCTTCTTCAGTTCCTTGCAAACTAAGTTGCCAGTGTGAGTTTATAGCTCAAAACTCTATAATCTTGTCCAAATATGGTCACTGGTTCTAACAACCAAAGATTTTGATATATGTGTGTATATATACATATCTGTGGAAATGTATTTTCACCTGGAAGCTAACACTAGCTCCACCTGCAGATTCCCCAAAGATGGTGATGTTGCCAGGGTCGCCTCCAAATGAGCGGATGTTTCTGTGTACCCAAGCAATGGCAGCCTGCTGATCCCACAAACCGTAGTTTCCTGAGGATCAAATATATTTCAGCTCATGAGAAGAATCACTGCTTTAATGGAAGTATTTTTATAAATGGCAACCTAGCATGTACCAGGCTCTGTAAAGTGTGTGTAACTTACCAGGCAAGCCAGAGTCTCCACTGCTCAGGAAGCCCAGTGTTCCCACACGGTACCCCAACGTCACTACAATAACATTCCCTCTGTCTGCAATCTCCTGTCCGCTGTACAGGTAATTATCCAGGAAGTTTGCACCCATGGAGCCTCAAACCAGGAAGCCTCCTCCATAGATCCAAACCATGACAGGGAGATCGGCAGATACTAGAGGACAAAGTTAGTGAAAGTGCAGGTCTTAGCTTGCCTACCTTTGCAAGTAGTAGAAGTAATTTTCTATTGACTGATTAAAATTAACAGGAGACATACAGAAAAGGCTGCTGAGAGTTTCAGAGATAACAGCTACAGACTGATGAGAAAGTCACTTGGTCTACCTACCATCCCAACCACGGTGAGGCCTTGGTTTCTCAAATGTTCCATGAGGATCAGCAAAGGAAACCCCCAAGAAGATATCCATGGATCGGCCTGATCCCAGACTAATCGATTTTCCGTCAACCTTCCCTCCCTCGGTCTGCACCACACCAAGCTAAAGAGATAAAGCACAATGACATTAAGGGGAAAATGTTAACTAGTGAAAACATTAAGCTTTAGTAATTTTCTTTACCACATTGATTAAATTTACCACAAAATATGTAGATTTGCAAAATTTGACTCCACATATTTACAGCTTCAGGTGCAAATTCGAAAGTCAAGTCATCTTTATTTAGCACATTTAAAGCACATCAAGTGTCTGCCAAAGTGCTGAACAGAGGGATAATATAATCAAAAAGAAAGAATTAAAATAGATATGATGAAAACATTATAGAAACCCCTGAGAGTTGATCAAATAAAACTAAGACAACCATATTTTTCTCTAATATGTTTATTTTTCATGAACTAGCACTGATACTGATACTTTATTTAGATCTACATGCCTGCACATGTCTACAGTGAATAGTACATGCCCCATATTCAGAGGTGACTCTGGGAAGGCTGGGCAGGATGCTGGTCCAGAAATGCACATAACGCAGCCTCATTTCCTGCCTTATGTAATTCTGGTTCATGTCAGAATTGATCTCCAGGAACTTTTCACCACTTCTGGTGAATGTTGGCCAGGTAGCAGGCATGGCTGAATCTCCCTTGTTAGGATCTCTGTTGATCAGAGAAATTGAAAACATCACTGATGTGTTTTTAATTAGTATTACAATAAGTGATTCAGTTGTTTGATTTCTTTGACACAAAAATCTGTGTTTGCAGAATTATACCCAGTTTTGGCAAAGTTGGTCCAGTAGGAGATCAAGTAGTCAGAGACACGGCGATGGCTTGGCCAGTATACAAGTGGTGAGCTGAAGGGCTTTCCAAACACGTACTGCAGGTCGTCAGCGTGGTCAGCTCCCATCCAGCTTGGGTAGAGCAATAAAGGACCGCCCATACGGTTGGGCTCAGAGAAGAGGTAGGAGTAGGTGCGACCAGTTCTTTGATGAGACAAAAAGAACAGGAAAAGTAATGTGATGATAACTCCACCACTGCTAAAAAAAATATGTATTTTTATCTCGTAAGTAATTAATTAGATAAACTGTGACATCTGTATTTCAAGGTCACATTCTCACGTGGCATGGTCAGCATGAAGATAAAGGGCAGCCTGTGTAGGAACCAGGAAAATGTAGTCTGTTTCAATATCAACAATGGTTTTCTTGATGGTATCCCAGGTGGGAAAACTTCCCCAATTTGAGGTATACGTGGAGTAGGCATTGTTCAGGCCAGACTCACCCTTCTCCTTTGTTAAGGCAGCCAAAAGCATCCTCACATCGTTACTGCAATCAGAAAGAGAGTATTTTCCACTGAGAACTGATAAAATTCCTTACTGCCACCAAATCATGGTTTACCGTTTTCGATGTGTAAGTTGTTTGAAATTGTTTCATGATGCAATTCCAAATCACTCCAAAGCTGATCAAAGCACTCAAACTCACGTAGGGGTGACAACCAGATCAAGGTTGACTGATGGAACATCAAAATTGGTGAACATATGCCCGTCCATGTTGTTGACTCCAGCAATGTAATCAATTTCAGCTGCATTGTGGAACAAGTTGGAAGGATCGTCTGGCAAGAAGTCACCATCGATCACAGGGGCTATCTCCAGGTTCAACACAAGGGGCTCTAAGATATGCACACATCAGAAATCATTATATATATGCCAGAAATTGTGCAATAATTAGTATGAATGTAATTTGGTGGATAATTTAAGCAGAACTGTTTTCATCACGTCTAAATTAGGTTTGGTGGAACGTAGTCCTTACAATCATGTGAACTGAGCAAATTCACAGTTCCTGCCTTTGTTAGGGTCCCAGGATCAGTCATCTTCAGACAGGAAGCCATTCTGTTATCAGTTGGGCAGTTGACCTTCCGAGCAACCTGCAGAGTGGGTGCAAATGATCTGTAATTACCCCCATGTTCTATGCATATGTTTGTATTATTATTTCCTTATTTGATCAAAAAACAAAAGTGGTTATATGTAAAGAAGCTGCTATGTATCCTCAGCAAACCTACGAGGGTTTCTGTTGAGTCCCCAGGGGCAAAGTGCCACCCCACTCTGGGAGATGGCTCTCCTGATGATCCCTTTATTGTGGGGAGTGAGAGTCTGTGGGTGGAATGTCAGGAGAAATACATATTTCACTATCTGCTTTGAAATGAGTTCCACCTATGGATAGATGGTCAGAGAAAGAGCAAATACTCTCACCTGGAAGCTAACACTAACTCCACCTGCAGATTCTCCAAAGACTGTGATGTTGTCAGGGTCGCCTCCAAATGAGCGGATGTTTCTGTGCACCCAGGCAATGGCGGCCTGCTGATCCCACAAACCGTAGTTTCCTGAGGATCAAATATAATCAAGTTTGTGGAAAGAATCACTATTTAAATGGAAGTATTTTTGTATTGGCAGTCCAGCATGTACCAGGCTCTATAAGATGTGTGTACCTACCAGGTAAATCAGAATCTCCAGAGCTCATGAAGCCCATAGGTCCCACACGGTACCCAAGTGTCACTACAATAACATTCCCTCTGTCTGCTATCTCCTTCCCATAGTACATGTAGTTATCCAGGTAGCAAGGCCCCATGAAGCCTCCTCCGTAGATCCAAACCATGACAGGGAGACCAGAAGATACTAGAGAGATGAAGACAGTTAGCACTGGTCTAAGTTAATATATAAACATTTTTGGCTTCTGTCTTTACCTGAGCTGCCATGAGGAACCCAAATGTTAAGGTACAGACAGTCCTTAACAGAGGCACTCGTCTCTGTACTGTGTGGCCTTTAGAACACCTGACCAGAAACACACAGTAAAAGAGTAGTGTGTTATCATTTAAGATTAGCATGAAGCATCAAGTATGTTATTATTACATATTTCTTCACACAGAGCTGGCCTTAGCGAATGCTTATTTCGCTTTGCAAGCAGAAGATGAAACAATGGAAAGGAAATGAGCAGAAAAAGCTTCTGTGAGTTTCAAACATAATTGCTAAAGATGTCAAATCTAGTGAAAAATGCTGTCCACCCACCTCCCCAACCAGGGTGACGCTTTGGTTTCTCAAACCTTCCAGGAATGTCAGCAAAGGGAATTCCCTTGAAGATGTCCATGGAACAGGATAATCCAAGACTAATTGTTTCACCCTCAACCATCCCTCCTTCAGTTTTCACCACACCAAGCTACAGAGATTAAGGCAATAAATGGACTAAATATGTGAGCCAGAAGATGGATGTTTGGGTTTTTTACCACAATGATTAAATTGAGCACAATATGTTTCAATTTGAACGCTTAATGTAACAAAATTACACATTTTGTAATCACGCAATCACAGCTGAATTATCAGTGCACAACCGAACTTGAAACATATTCTGCACAGTGAAACCTTTAGAGATATCCAAAAGAAAGTCTGTAAACATGAAAAATATGTTGAATATTAACAATTATGTGATACTTACAGAGGCTGCAGAGGCCCTCTCCAGAAAAACAGCAACGGCAAACAAAATCCCCAGCTTCAGCATCATGATCAAGCTGTCAGAATTACCCTGATTGTCAGCCAGACTTTTATAAAGGAACCAACATTGCACAACATCTGACCAACGTGGAGTCTGTGGCCCCTGGTTTTCTCACTGTTGAATAATATTTAACCACCTTGTATACACTACATCTTCCCCCAAACTTCCCCACATTTAACTAGAAAACCAAAATCGACGAGAAAAAAAATGGTTAATGGTAGTTATCATGAGACATCTCTTTTAATGTCTGCTCTAGTAAGTAGGTAAGCTATTTATAATTATTTATAAATAAAATAAATACAAATGATAAACAAGGAGCACAAATACTTTTATTCTCAGTCAACAGAGAAACTAATTCCGATACATACTAATGAAAATTAGCTGGAGTTAACTGGTGTTATTAAAATCTTTCTTGGGGGAAAAAAGAAAAATAGTCTCTTTTTATTTTATGTTCTGCACTTCTTCTATTTAACGTGCAGGTTTTCTCTACATCTGAAGAATATCTCGAGGACAATATATATGTTTTTCCTTACTTATCCTCTGATACTCAGACTGTGTCTTGCCTTAACCTTTAACCCCTAACCACTTGGCTTGGAAAGGAAAAGTGGGCAGGAGAATTGCAAAGGAAAAGACAAGGCGTATGCTGAGAATCAGAACAGCCTTGCACTAGTATCTCCTTAACAGGGTGAAAACTATACAGAAGATAGACTACAAAACATGCATGTGACTTCACCATAACATGTTCAACCCCCCCCCCCCCTTTTTTTTTTCAGTGTTGGTCGTATAAACAAGAACAGCCAAATATTCCTTAATTTCAAAGGTTAAAATTTTAAAAAAGAAGGAACATTCAGGGCCACATGAACTGACAGCAGCAGCACTACAAAACCAGCTTTTGACATTGGAAAGCTGCTGGATCTACTAGAACGCCAGTGTCAGTTTTGTGACTGAAAGTTGTGAACAGAGATATTTTGGTGGCTGGTCTCATGCATATGTATTTGTAAGAGTTTCACTTTCAGGACAAGAATTAGCGTGATTGTGATATTTGCTGCTAAAAGAGTTTATTTCTAGGAGCGGGAGATGAAGTCATCAGGACCAGGTCCTAAACGGCACTTTGCTTGGATGGCTCAAAGCTGCGAGCGCGGTGCCAAAACTTTCGCCCTATCCTATAACTCTTCACTTATTCCTCAGGCTGAGTGTCTAGACACGAGCCCCACTTACTCTCCGTCAGAAACACTGGGAGTTTCACTGGGACAAAAATGAACTGAATTGAGCTTCTTTTCTTGGCATTGCGCACCCAGCAAGCTGCTTCTCTCTGCTGAATCTGTAACAAATAGGAGTGTCAGCCTTCTCACATTTATCTGAATTGCCAGCAGAAGTGTCAGCAGTGTCTTTGACTACAGCCTAAGAGAAACTGCTTTTTGGAGCTCCTCTATTTACCCAAAATGCCTGAACATATTCAGAAAAAAAAGAGATCCACAAAAACAGTACAAGTACAGGACCAAAGTTCATGTTGTTGTTCAGTGTTTTGCAATTCATAGTTCAAATTGAACACTCTAAATATTTTATTCATGTACATTCTGAGTGCCTTATTCAGTCAAAACAAACAAACAAACAAAAAAAAAAACTTAAAACAGGAGACTGGAACAATGTTGTTTGGTTTGAATCTCAATTTCTTAATTTCGGGCCTTACAGTCGAAAATTCACCAGCAACTGCGTGATGCTATCATGTCAATTTGTAGTCGTTTGTTGCAAATTTTAAGTAATTACCTGTTTGTTAGTTACTTTTCTATCTTTTTTTTTTTTTTTTTAATACGCCTAAAGGAGGAAGACCACAACATGGCATCCGGCGATTTTTAATGTTGGTTATGAAAAAAAAACCTTTATTTGTGTCCATGGTGAACTCCAGTTATACTGTAACTAACAAAAATGTCAATTTAAACGCAAACACAAACGGTTTCTCTACATTAACAGCAAAGGGAACACAACTGTTACACAAACCTTTCAAAAGAACATAATTTCTTTATTTACATGGTCACATTTTTAAAGAAACTGATGACACAACATATTAACAGTCAAATTTATGTCAACACGTGGTTTTATTGTGTTACATGTAATCTAAAATTTCAGTCTCCATCTCATTTTCACTTCCTTCAGATGGCTGAAATTCATCTTCCTCATCCTCCTCTTCATCCTCCCTATTCTCATACTCCCCTACTTCATCTTCCTCCTCCTCTGCATAAACATCTTTTACGCTTTGGCCTTTACGTCTTCGTCTTTTGGGTAATTCCGGCAACACTGAAGGACAAACAGAAAACTCAGGTAAAAGAACAAAAAGCCAAAACCAAAAATAAAAAGTAAAAAGTGGGAGCCAGGTGGTCTTGTTCAGGACTCAATTACTTCAAATACTGAAAATAGTCACTGTTAAGTTTTGTCTATGAGTTTTGGTTTGTCATGATAATCCATAATCAGTGCTTCAAAATGTTAGTGCACAAACAAACAGGTTTATTTTTAGGGTAGCATGTCAGCATTTTTCTATTAGAACAACGCAGGGCATCAATGTTTCTGCAGGAATTCTGACTTCAATTATGGAACCAAAAACATAAAAAGTTGACCTACTATCAAAGAAAACGTTAATGGATAACAAAACCAATTTTGCTCAAAACATGGATGTTTTTTTTTAAAGATTTATTGTTGGCATTTTGCAGATATTGGATAGTGACAGAAAGAGAACTGTGCCCAGCAAAGGTGCCTGGGCTGCAATCTCAGTTGGACCACTGGTTGACTAACGTTAATATCTGAACATAGTTCAGTCCATCCAGTTGTTGTTCACACTCTTTTACTTAAAACTAGACTATGTAACTGGAGTAGCTGCTGGCCTTGCAAGGCGGAAAGCTTCACATTTTATTCATATTTAATGCCAAGTTAACTGTCAAGCGCCCAGTTGACAGTCTTAAATACACACAAAACAGCTGTACAGACCTTTAGACTAATTTTCTTAGCCATTTAACTATTTTGTAAAGGTCACAAATATTAACACATCGGGTTAGTAGGATTTCTATCGATCTTTAGGATTTATCTTGAAACTAGGAGTCTCTGTATAACATCTGTAACCAGCCGATCAGCCTGATCAGGATATGAAGTGGGCCATGAAGTAGGCTTGGAGGGCAAAAAGCTTTGCAGCTAATGAATAGAGAAGAGCAAAGAGCACCTGATAGCAAATTATCAGGTGAGAAACTAAACTAAGAGCAGGGCATGATTTGGAGTAAAAGTAAAACAGGTTCCGGGTGCACACTGTGTCAAGTTAACGTACTCTAATGATCAAGGCGGTTACACAGTAATAAGAGTCTTATTACACAGTAATAAGCGTCACAACTTTTTCCTTACCTGGCTTCTGCGCTCTGATCACTGCCTTGATCATGGCTGAGATCATGTCCCTCAGCTTGTCTGTGGTGCCAACGACACACCAGCCGTCACGCTCGTCACAGTGCTGCTCGTTTCCGTTGTTCTGCTCGATCTCCTTTTGGATGCTGCAAAAGGGCAAACACTTACATTAGTCATTCTAATGGAACCGCAACATATTTGATAAATCCACCAGATAATTAAGATGCTACACTGGATACTTTAAAATAATTTATATTTAAAATTTAAATTTAAATTTAAAATCTTATCCATTGTTGCTCCTGTTATGTATTTATAAAACATAATTTCAGAGAATCGTACTTTCATGTTTTCCTCCCTATTAACATTAGCACATCTTGCTATCTTCTCTTATCCCACCAAAAACAGAAACAGCCAGCACATCAGAGTATACAAAATATATCTGAAAAGCAGTTAAATCTACTCTTTGAGAATCTTTAGATAACAACATTTTTAGGAGTTAGGTGAGAGGACCTGTAGAAAACCCAGACGTCAGTTTGATCAACTTTATTTAGATGAAAAATGATGACAGATGAGAGTAGATATGACCGTTATGAACATTACTGTGTATTACCTTTCCACATCCAAATCACAGACCTGGTAAAACATTTGTCTGTGAGGAGGCAGCATGCCCTCTCTGAAAATGTAGGATGATTCCTGTGGAGATGAAACAGAGACACAGACAGCTTCTCCGTTACTTTTTTGCAAGACAGCTTGCATTTAAACTGTCATTAAATGCCTTTGTAGCTTCAGGCATAAAAATGTCAATGTGTTAAAAAAAAAACAAAAAAAAAACAGCACTGGGCTAAAGTTTTGATCCACCCCTCATTTCCTTTACATCAGTGAGTGTCATCTGTAAAACACGGTGGAGTCTCTGTCATTATTTGGGGCTGCATTTCAGCCAGTGGTGTCTTGTCAAAACTGACTGAATTATAAACACAGAAATGCGTGTTTAGATTTTAATCCAACATGCAATGGGATCTGGAAAGTATCCAACTGACAGCAGTTCAGTTTTCAGCATGATCCCCGACCCACTTCCAAACAGTAAAAGAATATCTGGATAGAAAATCATGTCATGAATTGGCCTCCCCAGAGCTGTACAATACTGTAAACTCTGGCCATATAATCATGAAATTTATCCCATCATATATTCTTTTTTAAGCATGCTTCTAGAAGAATGCTCAGAGTCCCATGAAGAAGGAGAGCTTTAATTCAACTTGGGTTCAATTTAGTTCTATTTACAAAGCCCCAGTTTACAACAATGGTCACCTCACAGTGCTTTATATTCTAAAGGCACAAAAATAGAGAGAATTTCAAAATGAAAAATCCCCTCGCCATCCTGCAAGAGGTTTGTTTAACAGGAAGACAAGGCTCTGACTGGATGGGAAAAAATATAACGGAAAATATGAACATATAAAAAACAATTAACAAGCAGCACCAAAACAACTTATGAGAGAGCAGACAAAACCTACTGACTATCAACAGAGGCTTATAAAAACACGAGGAGTAAAATGAGGGGAATGAAGGAGAAGTGCATCATGGGAAGTCCCCCAACAGCGTACCTCATTAAGCCTAAATATAAGTGTTATCAAAAATATTTTTTAAAGCCTGATATTATAACTATAGAAGGTGTGTGTGCTTAAAACATTTAGCATGTTTGCTCTGATAATGGTCACTGACCTTCAGCTGGTATGTGACTGGAGCTGGATCTCGACTGCTGCTGGGACCCTCCTGAGTGGGAAGATCCATCACACTAGCTGGCTGGGGTGCTGGGGAAAAAAGGACAGCACAACACTGAATAGAGCAATGACTTCATTTACTAACTTAGTAACAAGGTTACTTTTAAAACACTTGAGTCTTCACAATTCATACACTGCACTCACTGCTCTCCCTTTTGTGTGAATATATGTGCAAATCAGAGGCTCTGATAGGCTCACAAATAATACTTGTGTGCATTATCCTCCATACCTCTAAAACACTTACCCGACTTGTTTAATGTGTTTGGCAGACTGTAGTTCAGGGAGCTTCTCTTGGCTTTTATTGGTATGTTGGATAGCAAGTAGCCTAAAAATGGGAACAAATGAAATCAAAAATGCTCATCATAACAAACTAGCTGATTTTGCAAAATGACTAAATTGCTCAAGTTTGTTTTTTGCCCTTTTGAAACACAAATGTAGAAAAAGTTTCAACAGAAACGGAGAAATTCTGCTCTCACCGTGCTTGGAGCTACAACGGATCCTGAAATCCAGCATCTGATATTTTTTGGCCTCCGGGGTCTTTCGGGGATCGTAGCCGAGCTTCACCCACAGGCTTCTCCACGGCCCTGTCACCTACATACAAAAAGTCTACCTATGTTAATCTCTTTTTACAGGAAATGAGAGACTGCACAAGTCTCTCGTCCAGCAGATGGACATAATAATATCAACAAAAGCATGCAATCTAGTAAACCTTTATTACTTTTGAGCATTTATTTTTTAACACTTGTGGCATTTTAGGCTTTGACTTGATTCAATGTTGTATAGTAAATGGATATTACTTATTCAATATCATATTAAATAAGTCATAGCCTTAAATCAATGGCTAAGCTTTTAACCAAATAGGGAAATGTAAAGTAAACTATTATAGCTAAATTACCTCTAAGCTTAAAAGCGGATTCACCCTACAAATATAAATTCTGCTTATTGCTATGCAGTAAATTAAATATCAATAGGTTATATTTGTTTTTTTTAAGTATTTCATTCACTACAAAGTTGTATAAGTGTACATTCTTATTCATGACAATGTCACTGGTATTTGATTAAAGTGGAAGCAAACACAGACATTTCTAAGATTTTAGGGCAGACTGAGTAAGTACAGCAGATTCTTTTAATTAAAATTTCAATATTTCAAAACACCTGAGTGAAATCGCTGATAACCTCACCATGTAGTAGGCATAGAAGGGCAGCAGCAGCTTCAGTTTATCAGGGTGGAGGTTGATGTTGGCTTTGACTGCGTTCCGTGACCAGATGGGCCGGCTCTCAAACATCTAGGTGCAAAGTATTTTGAGATTAGATAATAACCAAACATGATGGAAAGCAATATTTATGTAACATTATATAAAAGATAGCCTTGTAACATTTTGCTATTTTGGAGAGAAAACTGCTGATTATTGTTGGTTGAGCTGCGCTTCTGAAATCAGCTGATGGAAAATGAACAAAAATACCAGTAGATACAGATTGTGAGCCAAAAAACACAACAAGACAGAATTTTCAAAGTGTCCGAGCAGATGTAAATACAGCTGTGCAATCTCCCCTCAGTTCCAGCACTTATCAACTAGTGACCCTTGCAATCAGAGTGTGGCTGAGTGCTGGACACACCTTTTTCAGCTGCTCCTCAGCCTTCTTGTCACACTCATTCATGCAGATTCGCTTCCAGGTCACTTTAGCTGCCTCGAGGCACTCTGCAGGCACGACGGGATCAGTGAAGCTGACAAAAATGGCGTTGTGGGGCCGGCCAGCGCGATTTAAACCAATGAAATTCTTACTGTCACCTGGCATTTGGCTACAAACGCAAAAAAGAGGTGAAATATTATAGGTATCACCCTGAAACTAAAGATCGATAAAGGCTTCCCAATATTGCTGTTTGGGGGTTTACAGTGGTTTACTAACTTTAGATGGACGTCAGGCCGATAGAAATAATCCACGGGACTGTCGAGGCGTGAGAAGATGGGTGGGGGGAGAAAGTAAGGCATGGGCTGCTCAAAGAACTCTTGACTCTCGGGTTTGCGGAGGATGATTTTGTCATACAAAGACGTATGTTTTCCACCTTCTGAATGCACAGCGAGGCACTGGAAGTCTGCCAGCCCTGCAAACGGCAAACATCAGAACAAACATTGTCACTGGCATTATTTGTACTTTTTCTGATACGCTGTCATCTTCTGTCTGAGATCAAACCACCCTGTGACAGAAAGCATTGCCATTCTGGAATTTAAGACAAAGACAAAGGGATTGAGGGAATGGACATTTTTCGTTTTCAGAAGTGTGGTATGCCAGAAATATGAAAACCACTGCCTAAAACAAGTTAATATGATGTTTGGTAAGATCATGGGAGGGTCCCTGTGTCAAGACAATATATAATATAATTCCCACAGATGTGACCCCCCTATTACTGAATTTCATTGAAAGAAAAAAAAGAAATTCTGCGCCCAATAAATTGCACCGATAATCTTCATATTTCATCTCCTTGTTTCATGTGCTGGCACAAGATTTGATGTCTGAAGCAATCTTCCAAAGTTGTCTAAAACAAAAAGTAAATAAATCTGCCACTGGAGGGCACTGTAGTAAACATGTACAGCAACAGTCAAACTGGATTTCCTTTGATTGTTTAAATTCTCACTTTTAACATGGTCAAGATGCCACATCTGTAAGATCATCATTACTAAATTACGTATAAACTGTATGAGGAACGAATAAATATTAGAGATTCTTAAAAAAGTGAAACCAAACATTGAAAGAGGACCAAAGGCTAACAAAAGTAACACTTTATTATGCTACAGGTGGATAACTGAGAGACACACCCGTGAATTTGTATGTGGTTCCAATGACTCCGAGCATGTCCATGTGGATTTCAGCATCCTTGGGGTCATTTTTTCGCGCCCGCCGTCGCACTCTGAGGAGGAGGTTGCCTGATGGGACGCGGTTTCCGTACAGTGAGTGACAGAAAGGGTCTTGGGGCCGGTAACGCAGCTCGAGACGCTTGCTGGGGTTGGAATAGGTCTGTGGGATTAATGGGAAATAAAGGGTACAGGTATTAACCACAAAAGTGAGAATGATTTGAGTATCAGTTAATTACCCACAAAAAAAGACAATTTTACATGCAAAAAGACAGAAAAAAATAGACAATACATTTCAAATAAAACAGCTCTCCCCTCCAATCCCACAAAGCTACAACCAAGGGCAGGAACGCATGTTTCATATGTTCTATGAAATATTTAAACTTCAAAGAAATTTAAATACCAACTTGTTATTTGTGTATCTCAGTGGAGCACAGCATTTAAATTTCTCTGTTTCAATCTATGGGAGCCAGTGCACCTGGCTGTAATTAAGCCAGGTTGCAGGAGAGGGCGCTCATGAGAAAGTCTTCAATGGATTGGAGCTAAAGAAGGTAAAAAGCAAAATAATTCTAATAATTTGTGCTAATTGTTTGGGTAACAATTTACGAATGGCCTTCCTCCCTTGGTGACAGCTTTTTTATCTGGAAGGTTAAAAATGTTAAAATGTTGTTATAATCATAAAGATGGAAAAAAAAACAACTGGTGTTACAGTTTATTGCCTTTCCACTGTGATCCTAGGTTCTGGTGGTCATGTAAGGACAGCAGATGTACTGAATGAGGAAAAGCTCAGACACATTGTTGCAATGGATCGTTTTTTCTTCTTAAAATATCTCAGGCTGCCCTTCATCTGTTTTGTTAATGGTTCAGTCATTAAGGCATCAAACTCATTTAACAGTGAATAATACCTTCTGATGACTGGCAAATTTTAGTGGAGTTGAAAAAATAGGCTTCTTCTTTTTTTTTTTTTTACTTAGGCATATGTTTTATATGCATACACATATACTCACTGGTCACTCTGTTGGATACGTGTTCAACTGCTCATTATTGCAACATCTAATCAGCCAATCACATGGCAGCAACTCAAACAGTAATTCAAACAACCGCTCATTACAACCATGTTTTGCAGAAGAGCATCAATGAATGCAAAACGCATCGAACTCTGAAGCAAATGAGCTATGGGCTACATAAACGACACAATGGTTTTCAAAATAAAAGCCCGAGACTGATCTGTGTCCCAGCTATATTCCGCTTACTTTTGTTACTTTTTGTTCACCACCCAGAGTGGCCAGCATCCTGTCCGCGCTGTTGAAGACCCCCGGATACTCCACACACACCAACTTGTTGTCCTGGAGCTGCACGGTGGACGAGCTTCCCGCGACATCCTCGTGGTCGGCGGGACGGGAAAACGTCAGCTCCTTGAGAGTAAAATCTAGCTTGGCGTCCCTCATATCCGACATACCGATTCCTTAGCTGGCGACAATTAAGAGTAATGTAATGAACCAACTACTTTAGCCAAAAAGAACAATAAAGAAAACACATCTAACTCCTGCACCAACAGCCGTACGAGCATGTGTTCAAGTCCAAAATAACTCCGGGCGGAAACATTTCAGCACACATGACGTTCCGGTAGCCTTTTAAAATCAGGACTCAAGACTCAACAAGTTTATTGTCATTTCGTATGGTGTAACCCAGGCAAAAACGAAATAGTGTTTCTCACCAGCCTCTAAAGTGCAATGAACAATACAGTTTAAAAAGAATAAGCTTAAAAAGAGTAGTAAAAAGGCAGTAATAAATTGCAACAATGGGTATGGATAAATAACATCAAATCTAAGTTATAAAACAAACTCAAGTCACATTCATTTGGGTAGGTAGAATCAGTCCTTTCACAGAAAGGGATGGTTAAATTAGGGTGTATGTATATCTGGGGAGTATATTGTATGTGTATGTGTGTGTGTGTGTGTGTGTGTGTGCGCATGCGTGTGTAGATAGGGGCCATTACAGTCCGTTTGTGGACCTCACAGTGTAGCTGTGTGAATAGCTGAGTGGGTGGGGAGGGGGCACAGTCTGTTTATCAGTCTCACAGCTTGTGCAAAGAGCCCTTCCAGCATCCTGGTGGTTCTGCAGCTGATGCTCCTGTACCTCTTGTCAGACGGCAGGAGGGAGAACAGGCTATGCGAGGGGTGGTGGGGGTCTCTGATGATGGAGATAGCTCTGCATATGCAGTGCTGTTTGTAGATCTCCTCCAGAGACGAGAGAGGGGCACCAACAATCCTCCTGGTAGTCTTAACAATCCTATTGAGTTGACGGTTCCCATAGGACTTGCAATTGCCAAACCAAGATGTAAAACTTTGTGTCAGGATGTTTTCAATGGTGTGAGGTGAAGTGTGGAGAGTCCTGCTTTTCTGAGTCTCCTGAGGGAGTAGAGACGCTTTGTGCTTTTTTTGATAACTGCTGAGGTGTTAATGGAAAAGGACAGGTCATTAGCTAGGTGTACACCCAGGAACTTAACACTTCTGACCCTCTCGACAGCAGCACCATCTATGATGAGGTCTGTGTGGTGATCTCTGCCAGACTTTATGAAATTGATCACCATCTTCTTTGTTTTGTCCACATTGATGGTGAGCTTGTGGGATCTACATCACACTTCCAGCTGCTCCACTTCCATTCTATAGGCAGACTCGTCATTGTCAGTGATAAGACCAACCACAGTTGTGTCGTCTGCAAACTTCACAATGTGGTTAGTGGTGTGTACTTATAAATTCATTTTAAACAACTTAAAATCCCATAACAACAACACTATAAATACAAGTTTTTTTCAGCCTCTTGATGATTAAAGGTTTTCATCTTTTATGCAGTAAATAGTTTTCACCCATTGAAGTTATTATTTAAAAGACATCTTGCCTGTTGTTAGCATCTGGGTCACCTGTGTTGATTCAGTCCTTTTTTGTTTCTTTTACATAATGCAAAATATAGTAATAACAATATAAAAATCATTATATGTAGGTGTACTTTCACACAGTAATGTGCTTTCCTTATTGAACATATTTTGTTATATATAATGGTGAATATCAAAATTAAACAGTACAAGTTATCAAGTTATTTTCATTCACATTTGAAAACGTGTATTATTCATTTAAACCCGAGACAGTCATAAGAGAGGCCCAGTGTTGTCACAGAGTCTTCATTCATACTGTAAACTGGCAGTCATCCCCTAAGAGCAGACTACAGGCTTAACAGTTTTCTGCATGTTTGCAGGCTTAAATGTGTGTGTGTGTGTGTGTGTGTGTGTGTGTGTGCGTGTGTGTGTGTGCGTGCGTTTGTGGACGGGGGGGGGGGGGGGGGCAACAACTGTCTAATGTGACGTCGTATGTACTTTGATTCTTGCTTTTCTCTCAAAGCATTACAAAAGAATGTCATGTTTTGTGAGAAACAAATACAACTTTCTTTTTTCAGAGTTTTCCATCTTTCTTTTTCGCTTTCTTTGTTAAAATACATTTATATGTTTTGTTTTGGTGGAATATAGTACTTTACATCACAGTAAAAACAAAGTACAAAAGGCAGCCAGAATGGAGCAATGCTTCAGGCTCCCAAGAGCTGGATTCATTCATGTATTTTGGTTCCCCTTTAGTTTAGCATTAATAATTGGTCTCTGTATGTTATACATAATATACTATACATACTATAGACTATATATATGCTATTAACGTGTAATATGTTTATTTTGTTTATCCCTTAATGGGGATTTTTTTTTTTTAAATATTTCCTTTTCATTCACTGTGCAGAAAGAATAATACTAGAAAATACTTGAGTGTAGGTTCTTATGCTCACTTTATTTTTTTATAGGCACTGTTAAAAAAATGCACCTTCCTGTACAACTTTTGGCCTCATGATGGTGATGTGCAGATCTTCTTTATTGCTTTAACATAATGTAAAGTCCATGTATTTTTAAATTGTATTAAACGCTGGGTACTTATACAGTCACTAAATGTATCTTTGATTTGACTGAGAGATTCACTGCCGTCACTGTCTTTCTGTCCCGTATCCCACAAACTGCAAACTGTTGAGACTGCTTTCTACTCCGAGGGGATGACAGTGTTTGCTGACTTATATAGGCAGATATATATAAATATCTGCTGTGACACTCTGTTTACATAGATTCTTGTTTTTCTTCTTTTTGTCATACCTTTAGGCGAGTCAATATTTTTTAAGACTTATCATAGGATCATCTTACTTTTACTTTTTCCTATAATGTTCATTTGTGATAAAGCATAAGATGATTTATTTTTACAATTTGGTAAATTACTTTGTGACATTTTAGTTAAATATTTTTACTTTAAAGAATAAAATAGAAGAGGTGAATACAGGCTACAGAAAGTCACCGAGAGCTTCCATGACAGAGGGAGCACAGGGAAAGGTCAGCTACTGGAAGACACAGAGATAAAACTGATTACGACTTCTTCCTGTAGTTCTGAGGTTTCTTTCACAGTGCACTTTTTTTTTTACCTGGCAGAAGAGATAAAGTACAACTCCATTAGCCCATTATGATATGAAGTTTGAAATGTGCAAAAACTAAGTGATTATAAATTATGGTTGCATAACAGGGAAGAAAACATTTGTCCCAGGGAATTTACATTCATCTGACACCTTTTACACATCTTGTTAATAGCAGCTGGATCCTTTTTGCCTAATCTTGCTCCTAACTCTAATCCTGTTCCATCCCCAAGGTACACTTTTGGGTTAAGATCTTTTAATGTTTTTTAATGTTTAGGAAACCAGTTTGCAAATGATTTGATTTTTGATTTTTACAATCTTCTATTGTCTGGTTTTGGTGAGCTCGTGCAAACTGTAGCTTCAGATTCCTGTTCTTAGCTGACAGGAGTGACACTGTGTGGTCTTCTGCTGCTGTGGCCCGTCTGGTGTTTTGTGTTTAGGTTTGCTCTTCTGCTGACCCTGGTTGTAACTAGTAGTTCTTTGGGTAACTGTTGCCTTCCTATCAGAATAAATCAGTATGGCCACTGAGTATATAGTAGTTACTAGAAAAATAGATGGCTGCTGTACTACTTTTGGCCTCACGATGGCGGTGTCTTGCTAGACAACATTAAAGCTAACACAAGTAACCATCTTTTTGAATCCTCTCAGTCTGACTGAAGGAACATTATTTTTTGTACAGCATTAACAATCTTATAAAATCTGATATTTTAACAGTTGATGAACATACAGTTGTTCAGAAAGACAGAACCACAGTTGCCAGAGGCAAAGAGGAGTGGTCTCTGCCCCTCCCAAAAATGCAAACTGACTGTCACCCCCTCAGAGAAGAGAGCAGGCTCAACAGTTTTCTGTGTTTACCAATGTAAATATTTGTCTATAGTGACACTGTGTTTACTTTGATTCTTGTTTGTTTTCTTTTACTTTTTAAGCGAGTCCAAGGCTTAACACAAGATTTTAACAGTCATCAGTAGCATCACTCTTATTTATTTATTTATTTTTTAATTACATGCATAGGTGTTCTGCAACTATACAGTATAAATGATCAAACTGTTGGTTACACTGCATGCTTCCATTACAGGAAGATATATACTGGAAACACAGAGATAAAACAGATGATCACTTTCTCCTTTATGGTAGACATTTTGCTTTGGTGGAGCAGATAAAGCAGAGCTGTATCATAATCATTAACTATGACTCTATAAAGTGCTTACATACTGGATGACATGAACAGAAGAAAGGCTTTAATGATGCCGTTAGTAACACCTGCATGTACGTTTCCTAACGTCCTAGTGTCCTATCCCAGTAGACGTTATTGTGGCTCATTGTTTCATGATAAAGAGGAGGGGATAGAAGACACACAAGACTCTGACTGACAATCTGTTGTGTGCTGTGGTGAAGTGAAGATTTTTTAGTCTTTCTGCCGTCCCTTTTTTCCTCTAGGGGGGCCATCGTCCACTGGATATCCAACCAGCTCTTGGTGGTATCTGGCTTGAGGGCCTCTACACTCCTCCCTGTCTTGCTGCTGGCCTGTTCCAGCCGTTACAACGTGGGGAGGCCATGATAAGGTTATCAGTCGGCCTCCACAGCTCAGTTCACTCTGGAAGAGTCTGCTGCCCACAGATTTCACCCCTCCTTTCCTCCCACTCATTCTGACTTCTCACTCAGCACATCCCTTCTCCTGTCAACTCATCTCAGCAGCTGGCGGTTTATCAGCTGTAAAGGAAATCTGTATTTATGGTCATATTTGGATGTGTTATGTGAACTTCAGGCCACACCTACAAAAGCCCAATCATTTTCTGTATGTAAATCACAAGATTAGTATCAGTGATTTCTTTTACTGCTCTCTAGTTCATTTAAAAAGTGTCTTTTGTATGTTTTCTAGATGCTTATTAATGCTGAAAAGACCCTAAAATAAATCAATGACCTGCTGTTACTTTCTGTCAAATGTTGCATGACCAGGTAAAGATATGAAGGAATTTATTTCCCTGTGTTATTTGATTTAATCATTTTATTTATTTTTTTGTGATTTTGTGTGCCTAATGATTAATGGTTAATTTAGTAGATTAGCACATTTCAGTGAAATCAAACTTTCAATCCCCCTAGTGAGTTGCCCAATATTCCCCAGAGTTTTATAGCATAAATAGGGAAGATCCCATACTCACAGAGGCCTGTGAGCTCCTTCTGTGTGCAAGGCATAATGCAAATCTCTGTGTTTGCTTTATACAAGAGGCCATTGTGACAACTCGTTCACATATTAGTTTTCCATTTCAGGCATGGGGAAAGAGTTCGAATTAGGGTTTGCTCTAAAAACATGGGATAATATTTAACATTTAACAACAGGAAGCTTAATGTCTGTGAGGGCCCCGAGACAAAGACAGATTCTTTCTCCTAGTGGCTGAAAATGTAACACTGTTCCTGGCAATGATCAAATATTCCAGCAATCAGTGTTTTCACATTATCACTATGTTAAAATTCAAACTTTCTGCTCTTTCATTTGATGTATATATGTATATGTATTCATAGAACAAAAATATGGTCACTGGTAAGTTCGACACAGTACTCAGGCAAGCCCAGTGTGCTTCATCGTCTAGAATATGTGCAGTCACATGTGCAGGAGCCTACTGTAGTGATTCATTAGTGTTTCTTACAGTACCACAGCAGGCTTCATCCTCTGGGGACTATGCCTGCAATATTCCTAGAGACTGATGAAAAATTGGAGATAAAACCTGAACCTGTAGGATCTCATGGTGAGGTCATTAGATGGCTCTGCTGTGTTTCTTAAACCACTTTTTCTGGTATGGTTTAGTCCTACTTGTTGAACTACAAATCAAGTAGTTTTGAATGATCACTTTATCCTCTGATAAAAGGCTTCTATAAAGATGGCAACGCTTTTTTCCAGCATATAATGGTCCTTCCAAGGACCATAAGAGCCTCTGAAAGGCTTGAAAAGTCACCAGTTCTCAACCCAGTTGAACTGCTAGGCAAATATTTTGGACCAAACTTTAAAGAGCTCTCTGTCACCATCATCAGAACAACAAGTGGGAAAATATCACTGTTGAAGAAGATAGATTCAAGAGACTTTAAGACCCTTATCAGCCACGGCCAGTGTTGGGAAGGTTACTTTTAAAATGTATCCCATTACAGATTACACAATACATGCCCCAAAATGTATTCTGTAACGTATTCCGTTACGTTACTCAATGAGAGTAACGTATTCTGAATACTTTGAATTACTTAATATATTATCATGCTTTTTACAACTACGTGAATGTACTATTGCTGTGATTTATTACTGTTACTGAAGGTCCGCGGCTCCGAACCGTAGTAAAGGGACCTCTGGCTAATACGGTGGGTTCTGTGTCGGGCTTGTAGCTGAAAACTAGCTTTACTTTGTTGTCTGGGTCAACTTTGCTAGCGAGAGACAGAGAGAGGCGTTGAAAGGCTGCTCCAACGGAACTTATTGTTTCGGAGGAAAACACGAACACGGTGTACAGTCGAGTCTTAATAGCTTACTTACAACTGGGCTCGTCAGGCTCTCTTCTTGGCTGCAGTGGTTATTATTATATTTACATGCTTCCAGCTCCCGTTTTTGGTCGATGACAGCTCGTACTTTTCCTTTTTCTCCCTCCCTCGCTCACAGACACATAACGTGTATGGCAGTCCATTCTCCCTGCAGCACGGACTACACTGCCTATGATGCTACATTCTTTAGAGCTATACCGGTAGCATTCTGCCTATTAGCTTAGCACAACAACAACAAAAGGGTCTCTCTCACCCAGGAAACACGCGGAGAGAGAGCGTCACTCTGTAACCATGGCAACCATAACGCTACCACCTGGTACAACAGAACGTAGCTGTCAAACAAAACCCAAACAGTCCTGACCCGTCACAATATGAAACAGGGAAGTACCCCCGTGTAATCCATTTATTTCAACAAAGTAACTGTATTCTAAATACCACCTTTTTAAACGGTAACTGTAACGGAATACAGTTACTCATATTTTGCATTTTAAATACGTAACGGCGGTACATATATTCCGTTACTCCCCAACACTGGCCACGGCTAAACACCTTATATGGAGATGTTTTTTATTTATTTGTTTGAATTTTTTGTTTTTATTTGTGACGTGAAAGACCAACAGACTGGCCCACAGCATTAGACTAAAATAACATGAAGCTGTATCATCTTGATGAATTCTCAATCATCCAGGTAAGTAAATCTCCAAAGGTTGAATCTGCTCATGAAGAAGTCACTTGGATGAGTGACGAAACATTTCTCCCACTGAAAACGCTACGTCCAGATGAACAGAATCAACCTTTGCAGATTAAGCTGTATCTGCTTTTAAAATAATCTCAAGATCTCCTACTGGAAAATAAGCCATGATTAATTACTAACCAATGTGACTTGTTTTGTACAAAGAACCTTGGTTTGGCAGGAAAATATAACTACATGGCTTACATCCAAGACTGCTGGCCAACCAGGACATCCCAGCAAGTATTAACACTTATCATTGCTTACAATTTTGTTTTAATTATGGTGGAAAGACAACACAGTGAAAGAATCTTCCACATCAAAATAATATTTTATTACCTGCCTGTACTTAAAAAGATCAGTTCAGGAGCTGAAGAGCCAATAAAGGTTACCATTGATAAACTAAATTAAAATATTGCAGTGCTGAAGCTCTCCTTATAATTATTGACAGTCTGGATGCAACTTGAATGCAACATGTTGTTTCTGCCTCTAAAAAAGACGAGAAGCTCCCTCATACATGCTAATCTGTTTTTTTGTTTTTCTCATGACTCTCGTGGAACATTTTGTAGGTGTGTCCGTTTGTACACGTCATCCCTGCACTTATCTAGAGGAAGGCAGGACCACAAAACTGTGCCACTGGCAATCAAATAGTATCACACCCCGACGTTGTGTGACAGCAGTGGTTGTGATCATGAGGCATCTGCCCCCAGTCCAGTCTTACAGAGGAAATCTGTTGACAGTTTGTTTTGTATTTGTTTTTTTCTGTTTGCCGATGATGGATCGTTGGCATATCACACAAGCCTGACTCCACAGAGACAACAAACCTCTAGCTTCCTTGTGTTTTTTTAAATATATTTTATGTCTTGTATTTTAGCACTTGCAGTCTATATATATTTTACACCTCTGAGTTATTTATGAACCGGTCCAAAAATCCACCTAAAAGAAGTGATTATACCAAAATTTTGAGTGCATAGTAATACATTCATGGTTATTATATTTTAATGCTTTACACCACATTGGCTGTCACACGTTATGTCCTATAGTAGACACAACCTTAACAGCCATAATTGAATAGTATAGTCATGATGGTGAGAGATCTGGTGTCATTAAACTGAAACTAATAAAACCACTCTTGTTCAGGGTATTTTCGGCATGATATTATGAAGAACAACGAGCTAAAAAGGCAGGAAAGCTATCTTCTTAAATATTAAATTGTTACACTAAATCTGTGAGACAAGTCATTTCAATCCTAAATCTGTGAATCACCAGGAATGTCAAATAACAAGAGGAACAGGGAAGGGATGTCAGCCATAAAGCTTAAAAAAGAAAAAGAAAAAAGGGAAAAAAGTCTATCCCTTGTTTCTGGGATCAACTGTCACAGCCAGAGCAAGCTGGAGATGTGTCTTGTGGCACAAGTTTTGTTTGGTTACTGGTATATTACAACAGTAATGACTGAGAGACCTGTGACGTTCCTGTGATCTTACAGGGAAAGACACACCACTAGGGGAACTCCCGCTCTGTCTTCCATGAATATGTCATTGATGCCTCAGGCCTTCATCCTGCAGAGTTTCCAATGTACTGGCTGAGACTCATTTGCATAGATCAAATTTGCAAGACAAATTCAGCGCTGTGCTCTATCACCTCGCCTGTTGCTTGTGTCTGTGAGATAGAGACACACTCGGTACCTGCATGTGGATTAGGGTGTGTTGTTCATAACACAAAGAGCTTATGTTTTAGTCTTGATTTTTTTTTAAAATTTGTTGGTTTGGTTATTTGCTGGATGGATCAGATTTGGCAGATAACTGTTGCTGCCAGTGCTGAGACTGTTTCTGGTGTATGATTCTGACATTTGACACCACCGGTCAGACAGAAACTTGAAGCCATTTTACAGACATCTGAGACACATCAAACAAGTACACTCAAAATATTTCACTGTCCTGCACTCCATGCAAACGTGCATGGATTTTGCATATCTTTACATACAGTTTCTAAAAAATGTTGTTTTGTGAGAGTATTTCTGACTGTTTCCTGTTTAGTAGATTTACAACTTTGAGGATACAGCACCTCAGGCAACAAGATATACAAATCAACTGTGGCTCCCACTTTGGTCACACACAACTTTAACACAGCTGCTATGTCTGGCAATTGTGTTAGAAAATCAAAATTACTCCCCTTAATTAAGGTTTTGTATGTCTCTGCTTCCATGTGGGATTGTTGCAGACACATGCAGGCATGCATGCTACCTTCATGTTCTCCGGTTTTCCCCCAGGCTTCCCCAGGCAGCACCACCCCTCCTCTTTCAGGACCCATGTCCTGTTTGCTCGGTTCCACCCAAGATGATCCTCTCCTTCCCTTTCTGTTGGTTTACCTGGGCAGGATTTTGATTTGCTCAGTCTCCTCACACCCACAAGCTGCAGCACCAGTAAGTCTAACTGTTGCAGAGGATAACAACAGACCCTACTGTAATATCAACAAATTTTGCATAGAGACCTCAGATTTGTTTGCCTGACAGTAAGCCCTCATGTTTCTACTCGTCCCTTCACAAACACTGATTTCTGCACCACTAACACAACTGAATACACACTTGCTCTTGAATTTATAATGTATGTTTTTATACTTTTTGTATATCTATTTATCTACAAGCCATCTAGTTCTTTAACTGTACAGTGGAGAGCTGCTGTATGTGGGAAACTGAGGTTGGTAAACTCAGACGTACATACAATAACAAAATATGTAATGCGCAACATTTTTAATATCAATGAAAATTGGGGAACAGATGTGAATTGTTGCAGTTTGCATAGTGGAAAAACTGTAAGACTGGAGTCTTGCAGCGTGCCAGCTGTTCGTCTTTTCAGTCTTTTAGGCCCATGCATTGTGGATATAGATGCATGCATTGAACAACAGAAACTATTCATTCTAACATACCAGTAACGATCCACTTACCTGAAAAACTGATATCATCATATTTACATCACAGCATGGCAGGGAAGGTGGGGGTGGGTGGGAGCTTCAACTTTGGGTTCACTTTAAATGTTCACAGTGCTTCTTTAAGTTCTTGTCAGATTTAAACAGAGCAGGTGAAGATCTGATTTGCATTTAGCAGCTTAAACCTAACAGGTTTGGTGTTTGAGGAGGGCGGTGTGTCTTCGTTAGAATCGCCATTTGTTTGTTGAAGTAAATCCAACAGGCTGCCTGGGTGTGGTTAGAGCTGAGTAAGTAATCGGTACCTTTTCAACAACCTTTTATTAATCCCTGTATCCCATTAGGCTGAATGCACTGCAAAGGCCATTTAAAGGTGTGTAGGGAAAACATACAGTATGTCCGGGCAGACGGTTTGTGTTATTCTGATTTTTACTGAGATTACAGAGCTCCTTTTTGCTCTTGAACATCAAACTGGACGATGTATTTGCTTCTAACTTTCCTTTAGCTGCTTTCTAGTCGACTCTCTGGAACGAATGGCTCCCTGCGCTTGGATTTGCATAATGTTCTGGGTGTTATTTGAATGCAGGATAACTCCACTACACACTATATCTAGTCTTGCGAGAGATTTCCACCTGGGGCCTGAGTCACAGTTTCATCCTGTATGTGTTTCTAACTATGAAAAGCAGAATAAACCAGTCGGGAAGGGAAAGTCTGTTTACAATGTTCATCACACTATGTGTGTATTTTACCGTGAGGTGACAAAGGACCAAGTATTATATTTTGCCTCATTCAAAAACAACAACCACAGACATTTGAGATTGCTTCAATATTTATTGGACTCTAAGCAATGGAACATTGCAACACTGCAACAACACAATGAAAAGTGCAACAGAATAAACATTCATTCATATCTTGAAAGATTTCTTCCAATGTAACTTACATAGTGCCTTTTAACCTTAACTGGGTTCTACTGAGCATATTGTTAAATATTATTTATCACACAGGTTAAAAAACAACAACAACAACAAGAAAGAGAACACTTCCTCTTCAGTTTATGCCATGCTGGCTCTCGTGGTGCCTGCGCAGATCAACCTTGCGCTGGAAGCCCTTTGAACAAATGTCACACCCGAAGGGCTTAAATCCTGTGTGTTTCCGGCTGTGTGTGATCAGGTTGGAGCTTTGGCTGAAAGCTTTGCCACAAACTTGGCATTTGTGAGGTTTTTCACCTACAAAAAGAAAATGAAACACACAGAAGGACACGTGCCGTAAGAAATCTACACCAGGGATATCAAACTCATTTACATCATGGGCCACATACAGCCAGCTTTCATCTTAAGTGGATTGGAACAGTGAAACTCCCATTTTTGTCAGTTTAAACTGCATTTTACAGGAGAAAAGGAAGCACAATGTCCACAATACATCTCAGTTTTTCTACATAAGAAAGAAATACTGCTGGAGTGAATGAAGGAAATCTGTCAGTACAATTAAAAAAGGTTTAAAATTACAGAAAAAAGTTCTGGTAGCTCACTCCCCACAACTCCCCAAATCCAAAATGTATGCCCTTATACATATTTCCCAAAGCTGTCAAGTGGGCCAGACTGGAGTCTTTGCCAAGCCAACTCTGGCCCCTGGGCCTTAAGCTTGACACCCCTGATCTGCACAATCAAAACTTGGACAATTTTCAAGTGATTTGTATAAAATTGTTATAGTTTTCTTTTCACCGCTTCGGTAAAATCAGGTTTTCCAACATTACCAAAAATGGTGCCAAGCGTTTTCGTCATACAGATAACATTTTTCATTAAAACCATGAGAGAAGAATCAGGCCATTGTTCAGATTTGTCAGAGACATACTGGCAACAAATATAAACTACAGTTCCTTTTACAGAGCTCTGTGAAGAGGAAACCCAGATATGCAAATCAACAGGATATTTGTTTAAGCTTCTTTTTCTGATTTATCAGCAGTTATATTACTCCTAGAAATAGTCCCTACATGCTTGACCTGGAAAGCAGGTGATTGCTGAAGATGGATCATATGCAGGGTCACACTGATGGTCACAAACTGTGAGAATGTTAAGACATTTACCAGTATGTATGTAGGTGTGCTTTTTCATATCAGATTTCTGATGAAATCTCTTGCCACAGTACTGGCAGGGGTAAGGCCTGGTGTCGGAGTGGATAAGCAGGTGTGTCGAGAGCGTGGATGAACGCTTGAAGGATTTGCCGCACATCTTGCACTCGAAACTTTTTTCCTGATCAAGGACAAAGACAAAAAAAGTGAGGCACAATAATCAGTTAGTGAATAAATGTCAGAAAAAAGTGTCTTTAAAAGTTCATTCCAATAATTTTAGTAGATTTTTGGGACCTTTTGATGGGAAAAATTGTAATAAAGGAAATGTATATGTTCATATTTCCTTCATTGTTCCTACTTTAAATGATCAAGAGCATTTTACGAAAAGGAACTATAGTTGTGTTCACTAAATGTAAGCATGAATCTTGAAAGCTGTCAGCATATCAGACAAGTAGAGTAAAAAATTGAAGCCTAATCCACACAAAAGATTTAAAGGCCAAGATGTGTTGTCCTCTGCATATTCAGGTCCCTAAACTCTTTTAACACTGAAATAATTCCTGCTTCGTCAGTATACCTGAGAGTGGACATTCATGTGCTGCTCCAGGCTGACAGCATGACCAAATGTTTTTCTGCAGATGCTGCAGCCAAACGGCCTCATTCCACTGTGAGACCTTCTGACATGAACCTCCAGTCCATGGGAAGTTGAAAATACCTAGAACACAGTTTGCCCTTAATTGCACTTGTCAGTGGAGTCAAAGTGACAAAGTGAAAGCCGTGAAATATGTCTGCACCTGACATAACAGCTTCGCGAGCTGCACAACCAGTTTTAAGCCTTTGATCTTGGCCTAAGCTGTGGTACCTACCTTGTCACAGGTGATACAGTGATAGGTGTTCGAAGAAGGCGAGTAGTGAGTGCTGCAGTCTAGAGGCTGCTGAGGCTGAGGACTACGGTTGATGGTGGTGCTGTACAGGTTACTGGCATGCTGCAGCACTTTGGGGCTGAAACTCATCTGACGGAGCTTGTAGGAAGGAGACAATGTCTCCCAGGCATAAGGCGACTGTGAGCCATAAGGTTGGAAGTCAGCTAAGTGAGGCTCTGAAGGGCACACATAAGAGACAAAAAAAGCATATCTTATCTTTGTTATAGATGCCTTTTTAAAAAGTTTGCATCAGGGGTGTTTTTCCAGTAGCACAAATTTTTCAGTGGGATGGTACAAGGTTTGTGAAGACTGAGCTGCGGAGGGTTCATTGGAAATAGTTTAAAAAGGCTTGAAAATTGTTTGAAATTCAGCAAGTTCTAATGATTTTAACTGTGAATAGACCAATAGCCTCTAAAAGCATGCATCAGATGACATGGCTGCCACGTAACAACAGTACACATATGTTGGATTCTTTTAGGTGGCAGAAGTTAAAAAACTTCAGTTAACCTTTGAAAATTAAGTAATTAGAAAATAGTTGGCAGTGAAGAAAACCACTGTAAGACATGAAAGGGCCAATCCAGCCTAAAAATATATTGCTTTATATCTGTTAAATCACACCCTTGTCATTTTTTCCTCAATCTCGTAGATGTAAGCATAAGGCTATAATTCTATTTCAGCATGAAAGCATGAAATATTACTGTTTTTCCTTATAGTATTTTTCTTGAAAACAAAAAGGATCCTGTACATTAAAGATGTACATATCTGTTACTTATTTGGATAACATGTAATGCAAAATTGAGTGGAATGCCAGTGCAAACAGAAACTTCTACACATGAAAAACAAAGCCAAGGTGGAAGTGCTGGATACCTCCTAGCATGAAAAACATGTTTAACAACTGATATTAAAAATATATGCTGACAATGGAGCTGAATATTTTTACAGTGCATTCACCTATATACTGGGGTTAACTGGACTGCTGTCCTGACACAGAGACAGCTGTAGCTTTTGTGCCTTTTCATGCTCATTAATGGAACAATCTTTATTCTTTCTTTAAAAAAAAAACAAAACCTTTTATTTATCCCTTAAGAGTCAATCTTTTTCAGAGTAGACTTGGCCAAGACTGCACACCATTACAATGTTACAAAATAAAAATCAAATTACCTCAAAACACATCAAACAAAATATTATGTCAGAGTCAAAATAATACAAAAACAAGGTCCAGCTTATGAATAGCAGTTACACTCTTCAGTTACAGCAGTCTGATTAATAATCTGATTGATAACCATGTGGTACAGACCAAAGAGTTTGTACTTCAGGTTTTGTGAGTGAAATTAGTGTTTTGTTAGTTAGCTACTCAGCCTAAGGGAATAACTTTTAACCCTTTTTCATCCGAATAGGCAAATCTTTAATAAATAAATAAATAAATAAATATATAAAACTGTGGTCAAAATGCCAACTTTGAAGCTTTAAAATGCTTTCCAAAACTAATGGGCCACGTCTACTTCCACCTCTGATATGCAGTCTCTATTCCAGCCTAGTCTTTTGACTTCCAGATGGCAAGTTTTTAAACTCACCTGGCAGGTAGTACGGCTGTGTCTGAGTCATGAGAGGTCTGCTTGGCTCTGGGTGAAGCGGTAAGGGACATTCAAGCTCCGGTTCCTCCTTAGTAAGTAAGCGGGGGTCTTCAGGGGAAGATTGCCCCTCTGACTTAGGCCTGTCTGAAATGTCTGTGGTCTGAACGGCTGCTGGGATTTCTGCAAATCCAAAACAAAGTGAAGTTCGGTTGATTAGAGAGAAAGTAAATCTAAATGAATATCTTCCTTTGTTCAATTAGGTATTTTCTTTAATAAGAAAAAGCTACAAATAACATCAGAAGTTTTTTTTTTGTTTTTTTTAATTTGCAAAACAAATAAAAATTTGTTTAAGACGGCAAGGAGATTTGGGGTTGCGATAAAAAGCAGTTACACCCTGCAGCAGTAATTTCATTTAATTATTTTAATAGTGCCCCGTTCTTCACCTATTCAGATCAACTCACTTCTTTTTTTAAAGACTTACCAGATGTTGCGGAGGCCTTCGAGTCATCTTCATCGAAATTTTTTTGCCTGTAGGAAGTGAACTTTTTGCTTCTTACCATAAACGACAGAGGCATGGTGATCCTAGACCGGAAAAGTATAATAATTAAAAATATTTTTTTTAAAAAGGTGATCGAGGCTTTTACGTAGGCTTTTACGTCAACGTCAAGAGTATAACAATAAATAAATACACTTAAACTCCCGGAAATTCTCCTCTTATTTGAATTTTAATTATCTCAAAGCTTCACATGAGATGATTTCATTGCGTCTAATTATTTCATACCGTTAAAAATCCGCGAAGATTAGGAAAAAAGAAAAAAGAAAATGTCCCCCTGCTGATTTTGTAGCTCCTCGCAGCTTCTAGAGACGAAAACAAACGCAAACGGGGGGAAAATAACCCAGTTAATATTTCCTTTTTTCTGGAAGAAAAACAAGTTTCAGAGGAGAGATGCGTCGATTCCAAAAGTCTTTGAAAAGCAGTGTAAACCTATCAGGTTTATACCTCCCGCTCACCCCCTCCCTGATTTTCAATCTCGCAGCGGAATCTGACTGTGGTTTTAGCCAATGAAAAGGCCAAACGGCAGGTGGAAATTTGCTTAGAAAAACACAGGGCCTTAGGAACAGTTATACAAAGCACACAGTACTCACAGGACCAAAAATGCCGGAACTAAAGGCAAAATATATGTGCAGTAGGTTTACAGAATAAAAGTGATATGCTAGGCGAATTATTATTTGTTTCTTCTTTTTTTTTTAAAGGCTTTTAGACTTCGACTGTCACCAGCAAAGCAAAACCAAATTCAGCTGAATAAAAAAAAGCTTAAAATTAATAAATATAAGCTGGAATTTGAAATACAAAACGAATTAATTTAATAAATAAATATTTTCATCGCTCCGTGTTTGATTTACAGGATTTACTTGCAGTAAAGATGTATGATTGCGTGCAAGATTTAAACGGCTAAAAGATCATATGAGATTGTAGGACCTCCAAAGATACACACACCAAACCAGTCCGGGAGATTAACCGTGTTGACTCTTTTCGTGTACTTTTATCGAAGCTTGTCTTTATTCGTGTATGACAGATTTCCCGGCAGTCTGTTTTCGATTCACACAAGAGGAGGTCCGAATGACAGGAGACCTATAATGTGAGAGATTTGGGTTTTTTCTGGTTGAAATGAAAATAGCAGCTTATTAAATCGCATAACTGTAATCAGATTAAAGGAAGGAGGGAGAAAACGTTTTGTGGAGAAGGGCGAGAAATACGAGTGCGCCATCTTGTGGATAACGTGTGCATTTTCAATGAGGATCATGTATTTTTATTCGGATGTTAAACAGATTAAATTGAACATAAATTTTTGAATGTGTAAGTTTTTCTGATTACGTTTTGTTGTGTGTATTGTGTGTGTTGTTATATCATTTTATTCAATTTAATACATCAGTAAAACATTTGGAGTAGACTTCATTGTACAAAACAAACTCAATAATAATAATAACAATAATAGAAGTATGAAAATCTCACAGACCTGCATTTTATTCACAACAGAACATAGAAAATGTATAAATGTTTTAAAGAAAAATTTATTTTTGAAATCGGCATGTTTACCACTGTGAAGCATCCCCTCTTCATCTAAAAACGTTAACATCTGAGAACTGAGGAGACCAATTCATACACATCTTGTTGTCCCATTCTAGAAACCTATCTGCTCAGCAATGCAAATATTTTCAATCAGTGAAAGGTAGTCAGTGCTGGCAGGCCAGTTCAGCACCCAGACTCTGCTGCTATGAATTCTGTGCTGTTAGAATAGATGCAGTATGTGCTTTAATATTATCTTGTTTAAATATACACGTCCTTCCCTACAAAATTGCTGTTCTAGATGGAAACATTTGTTGCTCTAAAACATTTCTGTACCTTTCGCTGTTGATAGTTATTCATTTCCAGACTAACTACTGTATTTTAAATCTGGCTGATGCCAAGCATGTCCAAGAGATTTCTCCAGATTTTCTTATCCTTTATTATTTACGGTGTCTTATATGCTGTGCTGTAGATACTAAGATAGTCAAAGTCTTCCCAGCTGTTCCACAATTTGTAGATGTTTTTTTTTTTGTTTATTTTTCTGTGAATGTCTGTCCATCTTTACTTCTGAGAAAGTTTGTATCCAGTCATGTCTCAGATCTGCTGCCAGTTTACCTGAATAATTGCAAAGTCTTACTTTGTAATATCTCTTTTTTTCTGGCCTTTTGTTGCCCTGTCCCAACTTCTTTTTGAAACATACTGCTGCCATAAAGTTCAAATCGTTAAAATATATTTTCATGAAATAACATTTAATATGATTTCAGTGTTCTGATATAAATAAAATATGGGTGTATGAGATTTGCATTCTGTTTATTCACATTTACACAGCATCACATCTTTTTTGGAACTGGTGTTGTACACACTGCATACTATAGATACAAACATCCGATCACCTTCTGCACTACATCACTCCCAGTCACAGGACAGATTAATAAATAATGAAGAAATGCAAAGATTTTTACAGTGATGGTAATAAACATTAACCATCATGCCCTGACTGGGTAGTTTTAGTTTACTCGGTCATGTCATTCCAGCAGTGACATTTCATTTGCTGTCATGTAAAAATGACTATGAATGAGTTAACCTGTTACAATATGTGAGGCAGATAGTGTGGATTCTTTTATGTATTATTCTTTTATAACTGAACATACACACAATGGACAGAAACAAACAAATGGCCTACTGTACCCTCATACACACAATAATAACATGGACTGAACCACCACTTACAACTACTGGCACTATATATAACCACTGTATAATTTATCCATATATCTCACTGATCTCAACTGCACTACTGTAAATGCTGTATAGACAATCAATTATACTGTACAAGACAATATTTATAGTTCTACACTGTTTATTAATACTCGCAATTATATATTTATAATCTGCTATAGGTTTTCATATTTATAACCATACGTATACTTGTTCATAGCCTGTACATAGCTTGCACACTCACTACAGTTAGAGCCTGTACATACTTATAGTATATTCATAACATACCTTCATACCGTGTACATTGTAACACATCTATAATAGATCTATATTTTGTAATATATCTATATTATTGCTGAAACACTTCAGGATGGATGCAAACTGAATTTCATTGCCTTGTACTTGTGACATGTGCAATTACAATAAAGTTGAATTCTATTCTATTCTATGTGAAGACCCAAACGAAGGCCACAAAAGAAAAAGACTGGAATTAACTGAAAGCATGCCATTTATTTAGGCAGATATAGCCAATGGGGAAGAAACATGAATAACAAACTAACAGAGGATTGCCTGAACTGGAGAAACTAAAAAAAAAAAGACAAAACCCAGAACATTAGAGAAAACCTGGAAACACGGGAGGGACACAGGAGAGCAACAGGGGAAAGCACACGTGATAGCAACGGTTGGGGGGGACCTCCAATGAAACCTCTTGTTACAGTACACAATATATACAGACTGTAGGTGATCAGGGGAAGTGGAAACACAGGGGGAACACAGCTGATACAAATGAATCTGACACCACAGGGTAGGCAAAACTAAACATGCTGAACCTTGACCACGAGACTATCAAAATAAAACAGGAAAAAGGCAGACTAAGACACTCTGACTTAACAAGGGAACAAGGAACTGACAATGGGAGACGAGATGCCGATATAACTATGGAGCACATACAGAGGACAAAACAGACAGGAGAGGCATGGAACAAACATACATATACAGAGACACAGAGAGGGGCACAGAGAACAAAGACTGATGGGAACCTAATAAACAAATAACTAAACTGATCATCAGTAAACTCAACGAGGTAATAAGAATAAACACAGAACTAACCAGTTAAATGAAAATAATAATCATACCAGGGGCGATTCTAGGATCAGAGCTTTGGGGGTGCTGAGCACCCAGAGAGCTGCCCATCCAGGCAAGGTAAACTTTACTCATCACAATGAGACTTCTTCCCCGTCTCTGTCAGTCCCTGCATCCCTAAATGCCTCCAGTTGTCTGCCTCCTTGGTGCATTTAAACCCCTGTTCCTCCCTGTCCTCATTGTCTGTTGTCTTCATCTCCATTATCAGTCATCATAATTTTACCCTCTCTGTGCAAGTCTGCAAATTTCTTTATTAAATCATAAGTTTCTTAAATTCATCAAGTCTCTCTGTGCCTGGGTCCTTGTCACAAAACATGACATCACTGTTTTGTACATTTTAACACAATTTAATCCCCACATTTTTGAAAGAAAAGCAAAACACTTTTTTGAAAAGTCTGTAACAAAACCATCAAATCTGATCAAGGTTATTAAAATGCTGTCAAAGAAGAATGGATTGGAATAAAAAAAAAAAAACATATCCTAACCTTAATTACTGGGGAAAAATGATGAATGATGCTCACAGTGAGTAAAAAGTAAACTGTGTTTACACAGTGCACTGTGCATTTTTTGGACAGAGATTCACTTCTAAAGTGTATGTATAATACAATACAGATACATAAAAAATACACTCCAAAAATAGAAGAGTCCTTGAAATATACAAAATATTATTAGAAAATGGAGACACTTGGCCTTTGGTACAATGTATACAATGTATGAAAATATCTTTACTGCAGATACTACTATGGCTCTGCAGATTTTTTCTTTTCTTTTAACCTATGTCGCCTCACCTTGAGGTTGGTAAATCTGTCTATCACATTTTGGTGGTCAAGTCTCTCACGCATCTCTTTCTCAGCTGACATCACAGCCAGGTGCTGGAGTCTGCTTTGACCCATGGTCCTTCTCAGCCAGGTATGGAGCTGACTCAAGACACTAAAAGACCTCTCACAGATACAGCTGCTAACTGGGTTTGTTAGGGCAACCTGAATAACAGTTTTCAGTTTGGGGAAGATCTGATTATCCAGAAGATTGTACAATGTTAACATATCTGGAATGGCACCAGCCTCACTCTTGAGCTTTATAAAGTCTTTGGCAACCGTGACTTCCTCTGACTGAAGCTCAATATGGTAATGCAGTGCCAGGGCTGACAACCCAGTTTGTTTTGCAGATTCTGTATAGCAGCTTTAATATAGGGAGAACACAACTTCCAGATTGTGTGAGTTGTTTGTATTAGTTGTTTGTCTTTCTTTTTCTTTGCCAGTTTAACAGTTCCTGTTTTGCCTGTTAGTACTCCCTGTCTGTTTTCTTACCTGGTACTTCCTGATCTTGTACTTTGTCCTCATGTTCCCCTCTTTCCTCTCTCCCTCTTTGGACTGACAATGTGTACACACACACACACACACACACACACACACACACACACACACACACACACACACACACACACACACAACAGGAGTTATAAGGTTAATGGGCATCCAGTCAGTTAGCTAGTTAGTACCTTGGGTTCAATATCGGCACATGCACATATGGCAAAATAACCAGTTTCTCTCATTACATTTCAAACAGGACAGTGGTAACAACAGCAGGCTACGGACAATGTTAAGTTTTAGATTTTAAATAGGCTGTATACATTTCAATGACATCAACAGGGCAGTCAAATATCGCTAATTTTACTACAGCGCAAACATCGTCGGAAAACACGTTTTCAACTAGGGCTGCCACAAACAATTATTTTGATAGTCGACTAGTCACCGATTATTTTTGCAATTAGTCGACTAATCAGATCATCATCCATTGGATGTACAGGTACAGCTTATTGCACCAGCATGCATCTGCTCTCATATAACTATCATTAGCTTACAGCTCTAAGTGTTTAAGGTATGTGCTAACTAAAAATAAAGACAAGATGATAATTTATTAAATTTGAATGAAATTTGCAGATTGTTTCGGTGAAGTTTAATAAACTCATTGTTATCTAAAATATAACGGGACACCGGAGTATATCTCGAGCATCTCACACTTCTGATAATCAGTTGTCTGCTTGACGTTTATTCAGCTGTGTAAAAACTATAACTTTAATCTCAGCCAAACCGATTTACTCAGGAACAAATAAAATACTAAAAAAAGGTGGTCTCAGCCACCATCGCTCTGGCAGCAACAGCGCTAGAGCGAGTAGGAGAGAGCAGAGCTGGAACAAACCATTTTGGGAGGGGGGAGGGGTTATCTATACTTTTGTTGTTAAAATGTTCCATCTCAATTAAGTACTGTATGCTTTTTATACTTTTAGTAGTGTGTCCCACAAACAGCAAATATTTTCAAAAAAAGTAAGACATCTTTGGGGGTGCTTTGATTCATTTTGGGGGTGCTGAAGCACCTCCAAAACTGGGCTAAAATCGCCCCTGAATCATACTAATACACAACAGATACCAAAACACAAGAAAATTGAAAACACAAACCATGACAGTAACCAGAACTGTTTTGAGTTACTAACCTCAGTGGTCAGTGTATGAGCATCAGGTACATAGTTAAGAAGATAAACAAGGTATAATCTTGGGTGGGACTAAACAAACAGTACATGGGAGATGCAGCATAGTTCACCTCACAAAACGGCAGAAAACCCTTAGAAATTAAATCGTTCTCACTCTGACCAGAGTCCCCGATGAGGATGGTGCTGGAAGTGTTGAAGTAGTTTTGAAGATAATCATAAACCACAATATGAACAAATACAATAAAATACGGTACAGTAAAAATACAGGGAAACTCAGCTGAGTTCATTTCCTCTTCAGTTTACGCATGCTGGAGCTTGTGGTGCCTTTGTAGAGCCATCTTACGTTGGAAACCCTTTGGACAAATGTCACAGTGGTAAGGTTTGAAGCCTGTGTGTGTCCACCTATGTGTGATCAGGTTGGAGCTTTGGCTGAAAGCACTGCCACAAATTTCACCTTTGTGAGGCTTTTCAAATAATGCTGAATATTTTTCCAATGAAAAATAACAAACAAGAATCAGGCCACTACACAGGTTTTTAACAAATACTGTGAACAAATACATAGATTTTTCTCTTACAGAACTTGGAAGTTAGAAAAACTATTAAATTGCAAATGAACAGGATACTTGTTCTTTTTCTGATTCATCAGCAGTTTTATCCCTGTCTAATCCCCTGCTGCATTAAGCAAAGCAGGAGATGTAAATCATATAAAGGTTTCGTTTTATCCCATCATCACATTAATGTTCATAAGCTGTGGAATAGTTAAGATATTTACCAGTGTGGACGTGTGCGTGTTTCTTCATATCAGACCTCCGATGAAACCTCTTGTTACAGTACTGGCAGGGGTAAGGCCTGATGTCCGAATGGATTATCAGATGTGTTTTGAGTGCAAAGGAACGATTAAAAGTTTTGCAACAGACCTCGCACTCAAAACATATTTCCTGTAATCAGAAAGAAGAGCTTCATTACAAAAGTGAAGTTTGCCCATTTATCAAAGAATTGCATATGATCACATTTAGTGTTAAATATTGAAGCATAACTGTAACGTCAACTGTAAAGTCAAGAAAATGTTAGTAGAAGTAAGAAGTATTGCTCATGGCTGTGTTAAGCTGCAGAAATCAAAGCTGTTTGTTTAACAGGCAAAGAGAATAAAATAAAGAGGGGTGCATCATGGAAATTGAAGAATTTGGGGCAAGATAATTAATGGAAAATTCTGTTTCCATTGAAATTGGCTGATTTACCTTTGAGTGGATGTTCATATGCTGTCTCAAGCTGACAACATGACCAAAAGATTTATTGCACAGTATGCAGACAAAGGGCTTCGTTCCTTTGTGAGACCTTCTGCTGTGGACCTCAAGTCCATGAACGGTTGGGTAAACCTAAAACAGAGTAAGTCCATCAGTGGAAGAATATGAGACACTGACAGTTTAAAATAGACAGCTTTTTTTCTCATTAAATTGGATACACTTCAGGTTTGTACACAAAGGAAAGGTGCACTGAAAAGTAAATATAGATGTATTTTTTGCTCTTGCTTCTTGACACATGCATGCATGGTCTTTACCTGTTGACAGACAATACAACTGTAGTCACTTGAAGTTGGGGAACAGTGTTTTCTGAGCCGCTGGTCGTCTGAGGCTACAGACACAGAAAAAAAAAGAAGAGATCTCTGTTACTCAAATAATAATATTTAAAGTAAGCAGGATTCAAGCTTTGCCTCCCCCTCGGCAAAACAAGAAGAAGCAGACTGCCTTCTGATTACTATAAATCCGTAATAAATTTAAAATCGAACGTCAAATGCCTGAGTGATTATAGACTAATTAGATATCCCATGAGGGGGAAAAAAAGGAAAAAATGGATGGTTGGAAGATTTAAAAAACAAAAAACATACTAAAAAAACCCCTGATTAAACACGTTTATAATCTACTCTGATTATTTTAACCGCCTTTCTCAGATAGTTTTACAATCCCTCAAATCTTTTTTTTTTTCAAACCTTACCTGAAAATACCGGCTCATTTTCGTCTTGAACGGTTGTCATTCGCCTGAAAAACTTTCTGATCTTCACCATGAAACATCTCGGCATAATGATACTGCTGACAAACAGAAACATTTTGTTTTGCTTTTTGTTTTTTAATTCACGAAGCAGTCAAAAACTGTTAAAACTCTGAGTTCATCTGTAGTAAATCGGACATCTTTCGTGCAAATTGTAGCAAATCCGAAATGTACAAATTCTTTGTCGTAATTCTAAAAATAAAAAATCAAAAATAAAATCTCGGACTAAATGTTTTAAGAAATGTTTAATCAATCAATTTTTATCTATAAAGCACTTTTCATACAAAGATGTAGCACAAAGTGCTTTACTTGGTTAAAAGCAGCCCACCCCGCACCGCCCTCCAACTCACTCCCCACACTGTCATTAACATAAACGATCATGGATACATCCCCCCCCACACACACACACGCACACGCACTTAAAGAGTAAAATTGGGCTGGGCACACATGAGCCAGGTGAGGAAACACTATCACAGGGAGCCGTCTGCATGGCGCCGCAGACCGCAGCCTCCAGGCTGGGCACGCAGCAGGAGGGAGGCAAAGAAGCCCCCCAGCCAGGCTGAGAGGACCCACAGAGCCCCAGCAGCCACGGTCGATCACAGCCCCGGTGCAGGGAGTCCCCTCCGAGGAAACACTGGAGATATGACCTAATAAGAGTATATACAGAATAAAAAGATAAAATAAATAAGAATGGGATACAATATAAATATAAATAGAATAAGAAGATAACAAATGAATAAGAATAAAATCAATAAATATTAGGTAAAACCTAAATTAATAATATAAATAGAATAACAGGATAAATAAGCATAAAATAAATAAACGTTAGGTGAAAGCTAAATTAAAAAGGTGGGTCTTGAGCGTGTTCTTAAAAACATGTACGTTCTCCGCGGCCCTGAGCTCCTCCGGCAGGCTGTTCCACAGACGAGGACCATATGAAAAGCTGCCTCTCCGTGAGTATGTGTCCTGACTTTAGGGACAATCAAAAGGCCAGTACCAGAGGACCTCAAGGTCCGTGAGGGTTCATATGGTAAAAGCCGATCTGAGAGATAAGAAGGCCCAAGACCATTAAGACATTTAAAAACCAATAAAAGAACTTTAAAATCAATCCTGAAACACATGGGGAGCCGATGCAGCGATTCTAAAACCGGGGTAATGTGGGCCCGCCCTCTGGTCTTCGTCAGCACACGAGCTGCAGAGTTTTGTAAAAGTTGTAAAGGTGAAATATTCTTTTTGGGGAGACCAGAGAGCAGGGCATTACAGTAATCAATGCGACTGGTAATAAAAACATGCATCAGCATCTCCGTGTTGGCCCGAGAGAGAATAGGGCGGACTCTGGCTATATTTTTTAGATGATAAAATCCAATTTTGGTTACATGTTTGGGGTCCAGGGTATAATTGGCCGTTTTTGACTACTTTTGATTTTACCTCTATATTTCACCTTTAAAATATGTTTTTCTTGCCTTGTTTGGTATCATTATTTTCAGCACAATCTCAAATATCTGAAAGTTGAGTTCTTTTTTCATTTTGGCATACTATATTAGCACAGTTGATCTAAATTCAGACAAAAAAATTCAAAATCCGAGTAGAAAACATTTATATTTTTTACTGTAAAACCCACAAACATGTTTAACGAATCATTTTTTTGGCTGCCTTGTCTTGTCCTGAGTTTAGGGACAATCAAAAGGCCAGTAGGACCTCAAGGTCCACGAGGGTTCATATGGTAAAAGCAGATCTGAGAGATAAGAAGGCCCAAGACCATTAAGACATTTAAAAAATCATACATAGCCTAAAAACAAGTGAAGGAGCTCATTTTTCCACTTCCAACCACCACAGTGGACAAATACATGAACAATGTGCCTGAGGGGTTCAAAAAAACATGGGACATCTGAAAAGTGTTGCCCTGTCTCTGAAATTAAAGTCAAAAGACTTTTTTATGTTCGTAAACCTTGTCACCAAAAACCGTCTTTCATTAAACTTTTGTGTGGTGCAGATTACTCTTTGTTCATCCTGTAAAATCAGGACATTGATACTGATTCCCCTGTCCCTGATTTGCAGGGAAGTCAGACTTTAATGGCAGCATCAGCTTCTATACAGCTACACTAAGCACACAAGGCTCAGAGAGGAATACAAACAATTATCTTTTTGCCATTACATAATTATGTATATTGTGTAGAACAATTTTCAGGGCTCTACACAAAAGAACTACGGGAAGCATAGTCAGAAGTTAGGAGATGACTGCTTGTGCAACACAATCATTTCTGTTTTTCATTGTCCTGACAGGGATGTGAAAAAATGCAAATTTGACTGATAATGTCTTTATTCATTGCCCAACAAGATACAAAAGATTTAAGGCTAATCTATTCAAACCTTGTGTCATTATATGTTGCTGACCTCTCAGAGGAATATAGTTGTGGTAAACCATTATAAAACATTATTCTCAGTCCATATCTGGATCAACAATGACAAAAAATGAAGCGTGCCCGTTAGAAATAACACAGAAAAGAAGGACAAACAAACATACCTGAGGCATTGGGGGGAAATTCACGAGTCACAAGACTGAGTCAATATTTACTTCAACATTTGTCTCCTAACGGATCTTTTAAAAATCACAATATGTATCTCCAACATGCCAAGTTTTGAATTTGGACATATTTGCCAGATAATAGAAATATATATTTTTTTCCCTTTTCAAGTCAGTGCATGCAGTATGATATATTTTCTCTATTCGTTCTTTTTTCTTTATTTAATGCAGTTCCAGTCCATTCAGGGATTTGTGACTGTAACCACCAAAATGTTTTCCCTAAACTAGTGGGAATAGGTAAAACAAGGGGATTTTATTAGGATACGCCTTTTAGCAGCAAAGGAAATAATATGAATTAGAAATATAACAGAACATTTAAAATTTTCAAATGTGTTCATTTTATTTCCAGCTGGAATCAAAGACAACTACAGGAGATATCTATTTTAACATTTTAGTGCAGAAGTGCTGCTGTCCCACGAAGAGTCGCAATCTAAAACCGATTAAAATATAATTCTTTTTGTTCAGTGTGACGTTTTAATAACCAACTGAGCATCAATATGTGATAGTTTGGCTCTTAAATGTGATCCAAGTTTAGTGCACTTGACAAACATTACCATAAAAGCATTAAATGATTTCAATTCACTGGAGAAAACTTTAAAAGTTCAAAGGATCATATCAAATGCAGGTGTTTGGTCAATGCAAGTTAAAATATATGAAAGGTGTCATTTGCAGCCAGATTTTAATACCAGGGCTATCTTCTAGCTATGATTCCATCAGTGCCCAACTCATTTTCTAACATAGTCATGTTTAAGTTATGCTTGTGTGTTGTGTTGTGTGATATGGAGAAACATTACTGCTTTATGCAGGACCCATTTGTTTTGGACCTCCAGCTACCATACCTTGAGTATATAAGGGGTGGAAGCAAATAAGCTACAGGTGCTGCCCATTAGTGAGGCAAACAATTTCTTGACTGACACATTAAAATGGTGGTGAGTTGTACCAAAGTAGACAGTTGCATTTTATTTAATGTAAACGCTTACTTTGAACTTTTGGGGTCTGCTGCTGCCAACTTACCATGGCAGCAGCTTTTAAACTCCAGTAGTCACTAAATTCTATATAATGGTTTGAACATCACATTGGTAAAACACATGTGATTAATGAACAATTCTGTTCAGCTGCTTTTAGCTGCTGCCAAACGATGCATGAACACTTTGACCATTGTACTGAAATTTATAAAGATTTGTCTCCAAACATGTTATAACTTCCAGCCAAGCATCTACAGATTTTTGGATGGCTGAAGTGACTGTATTTGACTACTTTATCTATGTTAATGCATGCATGACAAAAAAAAAAAAGTTTACTATGTTTATATTTTCCTGCTGCAATGTTTCATGGTGAAAGGACTCTAGTCATTCAGGCCAAAATGTGAAGATGAGCTGAAACCCATATGTTCTGGTAAAGCTTTGATGTGATAATGGCAGTAGATAAGAATCTGATTTTAACTGCAGTTCTACAACTGCAACTACAACTGTAGCTTGCCTCCACCAGTGTGTGAATGTGTGTGTGAATGGGTGGATGACTGGGTGTGTAAAGCGCTTTGGGGTCCCTATAGGGGGGACGCTATACAAATACAGGCCATTTACAATTTACAGTTTACACAGACTCAAACCTGGGATGCTCTATTTTAGCTTTGTGCCGTGACTGCCTACTTTTGAACTGGTATTTAAGTAAGATTTTAAATTAATTTAATTCTTGTTACAGAGTGTTTTTTAAATTTCTTTTGATACTTTTATTTGAATAAATGATCTTAATCTTCTGCTAATCTGTATAACAGTCAGATTCCCTGTGTCCCTACTTTTGATTAGAGAAGTAAATCTGATAGCAATTCTAATTTCCCTGTTGAAGTTGCAACAGGGAAATTAGACTTGTGAATCTGAATCGAATCGATTCTAGAAATCAGTAACAATACCCAGCCCGAGTTTATAATTTTTATGAATGGACATGACTAACTTCACAAGGTTTTGGTTCGATATTTTCTTTACTAGATCTGCCATGATTGTGGAACCTATGAGAAACTCATTAATTAATTGTCTATATATCTATATATATCTATATATAGATATATAGATATATATAGATTTGATTCAAGTTTGACTCAGACAGAAATATTATAATTCTGACCATTTATCAGTTCTGACACTTGTGAGACTTCATCAGAGGTGTAAGCACCACAGCAGATGCCTTTGTGTTAAAGTAACTGAGGATAAAACACAGAAAAACATGAAGATTTTCCCGGCCTGGCTTTTTATAGTAGATAGCCCTAAAAATATTCTGCAATGGAACAAAAACGAAAAAAAACCAAAACATGAATCTACATATGAACATTACCTGATGGTGCTGAAGTGAAGCAGAGCAATGTTACAGAGGTTTAATTAGAGATACAGCTAAGCGTCTTGCAATGTGGCATAATTCGAAAAAGTTTACTTTAAATTTCTTTTCTTTTTTCACTTTCTTTTTTGCTTGTCCTGTTTGGTTTTATTAGCCATCGGAATTGATGTCTGACGGCCAACAAAGATACCCAACAGATTTACTTTACCAAGTGGATCATCACGGCCTTGCCTATTGGTCCATTCAATCAACCTTTGTTGTTATTATTTATTTTATTGTATTTTATTACACACAAAAATTATTTTATTTACAGCGCACAATGTGCTTTGAGGTAGCAGCCAAGAAAGATGTATTTTGTGTCTATGAAGAGTGAACACCCGTGTGCACACCTGTATTGATGAGTGCGCTTGTATTCAAAAGGTTTCTCCATGTAACGATCTGTTAGGGGGTGTGGGGAGCCAAAGCCCCGTCCCCCAGGGCATGAAGCATGCATGGAGGAGGTCCAGGCCCCAGACATCCAGAAGCCCCAGAGTGCGAGAGCCCAAGGAGGACCATCAGAGGGGCATCCGTGCCACCCTCCTGGGAAAAGCTTGGGAGAGCCCCAGATGACGGGTCACCCAGCAGCCACGGAGCAGAAGCCACAGCGGGCTGCACTGGCGTGCCCACGGGCTCTGCTGGCAGGGAGCTGTGCCAGAGTGAACCGAGCCACAGGCCCAGAAGCCTGAGGGCCCCCCACCCCCCGGGCCAGGCCCCTCCAAGCAGCCACCGAGAGTGAGCCGGTACATACCACTAACGCACCGATGCCTGAGGGCAACAGCCACTGGCAGGGAGTGTGGTGAGGGGAAATAAGCCTCCATACTTTGGATGGGTGGAGTCTAAGAGCCGACCTGACATATAGACAGAGACAAACAGGCACACACAGACACAAACGTGCATTCCCAACCTCATGCACACATATATATGCACAAATACTCAGCAGTCACGCAATGTAAAGACAGACACAAATGGATATTGTACACACAATCATACTCCCCAAACATACTTTATATTCCAGGTACCCTCGTCCCCAGAGGGGGAAACCGCACCTAGACCCAGGAGATGGAGCCAAGCAGACCACCCCCAGCTCCGGGGGTGGTCGGGCAGCCAACACCTCCTTCCAGCCCCTCCGCCCCGATGGCTATCAGAGAGGTATGTAAAGACCCCATACCTCCCTCCTCATGTGTAGTGTTGCTGTGTGTTGTTCTAAAGTGTATTTAAAACACGGGAGGGCATCATGCTGCTGCCAGAGAGCAGGCCCAGTTTGGGGTTCTGGGGTTGCTGCAGGCCCAATTTTAAATGCATGTCTACATGCACCCCCGCCTCCTGGAACCACCAAGGCAAGGGGGCCCAGGCCCATTCAGACCGGGGCCCACGGCAGCAGCACCGCCAAGCCCCACAGGACCCAGGGCAACCCACCCGTCCCAACCGCAGAGGAAACTGTACCCACCCCATTCAATCCTCTCCCAGACTACACAAGACAATAGACACCCAGGTTAAGTTTAATCTACATCTCTCCTATGTCTCTCCCCCACCTGCAGAGTGAACTTCTGCAAGCATGAAATAACCTCCCTGCCAGTTGAAGAGCCCCCCAGTTTGGCCAATGCACCAGAGGCCCCCTGCGCCAGGGCTGACCCCCCTTGCACCCACCCACCCACAACCTCGGCGACACACCAACTAGGTCCGAATCCCCCAAGGCCCAGCCAGAGCCCCAGCACGGAGGTGGAGCACCCCCAGAATCCCAATCCCAGAAAACAGAGATTTGAGATGGGAAACTGTTCTTGAAATACACTGAGAGACAGAAAGAGCTGTGCAGGAAGTGTGATTTTTTTTTTTTTTTTTTTTTTTTTTTTTTTTTTTATTGTGGTGGAAGCAAAACCGCAAAAGAGGGGAATCATGATGATGTTTATTAAACGTGAAGTGTAGTTTGGATCTTCTTTTGCTGCTGGTTCAGTGAATTTTGGTTAGTGACAAAACCTGTAGCTTCAGAATCTGTGAGCTGCTGGCTTTCAGCCACAATGGCGTGCCTGTGTACATGCCATCGGGTGAGAAAGCTGACATCTCACAGATTCGTCTGATGTGTCGGGTCCGCGCTTCTGTTTACATCTTTGTGTGGAATCAGTTTATCTGCTCTCATTTACTGTATTAGCTGTTTGGTGGTTGTTGAAATAGTTTTGTGAGGTTTAACCTGAGATTCTGGCAGTTTTGGTAAAAAACATTTCTATTTAAAAATCAATTCAGGATCGATATCTTTTTATTTAAGCTAAAATTGATTTTAACTGGAAAACTGATTATCGAAACCTACCCCTACAAACAAGGCAAGCTCTTCTTTAGATGACAACTGCTGCTTGTGGTTGCTTGAAGTTTTCACCTTGGAAAGGAGCCAAGTTGTTCAGCACCTAAGTATAAAAGTTTACAAGCTTTTATAATTTATAATTACACAGTGACTTTAAAAAAAATGCAAACACTTCATTAAGAAAAAACTAAAATTTAAGATGTTAGTCTTGCATAGAAATCAGGAACCTCTTGTACATTTATAAATACTATGTGGATTAGAAACTATTGGTTGAAGGTACTAGAAATATCTGAATTTTAATAAAGAGAAATAATGATGATGATTAATTTCCCTGTATATTCATAGAGACTTGCATGACACATTCCAGTGTTGTAGTGATATGTTGTAGCTGAATTCCGTTATCCACTAATATTGAGAAAATGACACCCTAAAATGTAGACTAATGATTAAACTGATGATTTCTTGTCAGTTAGGCTATTTTTGTCTCATCCCTGTGTCTCCTGTGAGTGTCTGTCGTGCCCTCTATGTTTATTTACTTCCCGTCTCATTACGTCTCTGTTTCTGCTGTCTTCCCATGTTTTTCCACTTTCCTTGTCACCCCACAGTGTATTTATTGTTTCTGTCTTCCTCAGTCCTTTGTTGGTGCGCCTGTTAACCCTCCCATGTGTCTCTGTGTTCCTGGTTTAGACTTTTCATGATTAGGTCCTCGTTTAGTTTGGTTTTACTGTTTTGTTCAGGTTTGGTTATCAGCCAAAACAAAAGGCACATTTTTTGTTAAGTCTAGTCCAGCCCCCATAACTTTTGTACACAAAAAACAAAACACACAAAAAAAACCTATATGCCTATAACTGTATAAACAAATTTTTTTTTTTTAATTATTTTCCAGGGACTATTTTGCTGGGGGGGTGTCCCCTGGTAGCATGGCAAATTGGTCCTGGGTGAGGTTTCATTCAAAGCGATTCAAAAACCCCTGTGAGAAGATGATCAGGCAAACTGTTTGCCTGAGTCTGAGGATGAGGGGGACAACTCGCTATCTGCGGGGGTGAGGTCACTAAATCAGTAAAACAACTACTTGGTGGCAAGGCGCCTGGGGTGGACTCAGGTGGCTGACAAATTAGGAATTCGAGAACAAAAAATTCCTAAACAAAAAAAATAATGATGCTGGAAACTTGGTCTTTGGTACACCTATTCCTGGGACAATTGAGACATAGCACACATAGCTGCAGGATAGAGAAACAAAAATGGCATTTTTTGAGTGGGTAAAAATGACCAGTTGACTAAAATATTTTTTTTCACCATATCAATTCCCTTGGAAATCACCACTCTGTGATATTTATTCATAACCACTGCACCAAATAAGAATAACATGCAAAGGACCACTCTTACTTCCCTACTCCTTACATGCAATCAGTTGACGCAGGGTAGTAATGTGTGGACAAACTGATTGATGGCAGACATGGCACCTGTGTTGTGTCTTCCTGTCAGCACACCTGACAAAGGGGGACTACTGCTTTCTGCTGCCACTGATCCTGCCGAACCTACAAGAGTACCAGGGGAGGGGATGTCAAGCATGCTACAGATCAGGACTCTGAGTTGACGTGACAGATTTGAAGAGGGGAGCATCTGCTCTGTCCATGGTTTGATAAGTGCCAGTGCCAAAGCCTGCATAAAGGCCTGCTCTGCATTTGGTTGTCACCTCTCTTCATCACATTCTGATTGTGAATGATCCACGAGTTTATCACACCAGTATTGAGCTTGCCAGAGAACACGCAAAGGGGCCATCTCTTTGTTTTTCTTCCATAGCCGTAGTGAGCGCGCAACTGTTCAAAAATATCAACACCTCCCTTTGTTTGATTGTAAAATGTAATCACTTCAGGCTTGCAAGTAGGTCCTATGCTTGGTTGCGCATGCATGGATGATAGGAGCAGGAAAACCTTCTTTTTTGAAGCTTTGTCAGGGAGGAAGGACACTAAGGTTAGTTCTTTGGTGAAGACAAATGCACTGGAGCCTAGCATGCGATTTTCTTTACCAATCATCACTCGTGTGATCTCCCTTTAGTTTGCTTTTACTGTACGCTAAAAAAAGATATCTAATCGGCTAACAATTGCCAAGTTAATCAAACCTTACCTATGTGTTACTCACTAGCTGGGATGTCAACCCCACAAACTGGTTAAAAAGCTAAGCAACTTGGGACTCAGCAGCTCATTGTGCACCTGCATATTGGACTTCCTGAGTGACAGACCCCAGAACGCTAGAATAGGAGAGCACATCTTCTCCACCCTCATTCTGAATGCAGGCGTTCTACAGGGGTGTGTCCTCAGTCCCCTCTTATACTCACTTTTTACGCACGTCTGTTCTCAAATTCACACCAGGAGCACCATTATAAAATTTGCTGATGACATCACTGTCATAGGACTGATCGAGTACCACAATGATTCAGCCTTTCGAGAGGAGGTTCAGCATTTGAAGCGATGGTGTGACAACAACCTACATCTGAACACAGCTTAAGACCAAGGTATGGAAGCCTGTTTCCACCACTTAAAAAAAAAAAAAATAGCTCCATAACTTGAAATTTTGACTTACTTTTCTCAAAATTTTGAGTTAATAAGTCAAAGTTTTGAGTGCACATTATTCTGCGTCATATGTTTCCGGGTAACAAGAAAGTGACCTCATTCATGTAGATTACTGATTGGCAGAGCTAACTCAAAATTTTGAGAGAAGTAACTCCAAATTTCGAGTTATGTTTCTCCAAATTTCAAGAAAATAACTCGAAATTTCGAGTTATGGATGGTTATGGATACTTTTGTTTGTTTGTTTGTTTTTAGTGGCGGAAACGGGCTTCCATACCAAGGAGATGGTAATCGACTTTAGAAGAACAAAGTGATCTGAACACTCCCCCCTCTACATCAATGGGAAAGAATTACAAAGGGTACAAAGAGCTTTAAGTTCCTCGGGGTCCATATCTTGTCCGACCTTACCTGGTCCAAAAACATTTCCCCCCAGGTAGGAAAAGCACAACAAAGGCTGTACTTCTTCAGGAAGCTGCGTCAGGCCAAATTACCCCAAAAACTACTGCTTAACGTCTACTGCTCCACCACTGAGACCATTCTGACCTACTGCTGTGCACTCTGGTTAAACTGCTGTACTTTTGAGGACAAGAGAAAATTACAGCGGGTGGTGAGGGTGACAGAGTGGCCAATTGACACTACACTAACCTTCCTTAGAGACCTTTATACTGGCAGACTTCAGCGGAAAGCCAATATCATCATCAAGGACCCCTCACACCCTGGACAATCACTTTTTCCCTCCTCCCCTCTGGTAAACTCTACAGGTCGGTGAGGTCAAAGACAAACGGTCTCAAACGTTTTACCCACAGGCTGTCAAACATCCATTACCTCCACCCTGACTGAAGGTTAACTGTGCTGTTTGCCTTTTTGGACATTTTGGAAATTTTCACTGTAGTCAAATAACATTCCTACTTCCATTTATAAACCATATTTATTATAGTAAATGCAACCAACATTCCTACTTCTGGTCTCTACCTCTTACTTAATGTACACTACCACTGATTACTCTGCACCTGCTCCTTTATATTGCACATATTACCTGTATATATCTGTGTATCTTTTATTCTAAAGTAAGACTACGAGCGATTCAGAAGACCCCTATGAAAAGACCATCAAGGGAACAGTTCACCCTGCCCGGGATAAGGTTACCGGGGCCCCGCCCTGGAGCCAGGCCCGGGGAGGGTGCCCGAGGGCAAGCGTCTGGTGGCCGGGCCTTAGTCCACGGGGCCCGGCCCGGCACAGCCCGAAAAAGGGACATGGGCCCGTCTTCCTGCCGGCCCACCACCTGCAGGAGGCACCGTCTAGAGGTCGGGTGCAATGTGAGTTGGCCGGCGGCCAGGAATGGAGGTCCTGGCGGACCGATTCCTGGCTACCAAGACTGGCAATTGGCACATGGAATGGCCCAATTGCCCAATTGTCACCTCTCTGGTTGGGAAGGAGCCTGAGCTAGTGCGTGAGGTTAAGAGGTACCGGCTAGATATAGTCGGGCTCACCTCAACGCATTGCCTGGGCTCTGGAACCAGTCTCCTGGAGATGGGCTGGACTATGTCTCAGTCTGGAGTTGCCCCTGGTGAGAGGCGTCGGGCTGGGGTGGGTATCTTGGTATCCCCTCGGCTTACTGGGTTTCTCCCAGTGAACAAGAGGGTTTGTTCCCTTCGCTTTCGGGTCAGGGAACGGGTCCTGACTGTCATCTGTGCTTATGCGCCGAGTGGCAGGTCTGAGTACCCAGCCTTCTTGGAGTCACTGGGTGAGTCACTGGGTGGGGCACTGGAGGGTGCTCCCCCTGGGGACTCTGTTGTCCTACTGGGAGACTTCAATGATCACATGGGCAATGACAGTGAGACCTGGAAGGGTGTGATTGGGCGGAACGGCCTCCCGGATCTGAACCCAAGCGGTGTTTGGTTATTGGACTTCTGTGCAAACCACAGTTTGGCCATAACGAACACCATGTTCAAACATAAGAGTGTCCATAAGTGCACGTGGCACCAGGACACTCTAGGCCACAGGTCGATGATCGATTTTGTAATCGTATCACCTAGGGGTGCAACAATACTCGTATCGATATTGAACCGTTCTATACAGTGCTTTCGGTTCAGTACGCATATGTATCGAACAATACAAAATTTTTAATTTATTTTATCAATTTTTCTTCTGACGATGCTGTCTGTGTTGAGTGCTCAGTGGATCTGCACTCGACAGTGCAGCCTAGGCGGAGTAGTCGAACGCAGATTCACTGAGCGCAAGGCAAGCTAGCGAGACAGCTTAAGCTCTCGTTGCAACATGGCAAATTGAACCTCCCCCACCCTCATTCAGATCTGGCCTTTGGAACTATTTTGGTTTTCATGTGACATATGACCCTGAAGGTAAGTGCGTCATGGACAAAAGTAAAACAGTATGTTGGATGTGCCACGCAATGCTCAATTACATTGGTGGGAACTAGTGCGTTAGCGCAGTTTGCTTGTTAACGTGTTGACGCCGTCCATCCCCACGTACAGGGCGATCCGCGGTAGCTCGTTAACGGAGATTTGCCGTGTTGTGGCGTTAACGTCATTTCAACGAGATTAACGCTGACAGCACTAGTGGGAACACAACGAATATGACTGCACATTTACGCCGACATCATCCTAGTGCAAAGACAAGTGGAAGCAGACAAAAACAACAAGCACGCATGCTACAAACTTTACCCGAGTCATTTAGACAGCCGTTAGCACCTGATTCTCCTTATGGGGACCTGATATGTTTAATATGCTGCTGAGAATATAGCACAGAAGAAGCGTATAGTATAGCTTTTATTTTGGAAAGAGCCATTTCTCTGTAATAAACTCTCTTTTCCAAAGATGAGTGATTTCTCCATCAGATAGATTTTTTTTTTTTTATTACTTTGTTGTTTCAGCAACATTAAATTTAAAAACTAAACTTTTGAGTTAAAATATATATTTATAATTTTAATAAATGACAAATTAAAAAGGCATGAACATTTTTTTTTTTTGTATCGAAAAAATATCGAACCGTGACACCAAAGTATCGAACCAAACCGTGAATTTTGTGTATCGTTGCACCCCTAGTATCACCAGACCTGAGGACATATGTTTTGGACACTCGGATAAAGAGAGGGGCTGAGCTGTCAACTGATCACCCCCTGGTGGTGAGTTTAATCAGGTGGTGAGGGAGGACACCGGACAGACCTGGCGCGCACAAACGTACATTGAGGGTGTGCTGGTAACGTCGAGCAGAGGCCCGGTCCGCAAGATCTTCAACTCACACCTCCGGCAGAGCTTCAACAGCATTCCGAGGGAGACTGGGGACATTAAGTCCGAATGGACCATGTTCAGCACCTCCATTGCCGAAGCCGCTGCACTGAGCTGCGGCCGCAAGGTAGTTGGTGCTCTCTCCTTCTCTGTCTTTCACTCACACAGACACACACACCACCACAATCAACTTTGCTAAATTGCTAATGAAAAACATTGACCAGGCAGCTGTAATTTAGCAGGAATGTCCATCCAACTCTTTTCGCTGTTGTTGCGGTCGTGATCATTTTTTGAGGCCACATTGAAAAGGCTTGGATGAGCTTGCCAAAGTTCTACAAGTTGTGCCTTCAACGCTTGTGTCCAGATCACACGCTGCACTGCCGTGCTACTCCTTCCTTTTCACTTCCATCTCTGTGTTTGCGCGTGTGCAGTGTGAGAGTCTGCATTAAATGGACTCGTTGCACTGGTTCAACAGTGCGATACCCTCACAAGGGGCGACCAGGATTTCAAACAGGTTTGATTTTCTTGTGACTAGACGATTGCTAATCGGGAGCTGGTCGTGTAGTGTTAATCGCTTCTTGTTACCCCATGTATACTACACGATGCACGACACACGATTAAGGCGAAACTCGGGCCGATCCCCAAAATGGTCGCTGTGTGGTCGACCACTGGAGGGCTCCACTCACACCCAGTTCTCAGGAAGTGTTGTTGCTGTGTTTTGGAGGGAAAAGTGTTCAGTTGTGTGGTGATGAGTAATAAACGAGCAGTGTCAATCGAGAGCTCTCGTGTCGTCTGTGTTTACCTCCACATTGGTGACCCCGGACTCGAACATGCTGCAGTCCGATGGTGGCACCGACTCCGCTCTGGATGTATCAGCAGCCGCCAGCCCTCTGCCTCCAGCTGCAGCTACGTTTGCTGTGGCGCTCGAGCTGCCGGACTTTTGTCTTCACAATCCCCCGTTGTGGTTCATGCACGTGGAGGCTCAGTTCGCCCTTCGTGGCATCTCGGCTGACGACACAAAATATCACCATGTAGTGGCTTCTCTCGACCCGCTAGCCACGTGTCGTGCGTTGACTCTCCTCCGGGACCCACCCACCCAAGGGAAGTACGCCGCCCTTAAGGAGCTGCTTCTTCATCGCTATGCCCTCTCCGACACAGAGCGAGCCGAGAAGCTCCTCTCCCTCTAAGGCCTGGGTGGCGGTACGGCTCTCGAACTGATGGAGCACATGCTATCCTTTCTCGGACCGGACGACGGGGGATTCCTCTTCGCCCACATCTTCTTCCGACAGCTGCCGGCGGCCGTGAGAGCCAGCCTCGCCAACTCTCCGCTTCTGGGCATGAAGGATTATCGCTCCCTGGCTGAGGATGCGGATCGTATTCTCCTGGCTACCCGCACTTTCCACGATCACGACCTAGTTCCAGTTTCGCCGGCGGCGCCTTCCACTTCCCCACTGACCTGCCCCGACGTCTCCGATCCTTCGCTGACGGCAAAGATCACGGCACAGCGACACCACGGACGGGACCTCTGTTTCTACCATCAGCGTTTTGGTGCCAGAGCGCGCCGCTGCCTGCCGCCTTGTGCTTTTCCGACCCTGGGACAGGGACCCCGCCAGCTCGCTGTAGCGGCCACGACCACTGGCGACAAAGAAAACTGCTCTTCATAGAAGACTCGCGCTCTGGGAGACGTTTCCTGGTCGACTCCGGCTCCCAGAAGAGCCTCCTTCCCCCGTCCGGAGCCGACAGTTTAGCAGCGGGCTGCGGACCGCAGCTTATTGCGGCTAATGGCTCTCCCATCGCAACGTTCGGGGAAAGGTTTTCATGGTCGGGATTTCCAATGGAACTTTGTTGTTGCCGCTAGCTCTGTACCTATTTTGGGCGCCGATTTTCTTTGTGCCCACGGACTGCTGGTCGATGTTGCTAACAGACGCTTAATCAATGCACTGTCTTTTTCTTCGATACCCTGTTTCACTCGCGCCATCGAGCCCCTGAATCGGGCTAATTTAGTGACTTCAGGGAATGTTTTTCTGCGTTTGCTCTTGGAGTTCCCTTCACTGACTGTTCCTAATTTCTCGAACACGGCAACGAAGCACGGGGTTGAACATTATATTCCGACGGTCGGTCCCCCGGTGTTCGCACGCGCGCGGCGCCTCGACCCCGCGAAACGCGCCTCAGCATAGTGCAGCGCTCGAATAGTGCCTGGGCTTCTCCGCTACACATGGTGCCCAAGTCAGACGGTCGGTGGCGGCCGTGTGGGGATTTTCGCCGTTTGAATAATGTCACGGAGAACGACCGTTACCCCATTCCCCACATCCAGGATTTTTCCGCCCACCTCGCTGGCACCTCGATTTTTTTCTAAAATTGACTTGGTGCGGGGGTATCACCAGGTTCCCGTGCGCGCCGAAGACGTCCCCAAAACTGCCGTTATTACCCCTTTCGGCCTGTTTGAATTTTTGCGCATGCCGTTCGGCCTGAAAGGCGCCACCCAGACTTTTCAGCGGTTGATGGACTCTGTTTTGCGCGGGCTGCCCTTCGTCTTCGTGTACCTTGACCAGCTGCTCTGAGAGTCAGCACGCGTCCCATCTGCATCAGGTTTTCCAGCACTTGGCGGCACACGGCCTGATTGTCAACCCCTCGAAGTGCCAGTTCGGCTTGCCAGTTCTAGATTTCTTGGGCCACCGCATTTCCGCCGACGGTGTGGTTCCGTTGCCAGACAAGGTCCGGGCCGTTTCGGCTTTTCCGCGTCCTGCGTCCGTTAAAGCACTGCAGGAGTTCTTGGGGATGGTCAATTTCTACAACCGCTTTCTCCCCAGAGCTGCGCACCTGCTGCAGCCTCTCTATGCTGCCTTGAAGGGTAAAACAGCTAAGGACCCGATTGATTGGCTCCCTGAATGCATCCAGGCATTTTCTGGGGCCAAGACCGCGCTGGCAAACGCCGCCCTGCTGGCCCACCCGTTTCCGTCGGCGGAGATTGCGTTGACCTCCGACGCGTCGGACGTGGCGCGGTGGGCGCAGTGTTAGAACAGCGGGTCTCCGGTGTCTGGCAACCGCTCGCTTTTTTTTTAGTCGCACGCTTAGGGACAGTGAGCGCAAATATAGCGTTTTTGACAGGGAGTTGCTGGCCCTGCACCTCGCGACACGGCATTTTCGGTTTTTGCTCGAGGGTCGGAGCTTCACCGCGTACGTCGATCATAAACCTTTGACATTCGCGATGTCCAAGGTCTCTTATTCGTGGAGCGGGCGCCAGCAGCGCCAGTTGGCAGCCATTTCCGAGTTCACAACTGACATTCAGCACGTGGCTGGTAAGTCCAACTGCGTGGCTGACTGTCTATCCCGTGTGCTGGTTTCTCCCGTTTATGTTGGCATAGACTTTGAGGCTATGGCCGCTGACCAACAGGCCGACCCGGACGTCCTTGCCCTTCGGTCTGCGCAAACGGGCCTTGTATTGGAGGACAGACCCGTGTGGAATGGCGGGCCCAGCCTGCTTTGCGATGTTTCCACCAGCCGTCCATGCCCTGTAGTTCCCCTTTCGTGGTGTCGTCGCGTTTTTGACTCCGTACACGCCCTCTCTCATCCAGGCGTCCGGGCCTTGGTCAAGCTGGTCAGCTCTAGGTTCGTTTGGCCGGGCCTTCGTAAATCAGTGAAAGAGTGGGCAGCCGCGTGCATCCCATGCCAACGTGCTAAGATCCATAGGCACACACAGGCGCACCTCGAATCCTTCCGCGTTCCAGGGAGGCGTTTTGATCATGTGCATGTGGATCTGGTTGGTCCTCTGCCGCAGTCACAAGGTTTCACGCACCTTTTGACTGTAGTGGACCGCACAACCCGCTGGCCCGAGGCAGTGCCTCTGGCGTCCACTACAGCAGCAGCAGTGGCCAGGGCATTTTTGTCAACGTGGGTTTCGCGTTTCGGTCCCCCTGCCGACATCACCTCAGACAGGGGCCCCCAGTTCGTTTCCGAGCTTTGGTCTGCCATGGCTGACGGCCTGGGGGTCAAGGTGTACCGAACCACTGCGTACCACCCGCAGGCCAACGGGATGTGCGTTTCCACCGGTCGCTTAAGGCCGTGCTCCGTGCTTCTCTCACAGATGGCAACTGGGTTGACCGCCTTCCATGGGTTTTACTGGGGTTACGCTGCGCGGTTAAAGAAGACTTTGGGGTTTCCCTGGCTGAACTTGTCCTCGGTCAGCCCCTCCGGGTCCCTGGGGAATTCTTGCCTGAGAGCCCACCCCCGTGCTTCGCTCCATCTGTGCTGTCTCTCCGTCCCCCAAGAGACTCGTTTTCTCTTCCTGGCCCAGTGCACCATTGTGTGCCCGACACCTTTGTTCCAAGGTCGTTGGACTCTTCGCAGTTTGTTTTTGTCAGGCATGACGCTCATAGGCCTCCGCTGCGTCCACTGTATGACGGCCCCTTTAGGGTTATTCAACCGGCTGGAAGCATTTCCTTTTGGATTTTGGGGGTCGACAGGAGGCTGTTTCTATTGACAGACTTAAACCAGCACATGTGCTTCTGGATGATCAGGTGGTGCCGGCTCAGGCCCCCCGCTGTGGCCGCCCGCCTTCCACTGGACTGGACAACCCTGCTTCTTCCTCTGGGAGCGCCCCCGACCTGGCGGGGCCCGAGCTATCTTCAGTTTTTCCTGACCGCCCACGCCAGCCTGGCCCTCAGGCTCGTTTCCCCTCCGCCAGCTGTCCACCTCCCCGGTCCAGCCGTTCTGGACGTTTAATTAAAGCAAGGGTTCTGGACTAGGAGATAACCCTACTGGGTGTTCGGGGGGGGGGGGGCATGTGTGGTGGACCACTGGAGGGCTCCACTCACACCCAGTTCTCAGGAAGTGTTGTTGCTGTGTTTTGGAGGGAAAAGTGTTCAGTTGTGTGGTGATGAGTAATAAACGAGCAGTGTCAATCGAGAGCTCTCGTGTCATCTGTGTTTACCTCCACAACACGACTGAAAAATCGTCTCAAAATGGGCCAAAAATCGCATAGTGTATTCCCAGCTTAATCAGATATAATGAGACAAGGGGAAGTAAAACTAGATACTAGAGTTGGATGAGACCAAGACAAGACCAAGACCACTTTTACGTGGTCTTGGTCTTGTCTTGGTCTCAACGGACTTTGGTCTTGGTCTTGTCTTGGTCTCGGATCCCTCGGTCTTGTCTTGGTCTCGCTGTCTCGGTCTTGCTGTCTCAGATCGACATAGTGGTCGGGAGATTTGGAGTCAACCATCGGCGAAGCAGGGGGGTGGCTTACTGGGCTTAAGCCCGGGTCATTTTTTTCAGAAGCCCGGGGTCTTTTGGAGTGTAATTTGTTTCATAGTTAGATGCCTGACTGAAAACTGTATAAAACAAAAACTACACACAATATTCGAAGCGCATAGCGCACAGTCGTAAATTCCCCCTAATTTTGGTATGATCCGAACTCAGCACTAGGCAGCTGAGCACAGCACTTACGCATGTGAGCGAGGGGGGAGAAGCTGCTGCCTGTGAGTTTGCTGTAGGAGAAGCGCAGCCAGGCAGACAGAGGAGAGCTTAAGTTTGACCAGGTACCAAAGCAAATCATTCGCACTGTACAAATAATGTAAATATGACGGTGTATCACAAAAGATTGATACCAAACTGATCACTTGACCAATATTACGTTACTTGAGTTAATCAACAAATGGCAAAATGAAAAGCCGATCAACAACAATGCTGTTTTTTGTTTTTTTTTTAGAGAGAGTCTTAGCTTTCAAAGAAAAAAAAAAAGTAGATGTTATTTTATATATTATGCTTTGTATGTTGTTCAGTATATTTCTATGCAAAACAAGAGGGATTTCAATACACAGCAGTATATTCACAGTTGAACCCAGATATTTACATACACTTTAGGGGAAAAAACATGAAACGATTTTTTTTTTTTTACTGTTAAACATGAATTTAGAGTAAACTTGTTTTGTTTTAGATAAATAAATATTGAAATATCTTTTGAATTAGTTAAATGTCAGAATAAAGAGAGAGAGCTGTCTATTTTTTATCACTTTCATCAAATTTAGGACTACATATACACTAAGTTTGTTGTTAATTAATAAGAAAACTGCAGACGATTCCATTCTGAGCTGAAGAAGCTTCTGATAGGTTAGTAGAGTCCATGTGAGTAAATTTGGTGGCACAGCTGTGGATGCATATAAGGCAAAACACAGAGCCTGTTTCTTTGACATGGGAAAAATCAAGAGATTAGTGATGGGATTTCCGGCTCTTTTTAGAGATCCGGCTCTTTCGGTTCGGCTCACTAAAAAGAGCCGGCTCTTTCGGCTCCGAACCGGCTCTTCAGGTTGTTTTGTTGCTTTTAATTATTTAATCATTAACAATAATATAAAATTATGCAGAAAAGGAATTACTAATGTAAAAAAAGTGGTTTTATTTATATATGTTTATATATGGCCCCTAGAGACAAATCACGTACAAACTCTAAAGCATATACAAACTCCAAAAAGCACGTACAAACTCCAAAACACATTTCTAATGTTAACTGAACTTCCAAAACAGAGCTACCCAGATCACTTAAATTACACAATAGAAAGCATGTGTGTATTGTTTGTGTATTTATAGACAAGCACTCATATTTATTCAAATAATTTAAAAAAAATTCATTTACCTGTTACTACCACACACCAAATCCGGTTGTTGATACTTCCTGGCTTGTGTAGCCACTAGGTAACAAAAGCTCAACACTGCATCCTAGCATCCTGGAGCACTTCTGTTGTGTTTTGTACGTGCTTCTGAGTTTTTACGTGTTTTGGAGTTTGTACGTGCTTCTGAGTTTTTACGTGTTTTGGAGTTTGTACATGCTTCAGGGTTTGTAAGTGTGTCTGAGTTTTTACACGTTTTGGAGTTTGTACATTACGGTGGCCCCTAGAGACAAAGCACGTACAAACTCCAAAACACTTGCAAACTCCAAAACACATGCAAACTCCAAAACACTTGCAAACTCCAAAACACTTGCAAACTCCAAAACACATGCAAATGCCAAAACACTTGCAAACTCCAAAACACATGCAAACTCCAAAACACATGCAAACTCCAAAACACTTGCAAACTCCAAAACACATGCAAACCCCAAAGCACATGCAAATTCCAAAACACAACGGAAGTGCTCCAGGACGCTAGGGGCAGTGTTGAGCTCGATTTGCAAAATAAACGGCAAGTTTGTCTGTATGGGACGGTCTAGTCTCTGTCGCGCTTCCCAGGTTGCCTAGCAACCATGATACTAACCGCTGGTAACGTGTCATACAATTTTGTTTGACAGAAATGAAGGAAAACACATTTTGTTCATTTGTTTGTTTGTTTCTACAAGAGCTTTGTGTGATTTGATAAGTATCTGAGGTTGAGACCACAGGACAGTAAAACATGATTTTTGGGCTTCATTTCTGTACTGAACAGTCATTTAAGATTAGTTAGTAAATAACAATTAGCTAATGTTGTTCATGAGACTAAAGTCATATCACTTTGGTAATGTAAATATAATATGGCCAATATTATAGTTATTATATTAATCATTATTAGCTATTACAGCAGTGAACATGAACTCTGTGTCAAATACTGAGCCACAGTAGATTCAAGTTGCAGTTATTTATAGGTCTTATCACCTTAAATCTTCACTCAAAGACAAGTATCTTTGACAGTGCATATATAGGTGTATCATATATAAGAGAGAAATGTTGTTCCTTCAGTATGTTGGCATTACTAAATTTGGCTCATTGCTTACATACGTGTGTAAAAAGAAATTATATGAGCTGTGATAACTGTTTCTGATAAAATGAAGAGTAGACTGATATATTGAATATTCCTTTATTGGGTGAGAAAATCAGACCATGTCATAACTGCTTTAAGTCATACAGAATAGATATCAGAGCCTTAAACAGGCTGACTTCTGCTAAATGGGTCAAACTGGGCAGAAAGTATACAAACACATAGCATCATTATAGAATATGATGTAACACTATAGATCAACTTACCTCAGAATATATAAAGCATATAAACAATTACAGCAATATGATGCAACAAACACAGCACTGCTACTAATCCAAAATACTCAAAGCTTCATAGAACTGAAACAAACATTTATTTTTAGGTCCATTCAGCTGCTGATACATACTTTAGGTTTCTGAATATTAAACTTGTTTCTTCCTTTCATAGTGTGTAACTTGAAGGCCCTGAGTACTTTCTCCCACACTGCAAACACTGGAATGATAAAATTATTTGAACATTACCTAATAAGACTGATTCAGGACAGACAATTAGTTATGTTAAACTTTCCTAGCAGTCCTTCACAAACAGGGAACAGTCTGTCTATTCTCTCCATCTGTCAGCTGCTGCTGGCTCTTCCTCCTCCTCTTCCTCACACACTGCTGAGTCCTGGTGGATCATCAGGGGTGCAAAGCCTCACAGATGATGTGCAGCAGTGAGTCCCTCAGTCTGTCCTCACTCTGGACACTTGCAGTTGTCACACATGGAAATCAAATGCGTGATAAGCTGCAGGATTCAAACACAAATGTAACTTATAAATACATGTTCATACTTTTATTACACAATCAGAGAGAAAGAAAAAGAGAGAGAGTGCAGGACAGACAGACAGGTGACAGCCTCAGGTGTATACACTGCTACAAAACAGCACAAAAGAAGGAGGACTGTGTTATTACGAAACAAGAAGAGTTCCCAGATGGTACAGTGGACACGTGTGTGACTCCTGTGATTAAAGCACCTTTCTTTCAGCTTAACGAGTGAACCGTCAGCTCGTTCAAACACACGTTAAAGTCCGTTTGGCTCTACACCACCGAACAGTGGCAGCAATATAACATAGCTAACATTAACAGTGCAGTGAATCCTGCTTGTGCCGTGATATTCAGGACTGCAAACCGAGCAGCATCACTGACTTTCAGCCTGTTGTGTTTGTGGATATATGACTGACTTTAATTATCCATAAAATCATCACATTCTCTGTAAGATTAAAGTCAACTATTGAACGGCGTATATTTTGGAGTAAAGGCTTTAAAACCAAGTTAGTACAAACATCGCTAATGTCACATAACTTTCCCGACATGTGGCCAACAGTAATGTTTTAATGTTCTTCATTATAAAAAACATTTGCGCATAAATAAGTGACATAATATTCAGTACTTACTTCTGAAAGTTTACTCTTGGCGGCTCCGCTTCAGCCGTTTTTTTCGGCAAAATTATCCACACCACAGGCGAGCTATGAAATCTGGGATATGTTGGGCCATGAAGGCTACAGCGACCCATTCTTAAAATTCAGGGAAATTAAGGACGCATTTGAGGGCCGCATTTCGAGCAGCCTTTGAATTGGGACAGCCTTCGTCGTGTCGCTGTGACGTAATCGGCCTTAAAATGCGGACTTTAAGGCTGCAGACCCCAAATCCGGTCATTGGTACATCCTGGCTTGTGTAGTTACTAGGTAACAAAAGCTCAACACTGCCCCTAGCGTCCTGGAGCACTTCCGTTGTGTTTTGGAGTTTGCATGTGTTTTGGAGTTTGCAAGTGTTTTGGAGTTTGCATGTGTTTTGGAGTTTGCAAGTGTTTTGGAGTTTGCAAGTGTTTTGGAGTTTGTACGTGCTTTGTCTCTAGGGGCCACCGTAGTACATGCTTAGGAGTTTGTACGTGTGTTGGGGTTTGTACGTGCTTTGTCTCTAAGGGCCACTGTAAATATACTTTTATTTATTCACTCCACATAAAATGTAATAAATAAATCATATAATACAAAAAACAACTATTAACATTTTAAACTTTTAACTATTTAAATTTTCAGCTTTTTCCTTTTAAACAAATTTAACGTGAAACAACACAAAACACTGCAAACCACAACACAATTAAATATAAATTAAAATATTAAAACAAAAAGAAGATGCACATTCTCTGTCATATGGGCCTGCATGTTTTCTGAATCCTTTATCATCTGCAACTGAAAATAGTGGATGATTACTATACCTTTCTAATGTGACGTTGTTGTCCCTCGCTCTCTTTCTCTCTGGCTCTGTTCCTGTGCTACTGCGAGTGTAACTAACGCCCCTCCCCCCTCTGCCCAGCGCAAAGTACAGGCCGCGCGTGCGGAGTTTAGCGGAAAAAAGGGCGGGTGAGAGAAAGGGAAAAAAAAAAATCATGCTGAGGGAATGTTTTTCAGCATCAGGAACTGGGAGACTATTCAAGCTCAAACAAAAGCACACAGCCAAGATACCAATGGAGTGGTTTTGGGACCCCTCTGTGAATGTTCTGGCCGAGCCAGAGCCCAAACTTGAACTTGAATATCTCTGGAAAGATCTGAAAATGGCTGTGCACTGATGCACCCTGTCCAATTCATGGAGCTTGAAAAGTTTTGCAAAGAACGCAAATTTAGCAAGAACAATCACTCATCCTGGGAAAGCACAGGAAAAACCAGATACACTGATAGACAGAAATCCATATTCTATGTTTCTCACAGCCATTGATGAAAGTGAAGTTTTTGAAATTGTCAAAAAATGTAAAAATCAGAAATCTTTGGATTGTAATGATATTGATATGATAGTGGTTAAAAGAGTCATTGAGGCTATTATAAAACCATTTACATACATCTGTAATTTATCATTTCAAACTGGTCGATTTCCAGACAGAATGAAAATAGCAAAAGTTATACCTCTATACAAATCTGGAAACAAACACCATTTCACAAACTACAGGCCCGTCTCTTTACTACCTCAATTCTCAAAAGTTCTTGAAAAACTGTTTAAAAACCGACTGGAAAAATTTACAGATAAACATAAACTACTCACTGAGAGTCAGTACGGATTCAGATCAAGCAGATCAACATCATTGGCACTATTAGATTCAATAGAATACATCACAAATTCCATAGACAAAAAGCAATATGTGGCTGGGTTATTCATAGACTTGACAAAGGCATTTGACACTATAGATCATGATATATTAATAAGAAAACTGGAACGTTATGGTGTCAGAGGGGTAGTTTTAGATTGGGTCCAGAGTTATTTAAGTGACAGAAAGCAGTTTGTGAAAATAAATGGTGGTTGTTCCTTATGTATGGACATTGCTTGTGGTGTACCCCAAGGGTCAGTTTTGGGTCCAAAATTCTTCAACTTGTACACTCTAAGAAATGACACATTGATGGTGGTAGCATTATGTAAATGTTACATAATGTTTTATGTTAAAACTAATGCCACCAATTGATTTTTAACTTTAAACACAAGTATGTTGTTTTGAATTTAATTAACAACATAAGATTTCAATACAACAAAATGCAATAAATTAAATCCAACGTAAAAAGTTCATTTAAAATGAAGAGCACTTTAATTTAAAGAGGATTGTCCTAATAGGCTCTACTTCTGAGTTTGCACATGTGCAGTGTGGAAGTTTGATCATCCGCCATTTTCAACTGAGACTTGCATATGCTTAGTATCCTGGATAGAATCCATCGCCATCTGATGATTATTTGGTAAGTACAACAATTTAAGGATTACAAATTTGATTAATGTATACTAGCTGATAAACATCTGACACTTTCGGGAATACTTTTGCATTTATTTTTTTTTAAACAAATGATGCCTGGTAAATCTTTTAACACTAGCTTGTATACCTCTCTCACGTGTTAGAAGTATGAAGACATTTAACAAATAGTGTTGAACCTGCTTCGGTGTAATTTTCCAAAATCTTTTACGATTCCTGTTAAGGTGAGACTTGCCTACTAAGACCGACAGTTTTAAAATTACTCCCAACATCTACCGCACCTGCTCCCTGACATCAGTAATGACCACCGGGAGCGCCAGCGATCCTGTAGTTTGAAGAATGAAATGAATGTATAGTGTATTTTAGAAATGTGCCTCAATTAAGTTGCTACATTGTTTGAAAGAATTCGACTCCATGTTGATTTCTGGTTTAGTGTCAAATGCAGGGATTTAAGCGATTAACAGTTTGATTTGTAAAGTATAAGACATGCGTTCTTCTGTTGTCATTGAAGTGCAGAATAATGTGTAATACTGTTATATATAATGCATTTAACTCCTTGTATCAGTTTCCATTGGCTATCATCGCTACCGAAGACAGGAAATCATCAAAGACATGCCATTCTTTGCAGAGATCAAAAACAGATGGCCTGCCCTGTTTTCAGAGACTGAGGTAATTCTTACTAACTTTGTTATTGCAACTCATTTTCATAAGAACTTGTATTTGAAGAAGAACAAAGTATTGTAAATTGTTAATTTTAAAAGATACAAAATGTTTGACTGAAAGTTGTATCATTCTTGCATGTGGCCTCTAATAACATTAATAGAGAATACTCTCTAGTTGTAATTTTTAATATATTTCAGGTTGTTGCAGAGTTCGCCCGCATCACCATGGTCCCTTTGTTGTCGACTTTCATGGCCAAGCTGGACCACTATGCTGACCACCTTCTTAGAGTGTTCAAAAAGAAGGGGGGAACAGCTAAACTTAATCATGGCAGCCATGGATGGGGTATGCATTTTAGTTGACCTTGATTGAGCTCTGAAATTATTTGAATGCTTCTTCAACTTCTGTGTCTGTCATTAATCAGAATTTATTTTCAACTGAATATGTGTATATTTGAATATTTTGTAGATACATGTGAATCAGTGACATGCAGTCAAGTGAGGCACCTTAATGAGAAGTAAAATACTAACAAAAGAGAAATTCAATTTGTACACTAGATTTTAAATTTGCTTTCTGTGTGATTTCAATATTTTTATGGTCAAAATTGCTGTCATTACGGATTTTCTGTTCAAATACAAGGTAAAACGCTAAGCGGAGGCAATGATGATGCTGTGTCTCACCGCGGACACACACATGCGCAATCCCACTGCTGTTTCTCTAAATTGCCAACGTACATGTTTGATTACACATGTAATACAGATGATGACTTGATGCAGACTACCTCATTTATTTGACGAATGTGTGTTACATGTTTAATGTTATTGGCCATAAATGTGCAAAAATGCATGGAGTGAGGCTGATGGAGGGCAGTGCTGAACCCTAAAGGCAACATGTATAAGAGGTACACGTATATGGATTCACAGTGTAATCACATTACACTGAGAGCGCCATTGACACAGTGGATAAAGCAGCGCTCTTAGGGAACATCAGTAAATTTCACAAAGGACAAATTGACACCAAATCAGTCCTAAGCAATGAGACGCACCAATTTTATTTCAATGCATCTCCTATTTATAAATTAATAAATTTATGTAAAATGAATGATTTTTGATTTATGAATGATGACTATAATTGCTTTCAGGTCATTTGACCAATTTATTTACTACACACAAAAAATGAGACACACCAAACCTAAATAAATTTTAATGCATCTTCTGTAGGGCTGGGCACTTATTGCATCGCTTATCAATATTGTGATAACACATGTCCTATGTGATTAAAATGATAGACTGCTTTCAAACCTCTAAAAAAAAATATGATAATTTAGTTGAGACTATTACTTCCATTTATGTCAAACTTATCATCAATTCAACAAGATAAATAACTGCTGGTTTGTCTAAATAGCACATTTGCCAAATTTAATTTGCAGTATTTGTATTTGTGAGGCTGCATTGATAGATTTATAGGCAAAAATACTATTATGATCTTTTATTGTAACTCTTATTGTTAAGAAGCTTGGAAAGAAAAGCGTCTGGACTTCTTTAAGTTGCTTGAAGACGTTTCATCTCTCATCCGAAGAAGCTTCACTTTTCTTTCCAAGTGCCTTAGACTACGATGACCTGGATGACTGAGAACCTTCACAGACTTATTGTTATCGTAAAAAATACCACAAAATGTCATGATAGGATTTTAAGTCCATATTGCCCAGTTCTAATCTTCTATTTAATTTTAATATTTTTAGGGGCACAATTATTAAATATATTGTTGAACAATCTAGAATTGATTAAAGCAAAAATGAAAGCTTTCACGTAATGTCAAAATTGAAAAGCTTCAATTTTTGGGTTCATATTTTACATATATTTACATACATATATTTGTTTATCTGACTCAGAGCAGTCAGTGCCTTACCAATCATGAACCTCACTGCACGTCACTGATGTGAGTTATGAAACATTGCTTAATCACTTATCTGGATTATGTGTTAATATTTTTGACTTTGTTTTGTAAAGAGGTTGAAAGGAACCAAAATAGGAAACTTCTCTCATATTGAGTTCTTATCTCCACCAGACTCCCAGCGTTGATGTTCGACGGGAATGCATTCTGAAAGCTGTCTGTGTGTACTTAAATGAAAAGCCAGATGACCTGTTCAAGGAATTCTTGGTAAGTTAAAAAAGGAAAACGATCAGTTATTTTCCTTTTTTTAATTTGGGATTGGAAATGGAAGGTGGACTTACTTGTCCATATGTATATGTATGCAATTAACTTATCCTTTTATTTTATTTTTATTTAAAGGATGTGGATCTTGGAGCAAGCAGAGAAACAGAGCAGCTGACTTTGGGAGTCTATATTGTCAGACATGAAGGAGCAAACTCTGCAGATACACCTGAGGACATTGGTGTCATCATAGCAGGATGCACTGTGCTGCAGGCTCTTAGTGATGTGGCAAAGGGCTGTGCCCTCCTGCTTGGACTAATCTACAGTCTAAATCTGAGCTACCCAAAGCACCTGAAATACACATTTGAATTTCTTCAGAAGGTGCTGATGGAGTTGGATGGGAACAACCTATCCATGAAGGTGCAGGTTCTGAAAAACAAACTGCTTGAGTGAAACAGCCTGCACTGAACTATAGAGGACACTGAACTTTAAGGTTCTCGAACCCTTCTCCTTGCACTTCATAAACTGTTCAGTTTGAATTGCCACAAGAACTTCTACAAGGCCTTTCACTTTTCTGCGTTCTTTGTTCTTGAACCTTTACCAACATCCAACTACACTGAAAAAGACTGCTCCTAACTTTGGACTTCAGTTTAAGTTTTGAAGCAAAGGTTATTTTTCTAAATATGGACAAAAATGACACTAAAGTAATTTCTACCTGCTCTTTGCAGGGCTGTATTGTGGGCTTTTCATTGTAGCCCAATCAAGTTTACATTAAGTCATGTTAATGTTAAAAATGTTGGAATCACAACATTTTCCAGTTTTAATCATTTCAGTTTAACATGACATTCTGTATCTTTTCTTCCTGCACTTAAAATGCACTTGAATATATGTAAAGATTGTTTAGGAAAAACAATCTAGAAGCATTTGAATTGCTCAAAGTGTGCTTCAACAAGTTTTACACAAAGTGTTATTAAAGTTAGGTTAACTGAATAAACTTGTGTTCGATTTTTTTAATTTACAAACTTAAATAGAGTAAGTTGCAATTCTGTTAAAGTGATTTAATCCTATAGTTTCAGTAGAGTGTGTTTTGGGTGAGTAGATTCATCAGATTTACTTAAAATTTGTTGTTCAAATTAAATATATCATACATTTTATATTTCACTAACCCAGTTGTGTGGAACCGGTTGACATAACTGGGTGGAGTAAATACAACATGTTATTTCTTAAAGTAAGTAGAGCTTGTTTTGGTTGAGTAGGTTTTATTTAGTCTTCTCAATTTAAATCAACAAGGTTAGTTAGATCAACATTATGATATTCAGCTAATACAACATGATTCTTTTGATTTGCATTTAATTATCCAAATGCTATCGGATGTACTTAAAATTTCTTGTTCAAATTAAATGTATCATACATTTTATATTTCACTAACCCAGTTGTGTGGAACCGGTTGACATAACTGGGTGGAGTAAATACAACATTTTATTTCTTAGAGTGTACATTAACGACATCTGTAAAGTGTCCAAAGTATTACAAATGGTTCTCTTTGCTGACGATACAAACATTTTTTGCTCTGGTGATGATCTGCAGAATTTATTGGAGGATATGACTAATGAAATAAGTAAAGTGAAGTTCTGGCTTGATAAAAATAAATTATCATTAAATTTGAATAAATCTAAACTTATGTTATTTGGAAATAGTAGTTTAAATACAAATGCAAAGATTCAAATAAATGGTGTTGATATTGAAAGAGTCAGTGAAAATAAATTTCTGGGGGTAATAATAGATGAAAAACTTAACTGGAGAGCTCACTTAAGATATATTCATTCCAAAGTATCACGTAGCATTGCAATACTAAACAAGGCAAAACAGGTATTCGACAGAACATCACTTCATATTCTATACTGTTCACTGGTTTCACCATACTTAAGCTATTGTGCAGAGGTCTGGGGCAATAACTATAAAACCACATTACATTCACTTTTTACTCTTCAAAAAAAAGCAATTCGAATCATCCACAATGCAGGTTATAGGGAACATACAAACTCACTATTTTTGCAGTCTGAAATATTGAAAATTGATGATCTAGTGAAATTCCAAACAGCACAAATTCTATTCAAAGCAAAAAATAAAGAACTGCCAGGTAATACTGCCAGTATGTTTTTTTTTTGAAAGAAGGAAGTTATAATTTAAGGGGTTTTTGTAACTTCAAAACAATGAAGGTACGTACCACAAGAAAAGGCTTTTGTGTTTCTGTTCATGGAGTGAAACTATGGAACAGTCTGAATATGGAATTAAAGCAATGTCCAAACATAAAACTGTTCAAAAAGAGTTATAAAAATATGATCTTCTCGAACTATAAAGAAAAGGAAAATATTGAAATTAAGTGAATGTCTCTATTTAAAAAAAAACAAAAAAAGAACAAAACAACTCATGATGTGATATTATAGTATATAGTATATCAGAAATCTGTTCACTGTTTTTATTACAAATTATATCAGTAAGAAAGCTGACTAAATATTGACTGATAATTTATGGCAAAGGGGTGGGATTAAATAAGTGTTTACTTCTTCCCACTCCCTTTCAACATGTAAATTAATAATTTTTTTTGCATGTAATTTGTACAGTATTTTTTTCTTTCTTATTTTCTTTTCTAAATGTACTTGTATATTGTTCACATGTTGAAATAAATTACCAATCAATCAATCAATCAATCAATCAACGCAAATAGGTGTGCCAAGCTTCTAGCATCATACTGCAAAAGACTTGAAGCTACAAGGTGCTGTAAAAGTGAATCAAAGTATTGAGAAAAAGCTGTGAAGAATTATATATATGTGGGTATGTGTGGCTGTCAGGGTCCTGGGTCTGAGTGACCCAGGGTCCCTGAGCAGTTTTGGACTTGTCTTGTATTGTATGTATATTTGGTGTTGCTGTCCCTCTTCTCCCTGTTTGCGGATGTGTGTATGTGTTTCTGCAGGCGCCTTCAGGCCTGGTGGGTGTGGCTCTGCTGGCGGACTGGCAAACACCCGAAGCTCCTGCCACACACCTGCTGTTGATCAGGGCTCGTCGGGGAGCTATTTAGGAGAGTGTTGGAGCTCCCACTGGCGCGGGATCATTACATTAGACTCCCAAGTCAGTGTGTGTGTTTAGGAAGTGCAGATCGTGTGTGTGCCCGTGGGGGTCAGTGTTTAACGGCTGCCTCTATTGTTTTCCTACAGGAGGAACGTGGAGAGGAAGGGCAGCACGCACAGGGTGTGCAGAAACACAACAGTGGGGAGCACGGACATCTGAGTGGGAGACACACACGGGAGTCTTGGGGAGCAACGGGGATGAATGGTGCATTTATTGTTAACTTCAATGTAAATAAACGCACTGTCTTTATTCAGAGCTCTGCGCCTGGGTCCTCCTTTCCCTTACATCCCCACGGTTTGATCTGCCAAACCGTGACAGTGGCATTGTGTAGAGAATTTTGAGATGGAAAAAAAGTAATTAAATCCCTTTTGGAATAGAGCTGTAACATAACAAAGCATGGAACAAGTGAAGCACTGTGCATAGTGTTTTTATAACACTGAATGGCTTGATCAGTGTTCTGATCTGCTGATACATTTGAAACTACTTCTGTAATTCCTCATTTATTCGGTGGAGCTCGTTTCAGCTATGGTAAAATAACCAAAGAATGTTTTTTCTAAAGCAATACTTGCAATGAGTATTACAGTGTGCCATTATACAGGAGTGCTGATGGTTGAAAAGACGTTTGTAGGTCTCTTAACCTATATGTAGATATGGCATTAGACATCAAATATAATTCATGACTGTCGAAATAGTGCCATGGCCTCTGGATGGCATGTCATATGGCATAGATTCATAGAGATCTTGTTTGTCAGTCTTATGCTGCCATCTAGTAGGTCAGAGTAAAAAATTCTCTGTGGGCTTCAGTTGTAGGGGATCACACAATGAGACAAGCTACTTAACACTTTTCTGTATGTTCGAGCCATTAGATCAAACATGTAGATCCATTAGATCAGAGGTTCCCAAAGTGTGGGGCCCACCCCATTGCAGGGGGGCGCGGTATGAAAAGAAAAGAAAAAAAGAACGTTTGGACACTGCTAGCATAATGGACAGGTTTTTGACGGGGCTCCCACACAAACGCAAAGGAGGAGATGAAGCATCGCCAAATATGTCTTCAAACCAACTCCCTTCCAAGCCAAAGACTAGAAAATATGGTGAAGCATATCTTCCCTTTGGCTTCACCTGCACAAGTGCCAAGGTAGGTTTCCCCAACAGAATTTGTTTCCCCTGCGTCGGGAGCACATACTGGGCTCTCCAAATCATGGACAAACAGTATCCCACATTCTTGATTTTTAGTTCACGAACACTTTTTTCTTGTAAAACAAAGGGGGCCTAGCAAAAGAAGTTTGGGAACCACTGTTCTAACTGAACAAGAAGCCACAGTCCCAGTTTAATTAAATGTTATCACAGCTATACAGCTATAGATTGTGTGGAGTATCTAGTAGCTTTGACCAGTGGTGTGCAGGCATGTGTTCAATTACTGAGCCTCCCTGATGTGTATTTGCATGCTATGTTATTGCTTGTTTCTAACCACATGATCAGATATTAGACTATTAATATACCATTAAGTCATATATCTCACAACCTTATCTCAGCCTTGTTTGTCACACACTACACGCTTCTAACATCTCTCTGCTCAGATCTCTCAGACTGTGCTGTGATAGAATAGCACACAAATGACTAATAACATGCCTAATAATTAATTTCATAGCCACATATTATTGTACATTTGTTGAACACATGTTTGTACAAATGTTTCACATTAAAATCCTCATTAAGAAATAAAATACTTCAAATAGAAGGAAAAAGAAAAGACCTGGAGAAGTTCATATAAATAAGGGTAAGTCACTATAAGAGGAATGGTGAACACAAACTTTTATAGCATTAGCTTATTTTAGAAATAAATCAATAAAAATGGATGTTAAACTTTTTTTATTCATTGATTGATTTAAATTAATACATTGTCACCTAAGTAGTTTGTTGCGTTTTGCTTTTTCAAACAGAAAGTATAAATTGTATTTCCTTTCTCTAATAAAAATAGGCTAGGTGTCTCTTGGGTGTTTGAGGGGCCACCACCCATCATTATTTCCTATTATCAATTAAAGACATAAAATTAAATGTATAAAGTAAAAACAAAAACAAACAAACAAACAAAAAAACCCTGCCTCATACATTTGACTTAATTATTCAGGTTAAAGAAAAATAATTGTATTTCATGGTGGATTTTCCCCAGTATTTATTTATCTGTTTTTTTTAATATCTTTTATTTTTTATGTTTTTAATTATTTATCAATTTTGGTTTTCTTTTTATGGCACGAATGAGCTTCCATATATTTCTACCAACTACTGGCACCTGATTTAATAATAATAAAAAAATATATAATTTCACTCTCTGCATGCAGGCTTCACTCTTCCACCAGTTGGGTGATTGAAAAATATTATAAGCTTTATTTAGCTTTGAAAATATAGATAAATATATATGTTTACATACATCGTATATTTATTCATTCATTCCGAGAAACGTCTGTAAATGCTAATTCTAGCGGTAAAGTATGCCGAGCAAGAGAGTTGGAGCTTTTTTTTTTTCAGATGTAATTTGATTTCGAGTGGTAAAAGTTGCGGTTATGACGCGCAGTGCTCCAACGCCTGGGATTATTTTTGCATGCAGGCCGACAGCGGAGGCACACTGTGGTGGGATGGGCTGTGAGCTGTTCAAGATGGCGGCGCCCTGTGGAGTGCAGCTACTCTAACAGGTAAACAGGTCCGATTTTTTTACATCTCGTCTGTTTTTTTTTCACTACAAATTTCAACGCACAAGTTACGTTTTGGTGAAAGCGATTAGTTTTGCTTGTTTCTCAGCTGGTTGAATGCGGCTGACAGAGTGAATTCTCCGCCGAGTGTGGGTCGCAGCTCCCAGCTAACGTTAGCTCTCAGCGGTGGGACTGACTTGTTTTTGGGGAGACCTGTGATGGGTAGATGTCAAGGCTTTAAGCGTTTCGTCCTGGTTTTATCTGGCTTTTGTTGTTTATTTATTAAAAAGCAGTGCTCAGTTTGCCAGAGAGGAGACGTCTGCATAGTTTTATAATCGGATAAAGTCAACCCAACCCTGCCCATTGTTCCCTGCGAGTTGTTTACGACAAGCAGCAGCCTCTGGTCAGTCCACATACAGCGGGGAGCTCTGCTGTTTTTCAGCCCCACATCTCGGCCTGTCCTGGCTCTGCACGGCCCTCCTCTTCCATGTCAGTATTTTTCCAGTCTTTACGACCTTTGTGTATTTTTATTTGCTTTTTCACGCTTCGCTATTCATCCCTGTGACAGATCTGCTGCTCCTTTCTGCAGCGTCTCATTTACAGACAGCAGTTTACCCAAATTCACCTCAGCAGTTTTTTCCTATTGTCACACCAGCCATTAATATCCTGTTGTCTTTTGCTGGCTTGCCAACGCCTCAGCTTTTTCAATCACTCCAAAGACGAAATGGGTCACTAGTTTCACACTTTGACCCCCTCGAGCTCTCATTTCTGCCTGTCACATTGACTAAGCTGTTAAAATTCCAGCACTGGTAGCTGGGCCTTTGCATTATATATAAACACTAACCTAACACATTGCCTGAAGGGATAAATGTTTATATGTGACGCTTTACTTCTTTAGAATCCATTCATGTTTATTCATCTGAGTCATTTATTTTCATTTGTAAGCCACCCTAACAACATGTTCATGAATAAATGGGTTTCACAGGGGTATTTAAAGCTTTTCACAAATATTTTAGACCATGTGTGATTTAACCTGCATTCTTTCTGTGCATGCTCACAGTCTTGACATAAATGCATAAAGACATAAGCTTCGTGTCTCTCCAGAAATGGCAGCGTCCCAAGTTGAACCGGTCCTCTGTAGGTATTTGTTTTTAATATAAGCTCTCAACAAATTAGGAGCAACACGAAAATGGCAACTACTGTGCTGAGCTGATGATAGATGTCCTTAGACAGCTGGTCAGACTGGTGCCCAGGAGATAAGATTAATGTGTGATATACTCATTATTTCCCAGGCAATATAAAATGAACCACATCCCATGCATGCAGCTGATCTTTTTCATTTTTCAGGTCAGCAGCATGCATGGGATGGGGAAAAAAGAAGAAGATATGATTAATGTCAGTAATACTTATGGCCAGGTTTGCAGAATTTCCTGGTTTGGTTATCTATGCAGATTTTTTTAATTTAATTTAAATGATCATCATTATTATTGTTGTTATTATTATTTTTTTGCACATAACTTATGTCATTTAAAAAATGGGAATACTGTGCACCAGCAGTTAAGAGTTAGGCACCAAGGCTGCCCTCTGTCATGGTGAGAAAAGGTCCGAGCTATTTTCAGGGAATACTGACTGTTTTCAGATTAATGCAGTTTACCACAAGCTCCCAGCCACCGACATGGCCTCATACTGCCTGTTTGGATTTCTGGTTCTGGGAATTTTGAGATGATAGCCACCCAGTCATAACTGTTTAGAGTTTGTTTTCAAGTGTTTGAGGTGTTTTCTTTCTTTCAGGATGTTGTTGTGAAGGAAAGAAATTAAATTTTCATTAGTTGTGCAGCACTAAACTCCTCAAGACTCTGCCCCGAAATGTCCAGCTTAGCTAAGCAGACATTTGACAGTGTTACAAAGTCTGTGTGATATCCAGTGGTGCTGATAATTGTCTGGTAAATTTACAGCGAGCAAGTGGGTGTCATGTGTTTGGCCTCACATGTACACTACCCAGACAGCACCCCTCACCTACCCCAACACAGTTTATTAGTAAGTGTAGCCTTAGCTTCTGAAGGAAGGATAACGCTGTACAACATCAAGATCTCATTCTTACAACATTACCTAAAGACAGTTTATGTAGGTGTGCACAACAAGTCTGAATTAATTATGTATATACGTGTGTTTCATATAAATACTTTAAATGTGGAGTCTTTTCAGTTCATTCAGTTTTATATTTGCATGTGGTGACCTGCTGCTTTTCTATTTTATCTACCATTATTTAATCAATTAGTCCAACACAATTTATTACATTTATAGTAATTAATCATTGTATTAACTATAATACTGTTTTCTCATTTAACATCAGACTCTTGTAAATTGTGACAGACACTTTTGCTGTTTTTTTTTTTGTTTGTTTTTTTTGGATGATTTATATATAAAAAAAAAACAGATGGTAAGAAAATGATAAGAATAGATGTACACAGATTTAAAAGTTCATGGAAGATTTAATATGGTGTGGGATGGTTTGTTAAACAAAAGAAGCAATTTTAGCTCTGGGAAGACTTGATGGAGCATTTTTCATTATTTTCCACCCATTAGGTAGCTCAGAATAGAAAGTTAGTTGTATCTTTGCTCAGTCCAGTAAACCTCTGCAAACTGTGTCTTATTAAAAACTTATTCAGATGGACCATATAGCCCCATCATAAAGAAGGCAAATGTCCTTCTTTATGATGGGGCTTTTAAATATTCACGCAGGAGAATAGAAGGCTACTGCTAACAGCTCGCGCTCGGGCCAAATGTAATTTTCAGTGTGTACATGGAAGCGCTCGGGCTGCATAAAGCTTCTTTGTGTGCTCCTGAGCATTCCCAAGCTGCCTGAGATCACACTGAGGCTAACTCTTGTTTACACCACTGACCTGTCCCTGCAAGACTTCATTTCCACACCCCAATTCTCAACCCCCGTGACTCAGCAGTTAATTGATTTAGAAAAAAAAGAAAAAAACTGGGCTGTGACTTGTCCTGTGAGTGAACAAACGGGAACATGTGCGAATGTTAATCGTGCGTGGTTTTTTTTTTTTGGGGGGGGGGGGGGGGGGGGGGTAAAATTTGTTTTGAATGGGAGCATCCTGGAGCGACTAATATTGTTACGTTTCCATCCAGAGGGGAAGTGACACATGACTTCAGTGGAAATACACTGGATATCGATTCATTTATTTTAACCAGATAAGCTCCTGTTATCTTGGTTTTCATAGCATGTGACTCCATGTTGAAAGCTTCAATATTTTGCACTAATAGTTTACACCCTGTGAGCTACCAAAAACAAACAAGAGTCTCATCATTTTCTAACTTGTTAGGGGTTGTGGTTTAAGAGCTTCAATTAGATCTCTGGTGCTGATTCATTATTCCTTTTGGGGAAGAAGCTGCTGGATGCAGACACCCTGATGCTAATGGCCTGTCTATCAGTATTATTAATGCCCGTTTCTCAGATGGAGATTTGCGAGGATTCCTTGGCCTCCTTTACTTCGAACAGCTGACTCAGCGTCTAGCCTAAACGCATTACAGACTTATCCCCTAAAATGGTAAACACATTAGGTCCCGTTGTATTTATGTTTTGTTTTTTCAAAGCACATACTTGTGTATACTCAATATAAATTAAACAACTTCTCACTTAAAGCTCAGATAGTAAACAGGAAGGATTTGAAAGGATTCTCTTGTCTTCTTGAGGTCAGATTAGCAGCAGGTCACATAGTTGGATCCATCGACACTGCTTAATCCGCTCCAAGTCCGTTCTCTGACCTTGTTTTTTTAATTTGTCCCGCAGTATTTTTGACAAGCGAGGTGGTTTATGTGTGTTTGTGTCAATAAAGCTGCGTGTGGTTCAGGACTTTGATGGAAAATCGGTTATAGCCTGCTGAGCTTGTGCTTCCCTGAGGAAAAGATTTAATTTTCTTACTTCAAAAAACAAAATGTATAGGCTTGTTCCAGATTTTTGCCTTGTCATTGTAGGAAAAAGCATGGGTTTAAGTAACATTATGAATTGGCTCCATTGTCAAATTGTCACAACTTCCTTGGACATTTGATTAATGGTAAAAACTCTGCATTCTCTGCGGTGACAAAGTTAAAATGTCTGCAGAGGAAAACAGTCGGTTTGTTTAATATAATATAATTGAAAAATAACATGAACTCTGTCATTTCTTTGAGCATTCAGCCACATCTTATCATCAAGTGTTTGGTTTGTTTGTGTGTCTTTTTTTTTGCCGTTTTCAAACTATTACCAAATTATTGCTCTGAAACTATAGTAAATGCAAGTTTTGAAAATGTTATCACACTGTTAATTCAACCTTATTAATCTCTTCAGATATCTTATATAATAGAGATCTCTTATACTGACTCAATACTTTTATTCTTGGACCCATGATGCATAGACCAGAGTGGTCCTTATTTATCTTATACTGGCTTTGGTCCTACCACTACTTCATCCTCATGAACTGGCAGTATATTCTTGCCTTTGACCCTTACAAATGGTGGCTCCTCAAAAGTGGTGTTAAACCTGGGGGTGAACTCTGGCATGGCCTGAGCTTCCAGGTTAGAACAGGAGTCCAGCGTGCCTCAGGCTTCAGTATAAATGGTTACTGGTCTATGTTGACGTCACAATTTGCACAAGCTCTGAGCACCGTGTCAACTGTAACCACGGTTTTATATTCTTTCCCTTTAGGGACACCCTCCCTTTAAGCCATCTTCTTTCTAACTGGCTGCCATTGTGTGAAAACATTGACACAATAGCAGCCAGTTAGAACTTCAGAAGGAAATATAAGGCTGGTGAATGTTCCACCATCCTCACCAGTTTATCGGGTACTAAGCAGGCATCGTGAAGTCAGGGTTTTTCCTGCTTAGAGGGATTTTAGACTGACTAGCTCTAATAGGGGATTCCTCTATGCCTTCTGGTGTTGCACTTTTTGATAACATGTTAATTTGGCTTCATAAACTCAACACAAACACAATCATGTTTCACAAATGATCAGAAATAACAGAAAAATAATTGATTTTGCTTTATGTGGCCCTCTTAAAAGCCTTATTTGGCCTCATCTGCGGGATGATTGAGAGACTTAAGGACCACTGTGTGTCTTTACAGCAGAGACATTGTATTCATTGCTTATAACTTGAAATTACATGGAAATATGGCTGCATTGTCTGTCATTCACACCTCCCTCACCTGATAGGATACCATGACAAGGCCGTTATGTTAGTCAAATCAGAGCTCTTGTATCTGCGTGGGTATCACAAAAGAGAAGTCCACTCATTTGGGGTGAACTTTTTTTTCTCTCTCCCCTTTTAAGAGAATTCTCTTTACTGCAAACCCTGCTTCCCATTACACCGTTGATATTGTCACGCAAGCAGTAATCCTGGATCAGAGCTTAAACACATTCTTGGGAATGTTTTTGATTTGATCTTGGTGCATTGTAGAGGTGCCTGGAGACTGTATTGGTGGGTGGGTCCCAGGAGTCCTCCAGGCAAGTGGGGACGGACGCCGTGACAGAGACGCTGCCTCCACGTCCAGCACTGCCACCACCATGGCCAGGGAGCAGCCAAATGTGGGGGACCTCCTCCCACTCTTGGAGACCTCTGACCTCCACCAGCTAGAAGAGATCAGAGGCCTTATCAATGAGCAGCTCAGCACTGGTAGGCACTTGGCTTGTTATGTGTCAGCACAGTTTATTCTGGGCACAGCTTTCTTTCTCTCTGTGTGTGTGATGTCACTACAACTTAACAGAATAAATAATTAAAAATTATATGCATACTTGTGCTTCTTCAGTGAGTTTCTCATTCTGTTCACAAACTCCGATCCACTCTCTTAAGTTGCACCTAGCAATGGTAGTCCTTGTTCTGCTCTGCAGCCTTGGTTAACTTAGGTCATCTTTACCCTGCGATGTAACCTTCAACACCAGTTGCAGTCGTAGCAGGCTATGTCGACTCAATGTGTAATTTGCAACATAGATTTCCAACTTAAGCAGAAATTGGCCATTAGACTAGAATATGGACTTCCACTGCTAGCTGTAGTCCAGGAACGTGGAGGTTGAGTTTGTGAGGCAGCTGAAGGCTATATGACCATGAAAAAGATAACCTAGTCAACCTGGCTGTAAGGAAGTAGGAGAAAGGAAGCTAGCTGGTAAGCGGTGATACTGCTACTTGAGCAATTGCATCATCTTTTCAGACGGATAAAATAATACATCACAAAATGTACTTGGGTATCAGTAGCCCATAAAAGTAAAATCTGTGTGTGGGGGAAACCACTGAACTTTGATAACCTTGGCCATTCTGTGCAGATTGCATCTCATTCTTTTAATAATACCTGCTTTATCACCTGGTTTAACTTACCTCACTGCATATTTATTCAAAATCTCCTTCCTGTTTTCCTTGAAGAACGTGGGTCCATGCTGCTAAACACGCTGGTGGACTACTATTTAGAAACCAACTCCGCCCAGGCTGTGCATATCCTGTCATCTGTCAGAGAGCCACATGATAAGGTGAGGTGGAGTTTGTTTGTTGTAGCTTACCTGTGACATGGTACTTTTTAGGGTAGGAAAAAAAAAAAAGAAAACCAACAGAACAAAAAGCACTGCTTATAGAAACATTAAACTCTATACAGGACCATAATGACCAATCAATACATAAAGTTACCTCTTATATTGTCACAGATTAGTTTCAACATGCTTTAAAAATGAGACTAACTGCCTGTGCTGAGTACTGATTGTGTTTGCTACCCTGACCCTAATGTCCTTCTGTCACAGCACCTTCTAGATAAGATGAATGACTGTATGACCAAACAGGCCTGCCGGCTGCCCACCCTCACTTTGCTCGGCCATGTAGTCCGCAAGCAGCCGTCCTGGATCCACAAGATTGCTCGATACCCTCTGCTACTCTCACTGCTCAAATGCCTAAAGGTAACGACCCAGATACGACTCGATGAACAAAGAAATCTTGTAAAGGCACCGAGTCTTGTGTGGATGGATGCGGATCAGAAGTTTTTCATCCAAGCAGCTTTTAGAATGGATTTAATTCTAGTGAGCACACAAAGCAGTAGATTGTTTAGTTTTCTGCTTTCAAAGCAGTTACTTACCTGGGTTTTGTTCATATACACACACCTTTGAGCTGTTACTAGCAAGTATTTAAATGTCTACATTAAAAATCATTAAACACAACATTACTTACTTAGGCTAAGAATTCAGTGTGTATTGTACTTTGGCTTGTATTATTTTTAATAGCTACAGCATACCCATCCCCAAACCTCACAAAATCTGCTTTAGCTCTACTAGAGCTTGTCAGCAAATTGTATGCTAATACGCTAAGCCTAAGATCTTTGATTGTACTATGTAATGTCTTTTGTGTGCCCTAAACCTAAATACTTTCACCTTGATATCATGGCAGACAGATACAGATGTAGTTGTGCTTATCACTGGAGTGCTGGTGCTGATCACTCTGCTGCCCATGATCCCTCAAGCTGGGAAACAACACCTGTGGGAGTATTTTGACATCTTTGGCCGTTTGGCATCGTGGAACCTGAAAAATCCAGGTAGGAACTTCCTGTCATGTCTCAAAAATATGTTGTCGGCTTTTTGAATGTTTTCTAGTTCATTTTTAAGGGTCTTGATCCAGTTGTGTGGGAGGTAAAGGGGTGTTTAAAGGCGCTGAGCAAGCTTAGGTTTTTGTCTCTAACCCTTTTTCCCCACTTTAAGGCCATGTTTCAGAGGTTTACCTAATCCACCTACACGCCAGCGTCTATTCCCTCTTCCACCGTCTCTATGGCATGTACCCTTGCAATTTTGTGTCCTACCTGCGCTCCCATTACAGCATGAAGGAGAACATGGAAACCTTTGAGGAAGTAGTTAAGGTAAGCGCATTACCTCAGATGCAGTGATCTGTTGCTCTTCATTAGAGTTGGTAGCAAAGTGATGATGGATGTTAAATTTGTGTCCAACCTTCAGCCGATGCTTGAACACGTTCGTATTCATCCAGAATTGGTGACGGGAACCAAGGATCATGAGCTTGACCCCACCAGGTAAGACAAATTTTATTTATTTTATTTTTCTGTATTTCCAGCAGGACTTTGCCTAACATTGCTCTGCTTTTCTGTAGGTGGAAAAAGTATGAAATCCATGATATCGTCATTGAATGTGCCAAAGTGTCTCTAGACCCCAAGGAGGCTTCCTGTGAGGAGGGCTATGCCACCATGCCTGAGAACTTTTACCCCCAAATCCACCTGCGACCACAGGACTGCACTTCCAGCCCCTACCCAGACCTCCACAGTAGCTATGGTCAGTTTTGCATATGAAACGATACTGATACGAGTAAGAATAATAATAGACGTGTTGCATTTTTGCATCTGCATCAAGAACCATAGGTCAGGTTAGAACATAGTAGGGATTTTATCATTTGAAGTATTACTTTGAAGCATTACTTGGAGCAGCTTTTAAAGAGCACCGGAACAGTGGTGTCCTAAGAGCAGACTGAAAGTTGCTGGCTGGATCCATTAGTGGCTTGTTCATACCATTTGTCTTCTTGACAACAGGAAGCACTTCTTCAACCCCATTTTCAACTCCACGACAGCCTCTACCCCCACCCCTGTCCTTGCCCCCCTTCTCAGGGACACAATCCTCGTACCGGAGTCCACAGACCTCCAGACGGCAGGTAAGATCATCCATAATTCGATCAAAATCTGTCATAATTGTTGCTTTAGGACACAGGGTTTGTCAGTAATTGATGATCAGAGGGTAGTACCAGAGCACGTTGTTGTTAAGCTTCTGCTTGATGCTGGCTGTTGTACACAGGGTCATGTTTACACCCCATATAGCACCTGTCAGACAGAGTTAGGCGATTGTTTGTCCAGAAAGCCCTACGAATGAGTTCAAAAAGAACAATAGCTGTCCTCCATGTTTTTGAAAAATGCAAAGAAAAAGTGTTTCTGAGTCCCTAAAATCAGCTGGCAGGCAGAGTCAAGTTCATGCCCCTATGCTTATCCTGCCACCACTCCGTAAGGGCTGGAAAGGGTTTGTTGCCTTGGAGATGCTGTCTCCCTTTTTATTATTGGACCAGCTGCATGAAGGAGGGGTCTGGGTGTTTTTCTGCCCCCTGGGGTCTGTCTGAGAATTTTTCTCTCCCACGACTGTGACGGATGGATGATCTGGAAAACACGTGAGAGCCGCCATTTTTTTACTTGGCTTGCTTCACCCACATCCACCTGTTCCACTATTCAGCCACTATTCAATGTTTTCTAGTTTTCTACCATCTGACAGTAAATCAGTTCTTACAATGCATTAACAGAATAAGAAACCCCAGCCAATTGAGATGTATTTTAAATTCTAGAATAATAAATATCCTGTAATTTTTGAGGTATCCAGACAAGTGGGGATGCAAATGGTCCTGCAAAATGAGGATAAGCAAGCTTCCTCCAGAAGTGCAATTTTAAATTGCCCCCAGTTAATGTAGCACTGCCAATCTTTCATAAAGCTGATTGTGATACACAGGTGGTCTGTGTCCCTCTCTGTGTGGGCGACGAAATGCATCAGGAAGTTTTAGTTCCCACTTTATAGTCTATAACAAGAGGGCACCAAATCACCATATATGACAGAGAATGATCTAATAATTTTGTTTACTAAGCTACAACAGTATATCATCTATAGACCAGTTTGTTTCCCAAATTTTATTATATTACAGTAATAATGACTCTCTTCTTTGCAGAACTCCTGTGAATTGAATTCCTCCTGTGGTGGGAAAGACCCTCTGTGGAGCCCCTCCTCATTGTGTGGCATGACTACACCCCCTTCCTCAAGGGGCATGTCGCCCAACTTGGAGCTCTCCCACAGTGCCTCACATCTTCCCACCCGCTTCCACTGCACATCAGGTACAGGCTGCATCATGCTCTACGTACCGTACCGTTTTCTGACGTGGCGTCCTGTCGTGTCTTTTCTGGTGACTGCTGATTGTTTTTGATCCGAGCAGGAGGAAAAGGAACGCCTGCCTCCAGCACCCCAGCCACGTCTTCTCCGCCTCCCACCTTATCAGATGACTTTCCTGTAATCTCCTTACCAGCCAACACAGTACAGTCCAGTCCACCAAGAAAAGTATGCTCTCTCAACGCTATCCTGAAAATGTCCATAAGATGCAGATTTTAGAAATCCTGCCAATCACTTTGCATGATAGAATTACAAAAGGTCATTGGCAGTGGGCAGATTGTGATTATTCGTTACACTATGATGTTTTCATTTTTTTAATCACTTAAGAATCTGAAAAAACTAATATGTTGAACAATTCAATGTGCCTTACATGAAAACAGCAGGAGGCAATAGATTTGAGTAATTATGTTTAATGAGGGAAAATTGTAACTTTATTTAAAATTTATTTTAGAATTACGCTGGGAAAGAAGGGCTGGAACAAACCACCGATGTGTCCTGAAAACTGTCTCTAATGAGACTGTTAACTGTGTGTGACTTTTCAGGATCGGAGACATGGGGAAGGCACAAAGCCCACACTGGTGAGACAAGACCCAGTAAAAGAGCCTGAGAAGAGTTCAGAAGTGGCCACAAGCAAAGGTTAGACGTGATGTCTGTCATTGATACGATTTATTATCATTCATTTTACAGTAGTCTTCACAGGCCATCACTTTTTGGATTAGATCCAGAATGATCCAATAGAAAACCAGTCTGACTGAAATACATTTCAGATGGAGCTCCAGATGAAGCAGTTAACTCACAACTGTAATTTGATCTGATGGTCCACCCCTCCTGGGCAAGACTGCGTTCTGCCTAATTTTAAAATGCTGGATATTTTACAACAGCATAAACATTTGTAATCTGAGTGATGTGCACACTTCTACTTGAAATGACCTAAAATGTGTTTGATTTCTGCTTTACTATCTATAGAGGTTTAATAGTTAATTTCTCAAGTTTAGGGTAAAAGTATTTCTTCTTTTTTTCCTTTCATTTTTTGATACCATATGCAAACATGTGGCATGTTTTTCGTCATCAGATGCAGAGGCTGCAGAGAACATCTCCATGACTCTGACAGAGCTTTCAGTTTTCATGAAGAAACAGGAGTTGGAGCTGCAGCTGAGAACAGAGAAAGAAAAAGAGAAGGAAGAGGGTGAGTTTCTTTCTTGCAGAAACACATTTATGTACATTGACAGCAAATTCAAGCCACAAGGACTAAAGTCAACCCAAGAAAATGTTGCTGTACTATTAAAAAAAAAATTATTTTGAGGTTAACAAAAAAGAAGTCTATAGCTTCCCCAAGTCATTCACATGGTGTTAAAGGCAGACTACCTGCTGCTCTCATTCCTCTTATTGAATTATAAATGCACACAAAATGCTAGCAAGATGTTGAATAAATTCATGCTAGCCATTTTTTTATTCAAACATTGGATCTGAGCAGCATTCACAGGCACAAAAAAAGAGCTGTATGAACTGGTGATTCTGGCACAAGACCTACATTTGAAAATTCTCAATGTCATATGGCTTTTCTGTTTAGTGGTTGCTACTGGCAAACACTAGGGGTGGGGGAAAAATCGATACTGTGTAGTATCGTGATATTTTGTTTGCTAATAATGTATCGATACAGGGACAGCAGAAATCGATATTTTGTTACAAAAAAGGTTTTTGTGCTCTGACTTCAGAGCATGTTGATCCTTTTTCTGAGCAAGAATCCTGACATTCCTTCACTGTCCAAATGTGTTTAACTTTTTTGGCAGCAATAAACATGACAGTTTACTTATTTTAATTTAAGACATGTTTTATTTTAATTAAGTTTAAAACTTTTTTATTTAATGTAAAATTATATTTTGTTTTAATTTACTTTCAAATTCTTCAGTTGCTGAATGGGCTGCATAGTTTTCATAAACTGCATAGTTCAGAATAGCTATAATTGTACCAGATGGTTGCATTCAGTTAAGTTGGACTAGACTGTAATACAAACCATTCAGTTTGTCAACAATAAAACTGACTGAAATGAGAGAAAGACTGAGTGTGAGACTTTGATATTAGATAAAATGAATATTGATAAAGTTTACCTTTATGTACAGAATCTGAATATCGCAAAATATTTTTAAAAAATCGCAATAATATCGTATCGTGCGTTAAGTATTGTGATAATATCGTATCGTGGGATGTATGGTGATTCCCACCTCTAGCAAACACTGGAGCCATCAAAGCTATTGATGGATATGCCTGCCATTATCAGTCTTTCCTATTGATAATCCTGAGAGGCTCTTAATGTAGCAGTTTTCTCCATTTCTCCTTAATATTACACCTGCAGATTTCTTTTTTTCACATTTGTCACCCTTAAGTGTTTCAACTCATCAAATTTTTATATTAGACAAAAAGAAAAAAGAGTAAATGTAAAATTCAGTTTTTAAATTGTTTAACGTAATAAGTGGTTTTGCCACCCTGGCAGTAAGAATTGCAGTCGAGCATTTGTAGTAAGTTTCACATCACTGGAGAGGCCCACCTTTCTCTTAAGGCCTGTTTGAGATGCTTTGGCATGACCTTAATCAGATTCAAGTCCAGATTTTGACAAGGCCTCTCCAAAACCCTTGTTTTGCTGCCTTTTTTAAAAAGCCATTCAGAGGTAGGCTTGCTGGTGTGTTTTGGATCATCATCCAGCTTCACAGCCCAGCTTGAGCTTCAGGGCGCGAACTGATGTCCAACGTTCTCGTTCAGGATTTTCTGGTAGAGAGCAGAATTCATGGTTCCATTAATTACAGTGAGAGAGCCTGTCCCAGTTGTCATACGACTAGAGATGGCCTACGCTGCCTCTCAAAAAGAAATGAAAGGAAAGTTAAGGAAACTGTACTTCCTAGCCCAATAGATTTTCCCTTAAACTAGTTGCATTCTTTAAAGCAAAGTAATTTGATTTTTCAGAACAGACACCTTAATAAAATTGGATAACACATATATGAGAACAATGAGTCAGTAGGATGGTCTGTTTTTAATTAAATCAACATTCTGATAAACAGTTAAGTTGGACAATTCTCAGCTCATGAACTAAACATCCAGGATGCCAACACCTCTGTTTATTTCCCTGTATGTTGAGCTTTCTCTGCATAGTTACTGGTTTAAATCCCACTTGAGCCACTTGTACTAAAAATAAATGCACCTGCAGTGCTGCGAACACCACTTTTAACAGAAGCATCTGCCAAATGGCACAAGCTCTGTTTCTAAAGCTAGGTGCTTAGATGTAAACATCCATTCCTTCTTAAATAATAAAAAAAATACAAAAAAAAATTGGGCGCTCGTATTGTGATTGCAGAAATATTTAAACCTGCATGTATATTCTGAATGTCATTGTCTCCTTAACTCCATCTACTGCAGCTGCCATCACAGAGGAGCTATGGAAGCTCACTGAAGAAAAGCTGGAGCTGTCGGGTGTCAGGGGCTTTGACTCCCCTTTCTATCACACCACTGAAACGCTGACTGGCTGTCAGACACGAGACAAGACTCGCTCTAGCACCCAGCCTGGAGGCATCGTCCGGGACACCCATCATGCTGTATCAACACCAGATAAAGCGGAGAACACCGTGTGTAGCAGCACTGTTGGCAGTGAAAGAGGAGCGGGAGCAGGAGAAGGAAGGAATTCAGCTGTTGGCCTGGAGCAGTCATGCTCCTTTCACACATGTTTTACTCCTATTGAGCACCACCTGCATCAAAGCCCCTCTGTCCCGGATGATGAAGTGACTAAGTTTGGGATGTTCTCCCCGAGTCCGTGCAGCAAGACGCCAGCCCCGGTTCCCTATGAGTCATTTTTTGATCTGGCCTTGCCGAGGGCAGCTTCACTCTTTGTGCACCAGAAGACGTCAGAGGTGGTGCACAAGGTCACCATGGAGAGACTTTTGCAGCGGGAAGAGGGGTTGGAGGATGGAGAGGAGGAAGGGGTAGTGTCTGCTTCACCACTGGAGGTGCTGGATCGCCTTGTTCAGCAGGGAAGTGACGCCCACGACAAAGTTCTCAAGAGGTGAGAGACTTTTAAGTCTACATCATTTTAACACTCATAACTACAGTGATTGTGGTCTAAAACACAGGTGACCTGCACACATCCTGTGTAGACTCGGCTGCTACAGCTTCTGCGCACACTACAGATTCTATAGATTGTAGCTTATTTGGAAACATTAGCAACAGTGTATTTTAATAGTTTAAAATGTTCTGTTGTGAATGAAAAGACTAGAATTGGTCATGACCCAGCCTCAGATTCATCTGATGTGCTATAGTCAGACCAGAAATGGTTTGATTTGCCAAAAATATTTCTTCTAAAAATGTCATGTGTAATGGCAGCAACTGCATCTAGTTTCCTCACAATGCTATTACAAACGCAGCAGCCAGTAATCTATCAGATTAGCCCCTTGGGTAAAAAGTCAAGTCCCTGTATTTGAGTATTTCTTATCTCCAACTCCTACAGGTTCCGCTCAGCTCTTTCCAGTATTTAAATTGATTTTTAAGCCATAAAATATTTTAAAAGTCTTAAGTACTTGTGAGAGATCATAATTTTTAAATGTCCTAATACTTTGACCATATCAGACATGCATTACTACATGTAGTCGGCATTGTTTTCTATTACAGGCTGTTTAGAAGAGGTGAAATGACAATTAGAAGGTGACAGATGGGAAATGCAAGTAGCAAGGACACAAGGTTCCAATTGTTCATATTTGAGGTGATTTCTAAATGTTCTGGAAAAAATTAAACTTAAAAAATAACATTTAGGCAGTTGAGTCCAATATAAAGTTCAAATTGTTTAGAAAAATAAGGTGCCAATGGAGTCTTTCATTTCCACTGTTACCTCATCATCAGTGCCACGTGGACCGCAAGCTGGTTATGTTGGGTGTAATGAAACACCCGCAACATTATTAAGTATTTAGAAGAGGGTTTGTGGCTCCTTTGCATAATCCACAACATTTGTGTTATTTTCAAGTTGATGATTCCTAAATCAGAATGTGGGAAGACATTTAATTTTAATAGATAATCAGTGTGCATTGCTCAAGTTATTACTGTTCTGCTGTCAAACAGCTTAAATTAACTTTTGAAAAGCATGCAGAAACCTTTTTTTTTTTTTTAACATTGTTGGAAGTACATAACAATCCCACCAACAACTAGGATGACATGAAACACATGCCATGAGGTTAGATGCACCGAAACTGTATTTTCAGTTCTAGTTTTAGTTGCACAGAAAAGCTCTGTGCCTTTCCTGATTAGCTTTAGTGAGTGTGATACAAACTCTGCTATATGGGTACAGTTTCAAAGAAAATTTAAGTTATTAAATATCAACTTTCAGTATGAAAATACTGAAGTAACACATGTATGTTGCGGTGGTTTAGGTATTCATTCTTTAACTTCTTTGTTGTGAGTCAGCCACTCATCTTGATCACACTGAAGAACCTCATGAGTCTGTTTTGATGTGCTTTTCAATGTTCAGAGCGTTTCTGGGTTGTTTCCAGTCTATTACCGCAGTTCCAAAGGAAAACACCCAGTTTAGAACAAGCATGACATTGTTCGAAATCCACCTCCCCCTTCTTTTCTTTCTCTCTCTCTCACACTCACACTCTCTCTCTCTCTCTCTCTCACACACACACACACACACACACACACACACACACACACACACACACACACACACACACACACACACACACACACACACACAGCTGGCTTGTCCACAGTGCCAATAATACAACAGCACAAGCGGTGTCAGCAAAGCCAGGACTAAGCACAGATCATTTAGACTGAATTCAATTTTAGTTGCTTGCTACTGCCATATTTAGATTTTCTGTGTTAATACAGGCAGATGGAGAAAATGAAGTTGGCACACACACATGTCAAAATCAAGGCAGAGAGAGAAATAAGACAAGTTACAAGCATGCCATTTTTTACTGCGATGTGGTCACCTGTAAGGGGAGGAAATATGGACACCGTATGGGAAAATTGTAGGAGCATAATTATAACTCCTATAAACAGTCTTGATATATCTTGACATTTAGTGAATTCTAGACTCTGCTAGGTAGATTTTGATACTGTTGGACAAAGCCAAGCCAGCTGTTGTGTTGTCACTTCAGCATTTGTGAAAGAAAATAAGTCCCAAGACTGAGCCCACAGAGTAGGCTCTTAGAGTCTGGCGTGATCTGGTTTGCAAAAATACTGAATGTTCTGCTAGAAAGATAGGAGGTGCATCCAGATGCTTCCTCTGACACTGACTTTCATCACAAAAAATGAGTCATTTCTGTATTATTGTATATATTTAGTACAAGTGCACTTTTTGAGCTAAAGCACACTTGATGTCCAATACAGTGGTCTGATTGGTCAGATCGCTTTATTTGCATCCGGTGTGCAAAGGCCATTAACCTGTGCTAACATTTGCTTTTACCGGTGACTACATGGGTTTTTTTGGGTTTTTTTTTAGAATGCAAAAAGGGCAGATTAAGAGTACAATATGACAAAAACTGCTCATGTTACTGACCTGACCTGTTTTTTGTTTTTTTTTTGCCCCCCCCCCCCCCCCCCCCCCCCCAAAAAAAAATAAATAAAATAAAATCTCCTCTTTAACAGATTACCTTTGCCAAGTAAGTCAGCTGACTGGACACACTTTGGAGGTAAATCCTTCACAACACTCAGAACACCATTGTACACAGATGAAAGAAGCCATTATCAACACTGCAGATGGAGCAGTATATAAATAATACGCATGACTAAGTTTGGCTGCGAGGTCTTAAGACATTTGCAGTATTTTGAAATGATACCAAGGTGGACAGAAAATATGATTTAAAAACTATCAAAATAAAAGTTCTCTCGGTCATGCAGATCCTGTTCAGTGCAGAATTTCAAGTTAAGATGTCTTCTCTGCCTTTGTTTATGCTTAAGCGCACAAATCAAATTTTCTCCAGCTGCAGTTCATAAAAAGGAAAAACAAATAAAACTCTGCCAACCTATAATCAAACTCTGGAATTTGATAACCTCCCTTGGCTGACTGATAGGAGTCATGTCTTTTCAATTACATCTAAAACAAAACTCCACTCTTCACTTGTGGCTGATGGGCATGGAGCCCTTGGATGACTGTAAAGATCCTGGATCAAACTTTCCAGCACGTACTCACTAAATTAGTCTATCATTTTTTGATAAGCAAAGCTGTGTATTCAACGTTAGACTGGGCATTTCCTAGATTTTTATTATTATTTGACATAATTTTAAATATTCATAATGTATATAATATTTATGATGTAAATAACTGGTAATGACATCAGGTTATTCGTCAAACTGCCAACCAGATCATAGTACTAGTTACTTTTGTTGTTTAATTGTTGAACTTCAGCCTTTAGTGATCAAATGATTGTTCTGTTATCATGATGTAAACAAATGCCAATCTTGATTTGAAAATAAGAAAAAAAATTCACATTTTCTTACTAAACTGCACACCTGAAATCATTTGTAAAAGGTGTTTGCTATTTTAAGTGCTCTTTATACCACTGTGTGTGAGTGATCAGCAAAGTTAGGAAAAGCAATCGATTACAGAATATAATTTTATACCTAAACCATTACGTGTGTGTGTGTGTGTGTGTGTGTGTGTGTGTGTGTGTGTGTGTGTGTGTGTGTGTGTGTGTGTGTGTGTGTGTGTGTGTGTGTGTGTGAGAATTACATTATTATTACCTGGGCTTCCTCAGGCTCAGCTCCGCTGGATGAGCTTCACACGCTGCGCAGCCAGCTGCTCCTGCTGCACAACCAGCTGTTGTACGAACGCTACAAGAGGGAGCAACACGCCGTCCGCAACCGACGTCTCCTCCGACGCATCATCAATGCCACCGCACTGGAGGAGCAGAACAACGCCATGGCAAGTTTGCAAGTGCTCATTATCACAGATTGAACACTTTCAAATGCAGTGTTGACAATGTACAAAAGGTGATGTAGCTATCTTATACACTAGATGTGCACTGATTCAACAGCTTATTTTCATTTGGAACGATAAAAAAGGAACAAAGCTCATCTAAATTCTTCAGAGACATTCAGTAATCACTGAGGCATTCAGGCATTTCATAATACCAGCTGTCTAATCAGCTGAGGGTCATCTGCATACATACCAATGAAACTGTAACGGAAGTTTTGTTTGCACACAGATTAGTTTCCAACAAATAACAGTTACAAAGAAGTCACAAAGGCTGTTTTGCCTCCAGTAATCAAATGTAAACACATTTGATTACTTTGATTTACATCCATGTCGCAATCAACCGAAAGAATAACTTTTTACCCCTCTGCCCACTCCACCGGGCAAGCAGCAGGGCAGCATGGACACCAGAGTTTGTGAATTTGGTAACTTGAAAACGAGGCAATGTAGGAACTTCAAATTGATACCACAAGTGCATCTAATAGCAATCTTGGAGTTCGAAGCTCCGTGACCTTGATGTTAGGGTCAGAGTAAAGTTTCTTCTGAATGCATTAACTTGAGAACCAGGCGACATATGTTACCATAGGTGTGTCTACTAGGAGGTTGTATTGAGACGTGTGCCAGTATTTTTGTAAATTATTCAAAAACAGTTCAGTCTGAGTTTCTGGTTTAGAAAATTCTGTGCTTATCGTGTGTGTGGGTGTGTGGGTGTGTGTGTGTGTGGGTGTGTGGGTGTGTGTGTGTGTGTGTGTGTGGGGGGGGGGGTGGGGGGGTGGGTGTGGGTATAGAAGGACCAGCTGAACCTGCAGAGTGTGGACATCCTATCTCTAAGGGAGAGCTTGCAAGTGGAGCAGCAGCGATACAGGCAGCTGTGGGAGGACCGGGAGACGGTGGTGACCAGGCTGCACAGTCAGATCAGACAGCTGCAGCAGGGTCGAGACGATTACTACACCAAGAACCAGGAGCTCCAGGTACACATGCACGTTTACTCTTATATTATGATGTGCTAACATTTCTATACGGTATACATTAGAGTTTGGTATTCATCTAAATCTGTCCTGCATGTTCAGAGCAAGCTGCAGGAGTATCAGAAGAAGATGGATGAACTGGAAGCTGAGCTTCAAAGGGCCAACAACAAAGTTTGTCACACTGGTCACCTCCTGAATCAGATGACTATCAAGGTAAAGAAGTACAGAGTGTGAGATCATTTCAAACCACAGTCAGATCTTTGGCTTTTGTTGGTGTTTTGATAGTTTGACATTCTACCTTTGTAGCTACATTACTAGTGCGATAACCTCCACCTGGTGGTTGATTGGTGGCTTTGCCACTTGTTATAGAAAAAAGGAAGGTGTCTCTATGCTGTACATGGTGTGATTACAGCACACTGTAACTCCTTCTGTAAGACTTGCCAAATTTAAACTTGGTTTCAGTTCAGGGTTGTGCATCTGTACAAAGGTTCAGGTAGTTAAAAACTGGATGCTTGTCTTTTGGCAGCAGGACTCGCAGGTTAACCTTGGGAGACACATTCTCAGTGCACCAACATGAGAAGGTCGAAGACATTGTGCTCCCTACCAGATTGAAAACTGATTGCTTGACTCAAAAATTGCTGTCTAGTATCTGAGCGGTAGAAGTCACCACAGGTTGAAATGAAAGTTGAGTCAGTTAGAGAGAGAAGTGGTTAACTTGCTTCAAGCCTGTGGTGAGGAATCTAAAAGTAGCAGCTGCACTTAAAGCTGCTGCAGTTTCACCCCCCAGAGTCTTTGATTGCCTTTCATATTAAGACTTCCTATACCTTTTGCTATAGGAAGTTCTAATCCTGTGGTATGTGTGCCTGACCTGGTTGTTTTTAAGTCAAGCTCTGATATCCTTATATCATACAGTGGGGCAAAAAAGTATTTAGTCAGCCACCGATTGTGCAAGTTCCCCCACTTAAAATGATGACAGAGGTCAGTAATTTGCACCAGAGGTACACTTCAACTGTGAGAGACAGAATGTGAAAAAAAATCCATGAATTCACATGGTAGGATTTGTAAAGAATTTATTCGTAAATCAGGGTGGAAAATAAGTATTTGGTCACCTCAAACAAGGAAAATCCCTGGCTCTCACAGACCTGTAACGTCTTCTGTAAGAAGCTTTTCTGTCCCCCACTCGTTACCTGTATGAATGGCACCTGTTTGACCTCATCATCTGTATAAAAGACACCTGTCCACAGCCTCAACCAGTCAGACTCCAAACTCCGCCATGGCCAAGACCAAAGAGCTTTCGAAGGACACCAGGAAAAGAATTGTAGACCTGCACCAGACTGGGAAGAGTGAATCTACAATAGGCAAGCAGCTTGGTGTGAAAAAATCAACTGTGGGAGCAATCATCAGAAAATGGAAGACATACAAGACCACTGATAATCTCCCTCGATCTGGGGCTCCACGCAAGATCTCATCCCGTGGGGTCAAAATGATCATGAGAACGGTGAGCAAAGATCCCAGAACCACACGGGGGGACCTGGTGAATGACCTGCAGAGAGCTGGGACCAAAGTAACAAAGGTCACCATCAGTAACACACTACAACGGCAGGGAATCAAATCCCGCAGTGCCAGACGTGTTCCGCTGCTGAAGCCAGTGCATGTCCAGGCCCGTCTGAAGTTTGCCAGAGAGCACATGGATGATACAGCAGAGGATTGGGAGAATGTCATGTGGTCAGATGAAACCAAAGTAGAACTTTTTGGTATAAACTCAACTCGTCGTGTTTGGAGGAAGAAGAATACTGAGTTGCATCCCAAGAACACCATACCTACTGTGAAGCATGGGGGTGGAAACATCATGCTATGGGGCTGTTTTTCTGCCAAGGGGACAGGACGACTGATCCGTGTTAAGGACAGAATGAATGGGGCCAAGTATCGTGAGATTTTGAGCCAAAACCTCCTTCCATCAGTGAGAACTTTGAAGATGAAACGAGGCTGGGTCTTCCAACATGACAATGATCCAAAACACACCGCCCGGGCAACAAAGGAGTGGCTCCGTAAGAAGCATTTGAAAGTCCTGGAGTGGCCTAGCCAGTCTCCAGACCTCAACCCCATAGAAAATCTGTGGCGGGAGTTGAAAGTCCGTGTTGCTCGGCGACAGCCCCAAAACATCACTGCTCTTGAGAAGATCTGCATGGAGGAATGGGCCAAAATACCAGCTACTGTGTGTGCAAACCTGGTAAAGACCTATAGTAAACGTTTGACCTCTGTTATTGCCAACAAAGGTTATGTTACAAAGTATTGAGTTGTATTTTTGTTATTGACCAAATACTTATTTTCCACCCTGATTTACAAATAAATTCTTTACAAATCCTACCATGTGAATTCATGGATTTTTTTTTCACATTCTGTCTCTCACAGTTGAAGTGTACCTCTGGTGCAAATTACTGACCTCTGTCATCATTTTAAGTGGGGGAACTTGCACAATCGGTGGCTGACTAAATACTTTTTTGCCCCACTGTATCTATCACTCTCTGTCAGAGCAAGTTTTCAACTTCAGGGACATTAACGTGTCTTTGCCAACAGACCTATATGACCACTGGTGAGACATCACTAACTTCCTTCACAGTCAGGTTGTGTTTGTACTCTAATTTTTCTATCTGCTTGCTTCTCTTGTAAATGGAAAAACTGTGCAGTACCATGAGCAGGCTTGCAGACAGCTGGGTCAGACTTGGGGAGCTCCAAAAAAACATGCAGATTGTCCCAGGGCTCGTTGCCTTGGAGATATTGTCTCACCCTCTTTATTTTTGGGTCAGGGACACAGGGGGTCTGAGTGTTTTTTCTGGCTCCTGGGATTGGTCTGAAGTCTGTTTCCCTCCTCTGACCCAGACTGAACCGAAATCCTGATGAGCAGGGAGGCGTCTATTCATTTCAGATCAGACAGCATCCATAGGGTCATATATAAGGTCCTTGTTCACGATATTCAGGTTAAGTACAAGTTGGCAGAGGCAAAAGATGCCTCACCATATTCTGAATTATTCCTTAAATTTCTCACTTATTAGGCAGTCAAGATATTCTTCAAGACCATGGCCATATGGTTTAATATCACGACCTGGGAAGTAATTTCTTAGGACGATTTCACAGAATGGCTGTAAAGTGTGACACATTTAAACAAAGTTGAAATCTTTTGGATTTCTTTGTATACTGAAATATCACATGACTTTTTGCTGCACCTCATTGGACGTTTATCAGAGTCAGATCATTAAGGACTGCTTTTCTCAAATTCTTTCGAACAGGGTATTTGTAGCATAATTGCTAATTTGCCCTCCATCATCATTGTTTGTCTCATTTGTCCTTCAGCTGAGCAACAGCGAGAGCACCCAGCAGCAAATGAGCTTCCTGAACAAGCAGCTGCTTCTCCTCGGGGAGGCACATAAGCTGTCCATGCAGGAATTACAGCACGCAGACGCCAATAACACAAAGGTACTGTGGAAGAAGGTTTGTGTGTGTGTTTGCAGGGAACAGCAGAGATGACGTACTGAAGTGAAAATGGACACTAATTGGGTTTGTTGGGTGTGAAACAAAACTCTCCCAGTGAAGCATTTTCAACTTCATGGCAATATGAACTCTGGTGAATGAAGTCACAGGCAGTCAGCTAATCATAATGCTTGACATGACTGTGCTTATGTACCACTTACTGCTAATTTGCAGATAACTTACCTCGTAGAATATGACAGCTTTGTAGTAAGGCTCGCAGAAAATGTTAATCTGTGTTTTGTTCCCATTTTCATGCATTTTTCTTGTGTTGTGACCCACCACCCAGGAGGCCCAGATGCTGCAGGTGTCTTACGGAAAGGAGGTGGAGACTCTACGGCAGAGTCTGCTTGTTCAGGGTCAGAAACTCGAGGCGGCGCAGCAGAGAGTCGCCGAGCTGGAGACGCTTCTCTCCAAAAAGGAACACCTTATCGCAGAGCAAAAGAAGTTCCTCGAGGATGTAAAATGTCAAGCAAAGTGAGCACCAGGATTCAAACAAAAAGAGAATTTAATGCAACTCTTTTCTGTATAACTTAAAGCAGCATTGTGTAACTTGAAAATTAGCGTTTGTTGTAATCTTTGTGTGAGAAGATGGATCGCTACTTTAGTACGGATCATAAACTAGTTGTGCAAGTAGGCAAGATCATTTTTCCTACAAACAAAACATTTGGCATTTGGCTCCCCCCCCCCCAAAAAAAAAAAAATTTTTTTGTCTCATGTTCTCTCTCCATGTTTGTCTTTTCCTACATTGAACCAGTGTCTTCTCTCTTCTCTTTGAAGGGCTGAGCTGCAGGCCTCAGACAGCAGGTATCAGGCTCAGAGGAGAATCACTCAGCTGCTGCAGACCGAACTCCTGCAGCTCTACAGCAGAGTAGAGATGGAGGCTCCAGCCAGCACCACCTCCAGCTCACCACCAGAGGGCAGAGATGACCCACACATGCCTTGTGACTCCAGGTCAAGGTGGAGTTGTGATGTTACTTTTTATCATGCAAAAGTAAAGTCAGTGTTTCAGTCCTTGCTTCCTCCAACCTGCATGTCAAAGTATTCTTGGGTAATACACTGAGCCCTGAGTTGCCTCTAATGCAGCCATCAGCGTGTGAGTGTGTGATAGTTGTTTTTTTTTTGTTTGTTTGTTTTAAAAAGGCATATAATAAAGCACCTATAAGAGTGTGTGCAAATCCACCAACACTCAGTTTGGTGAAATCTTATTATTAGTACATTACAAATTATATAATATTCTTTTTAGTGCTAAAACCGCATAGCTGAAAACTAGAGTCTGACACTTTGGTTCAGACACAAATGGATGGATAGCATAGTATTTCATAGATAACTTCTATTATTGTGCGGATCATAGATGTTCATAGGCTTTTTAACATTGCAAATCTTTAGTTGTAAGGGGAAAAAATGTCAGTTGTCTAATTTCTTCATAAATAACCTGGAGGAGGAAAAAAAATGGAAAATGTATGTTTCACTGTTTCTTTTCATTTAAAAAAAAAAAGAAAAAAGAAAAAAGAACTTCAGCTATTTGGTCCACTCTGAAATTATTATTTTTTTCTCCCCACCACAGTGGCATCGTGCCAGATGGACCAAGTAACATTCACAACAACGAGGACACGGACAGCAGACCACCACATGACTCCCCTCATGGCAATGGCAGCACTTTATCGCCAGGGCAACCAAAGGCAAGCAACTCTTCCAAGTCGACGGCAAACTCCATCAACGGCAGTCAGGAACTTGCCCCACCCCTGCTGGTGGAGCCCTCCCTGTCCTGCCCCCACGCCAGCCCGCTCACTCCCCTGGCCGCCTCAGACACACCACTCACCGTGGGCTCCTACCCCAGTGCCAAGAGCTTCCTGGGCATGAGGGCACGTGAGCTGTTCCGCAACAAGAGTGAGAGCCAGTGTGATGAGGACCAGCCACCTCCTCGCCTCGCTGGCCTCGCCCACGGCCTGAAGACTGAGCTGTGCGTGGAGTCGATAAGCCCAAGTTATATTGCCCCAGTCAGCCCCGCACCTTCGCCCATCCCTCCACCTCCCCCTGTTACTCCTCTCACTGTGCCCACCAAGGAGCCCGCCTCTGAGCCGAAACAGCAGAGGGCTTCCAGGCAGGAAAGTCTCTGCAGAAAGACAGGGGCGGGGCCTGGTGGTGGGAGGGTTCAGGTAGGGTCAAGTCGCCCCCGGCAGCAGCAGCTTAAGATCATGGACTATAACGAAACCCATCATGAGCACAGTTAGGGACATAGGACTGAGCCGGGATGAAGGGAGACTGAAATTTAATGATGGAGAAGAGCTACAAAATCGACAAGAGGAACATGTCAGCAATTCAGTGTTATTTGTCCCATTCCCTAAGTGTCACTCTGGGTGGACAACAGGATTTTCACCCCAAGTTCTTCTACTTATGATTGTTTTTGTTTTTGGGTTTTTTTTGGGTTTTTTTTTTCATAATGCTTTAATTCCCTGAAGAATTTTGATAATGTGATACAAGCAATGTCAGCATGTTACCAGTGAGCACGCTATGCTTGACAAAACAAAGGTGCTGAAAGATTCACTGACAGGAAGTTGATAACAGCGATAAAGAATCATGAAGCTCCCTACACAGGACACCTTGACTATTTACTTTTTAGAAAGTCAGTTCAACTAAATTGGAGCTACTTTCTATTGTGGTGGTGTGGCTATCCACAGTAACACAGACGGTTTGTTGTTGAAATATTTAGAGATCATGTTTAAGAGCTGTGAGCAAAATTCCACTCATCACTATTGCATTAGCTGAGAAGGCAGAAACTGTCTCTTTGACTGTAACTGAAGGCACAAGTCAGAAAACCTGAATTCTGGGTAAACTGACAGCTCACTCACTTTTTCTTTTTCTAGTTTTTGTTTGAAACATTTTCTTTTTTTCTATTTAAATGGTAGCAATTCTAAAAAAAGAAAACACTGTTTATTTTTCATCAGTTATCACTTCTAATCAAAGTTCGAATATAAGTTTGCTTGAGTTTTTGGTTTGTTCCAGTGACATTTTGACCCCACACTTTATTGTTCTTGTGTCTAAGCAGAACATTTCTGACAAACCTTTACATTTTTGTTAAAAGGAAAATTGGTTTTGGATCCAAATGTTTAAGTGTAGGTGCTGCGGACACACAAAAATGATTATTTCCACAAAAAAGGAAAGTGAGTGAATGAGATTTGGAAACTGGTAACATTTTTACGAATTTTTATAAATGCTACATTTTCTACATCCCCCCCCCCCCCCTTTTTTTTTTTTTTCTTTTTAATTTTGGGGTACATGAACTAAAATTGAATCAGACCTGACAGGGTTGCACGACCCAGGTTTTATCACAACATTCAGTTCAATACGATTATTTTTGAAAGTGCCAAGCAATATATTTGCATTCTGGCTGACCTCAGTCATCTCTAAACATAAGTGTTGTTTCTCAACTTGTTCACTCCGCTTGAAAACAGACACATCCTGTCCAATGGGTTTTCCTTTCTGCAGGTCTGATAAACATGGAGTTACCTGTTCTCCTTTGGAAGTATTAGAAGTAAACTCTGGCTGTGGAAGTCCATCTAAATCCTGTTGTCCACCGGGAACTCCTGCTGTTTTTTCCTTCTGCCTCGCTATCTAAAGCATGTTCAACAATCCACTTTAAATGCCAACCGTAGTATCTACAGCAAACCAAGACAGAAGAAACCAAGACAGAAGGTACAATCAGCACAAACTGAAGGAAGAAATCAGGACTCTCACCGGAGCTGGAGAATCTGGGACAAAATGGCAAAAAAGGAAGTTCGTAAAGCAGTGGCTTGTGTTTAACTGTGAACAATAAAGATCGTCTTCAATGTTTTGCACTACAGTTCTGAGTTTTCCTCATTTTTTTTTGGTTTTTTTCTGGTCATTGTGAGTTTAATCTTTGGACAAAACCAAATGGGTTAATATTTTACTTTCAGCTCTGACTGAATTTTAGTTTCTTGATCTTCTTTGACAATATTAATTTAGGAAGTGACGTCCCAGTCAAATTGAAGTAGACAAATAAGCTTACTCTCCTCAGTTAAGCTACTAGAAATTTAAAGTTCAAGTTCTTTAAAAGAGTAAGTTGAAAAGTTATCTGAAATGGTTGACTTACTCAGAATCAGTATTATAATAGTTAACGTAAAATTAAAAACTAGAACTAGATGGGGAAAAAAAAAAAAACCTAAGAAAAGACAAACGACATTGTGAACTTGTAAAACTAAAATAAAAACGTAGGCGATGTCCTTGGTTTGATTATGTGATAATTTGGTTAAAAAACAACAACAAAAAAGGTATCAATTTGCTTAATGGGTTAGGTGGACATATTTATTCAGACTTTGAACTGCTCCAAGTCTAAGTCATTGCTTTTATAAAATTCCACGTTTTAATTGTAATACCTGTCCAGTTTTTTATTTTTTATTTTTTATTCTTACCTCTGACATATGTCCTCCATACAACAATAATTAAAAACACTTAAAAAAACAAAAAAACCCCAGATGGAATTGAAATGAGAAAATGGCTAAAAGTCAAAATAACTCGGAATTTAAAAATTTCAAGATACTTAGTGTCAGCAGAAACAAGCTTCCATAAATGGCAGTTAAAGTTTAGTTGATAATATGGCAAGGATAAGATTAGATTAGCTTAGTTAAGCTAAGATTGCTAGCAGGGAGGGAAAGGGGTTTGTCCAGACTAAAGGTAAGTCCACCTACTATAAACTCTTTTAAGGATTAAGAAGGAGTAAATAGGGGTAACTGTCCTTAATGTCACGTGGGAATGTTTTACGGCTAACTAGTTAAATAGTAAGCCTCAAAGTTACTAGCCTGGGCAATTATAGCAAATACTATGTAAAAGTATTTTCTAGTGCGTCCACAAATTGACTAGTTAGGACTTTTGGGCCCAGCTTTACCTAGGATGGCCTTTATTCCAAGTATTTGGACAAATACCCCAACAAAAATCCTAAACTACCGGAGAAAAGCGCGACATCGAGAATGGCTTTCCATACCAGTCTATAAGATAAGCTAATGCTCCCTGGCTCTGTCGCATTATTTAATAGATCTAAACAACATAGCTATAGCAACGAGGTGACTTTTATGGAAGAGGATCAGGGCCAAAATCTCTTCAATAATGTCAGAATTCTGCCCTTTTTTTCCCTCAGAATGTCAGATTTTTCATAATTCTGAAATTAGAGTCAGAATTGTAAAAAAACAAACAAAAAAAAAACAAATAAAGACTCCCACTCCTCCCGCCTCATGCAAATATCACTTCATCCAGTTTCAGACAAGTTAAAAGAAAATCTTCATCTTTTACATACCAGTGTCTTAACCAAAACAAAGATTTAAGTTCTTTAAACCTAGAGTTTTGTTTTTTTTACTTACGTGATACAAATGAAACAAAGGTAAAAGCTCTGCAGTCAGAAGAAATTACACAATGTACAGTAAAGACATTTTTAAGAACCTTGTGTATCATCTGTACCCGACCCCAATAGATTTTGTTTAATACCTTAAAAAAATACACCTTTTCCTAGCTGTTTGACATTTAAGAAGAACACTTGTTCTGCATTTTCCCAAAAGATGAGTACATTTCTGAGATCAGTGTTTTTTGGTGGTTGTTTTTCCACAGCCCTCTTTTTTTTAATTTACTTGTACTGTTGTGTTTGTTGTGTTGCTTCCACTAGAGGACACTGTTCCTCCAAAAACTGACGCCAGACTCTGCAGCCATGTTAGGATCAACCATAGTCTTTGGGATCAACAGGTAAGGCAGCCTGGTAAATACGTTGTTATGCAGGTAATCACCGTAGATGTTTTAGATCCTTAGGCTGTTAATGGTGCTGTTAAAGTGTGTGTATAAACATAAAAACATGTGTATATTTATTTATATAAAAGTATTGATAATATTGCCAATGACTCTTCACATCAATTATTTTCTTTAATACTTCTACCATCTTCTGCTGTCTATAAATACTGCATACAGAAAACTAGACACAATGATTTACTGATTAATAAATACAATTGAGTTTTTATTAATACAAAAATGAATAGGTTTTTTGTCATTTTGCGTTGTATTTTTTCTGCTTATGGATTGCATGTTTATGTATGTGACTTTGCATGTTGCAACAGTTCCCAGTTCTCTGGGCCTGACTGCTGACTCTCATCCTGCTTCAGAGAATTTTTTTTTTTTTCTGAATACAACCGACCAAGTATGATTAGTTTATCAAACGTGTGCATATGTATTGCACGAGAGAGAGTCCTTAAAAAAAAAGAAGAAGGGGGGGGGGAAAGTGATATGATTAATTTACCAGCATTCCGCGGGGTCAAGGAAATTGATGCAGGATAATTGGGCACATAGGGAATCCTTGGCAATTTGTGCTTTCAGACTCTACTTGAGAAATTAGATGTCAGTGCAAATGTGAAATTGCTCCTCAATGTTCTCAAAGATTCCATGAAAATTTAAATATAAATCTTAAGTATTTCCAGCAAAGGGATTCTTCCTTTTCTTTTCTTTTCTTTTTTTTTTTTTTGGTGCAAACTTGAAATGAAGCCCTGTGAAAATGATCTGAATGAAGTGAAAGTGTATGAGAGGGGAAAAAGACATCGAAGCTTGTGTAAAGTTTGGGGCTGCACTCCGAGGAAGATGTCAGGGCTGTTGCTCTCAGTAAAATCCTCATGCAAGAATTCATTAGATTCTTTCTGACAGGAAGTTTGAATTCATCTGAAGACGTGTAATTATAATATTCAAGATATGTACACCTATAATGTAGAATATAACTCAGATGGTGCAGTATAGCCTACTTTTTTCCCTTTGGGCTGTCAGCTTGGAAGCTACAATATACCAGTGTATGACGTGTGTTTGCATGAAGGGGAATAACTTACACAGGCGTGAATAGCTGATGTAAAACAGTTCAATCCCAAGGCTGTTGATTGATAATGTTGTCATGGGTGTTTTAATTGGAAATAAATGAGAAAACTCTTATTCTGAAAAACACCCAGACTCCTATAATTTCAGTTTCTTTGTTGTTGTTGTTGTTGTTGTTGTTGTTGTAGCGGTTATCAATGAGATTTAGCTCCAGTTACAAGGAATGCTGAAAATTGTTAAATCATAATCAGCATCATCTGCATCATCATTACAGAATTTGATCAAAACTTGCGGGAGATTTGATGTTTGTATGCAAGATCAAGATAAACTGATTGCTCCAAACTCCTAGTTATATTTAAATGTTAGTGTTTATTCCTCGCGGACACACAGTGCAAAAGAAAACGCTAAACAAGAATATTTTTGGTAAGCATACTACATACTGACACTCTGAAAAACGCCTTCATTTGTCCTCATTAAAAGCTTAAAAGTCCATGAATAAATAATCATTAAAGAGGATACTCCCGCCCTCCTTTTTTCTTTTTTTTTTTTATCTTTGGCCTTATGCAAAATACACTCACTGACTAAATAAATATGCTCCATAAAGACTGTTTAGAAGTGTGCCCTCCTCCCCCCACCGCTTCCACATTTAGAAGGCTGACATGCACCTAAAGATCAGATCCTACATTGGCTGTTGGTTTTGGAGGGAAAAATTGGACCTCCGAGAGTCAACTTAATGCAATTAAGTGAGGATGATGAGTCTTTCTCTCTCTCCCTCTCTTTTTCTGTGCTGCTTGAATCGGTAAGCAAGGCGGAATCAAAACTTAAAGGCAAGAAGAAAAGAAAAGAGCCAGAGATGAGCATGCACAGACCGGTCCCAGCGGTTTAATTATTTTAATTATCTCTCCTCTTTCAGCTTTCCTAAAAAAGAGGCCATTAAAGGATGCCCGTTTGGGTTAATCTGATTAAAAAACAAGATGGAGGGAGAGATGAAAGGCTGCAGATGTCAGTGCTAATCAGGGGAGTTAAAACTACTATTTGTGAACTGGGACGGTTGTTAAAGTGGGTAGAAAGTGCGTGCAGCGTGAGTGTTTTTTTAAATGCGCTTTTCCTCACTTCAAAACACCTCCTTCCTGCAGCCTCTGTTGATAAACTTCCCTCTTATGCATCTTCTCAAACTAACACCATGTTTAATTCTCCGCCGTGTTCTGTAACTGCGTTGGCAGCAGGTCAGGCGAGCACAGTGATGATGGGAGAGAAGTAATAAAAGTTTAAGTTGAGTCCCCAACGGTATGGTTTAGTTTTCATAAAGGGAGGATGGCACTGGAGGAAGGGATAAAAGCAGTATTAGAAATTAGCAAATTTAGAGTGAGAGTTTCTTTTTTGCCTTTATTTGGTAAGATTCTGCAGAAAGTTGGCCATTAAGGTATGGGAGTATCGATCTGCCAGTTTCTTTGGTTTTATTCTGAAATGTGAAATGCTTCTTACTAAAGATTTTTTTTTGCCAAGTTCAAATTTTCTCAGCATCCAAGGGTCTAAGGGCTGACAAGCGTCTTGGAGACCAGAAAGTATAAAATGTCTGCACATCTTCTTTTAATTGTATATTGATCTTAAAGTTTCTATCTTCAGCACTGGAAACACATTGGTTTCATTTTCACTGTACTAACAGATTTTTTTGGTGTGTATATGCGTGTGTTTTATGAAAAAAGAAATTTTTCTCGCGAAAACATCAATATTTCTGTCAACATATTAGCTTTTGATCGACAGAATGTTTATTGCACTGTAATACGTAATATTGCACAGACTTTATGTCACTCAGCAGGCCAAATGTAACGCTGTCAACTTTCATAATGCAAGGAGTTGTTAAAGTTCCTCTGACTGCAGAGCTTGACATTTGTTCAGGCAGGAATGAGCACAAAACAAGCACAGGTGTTGAGCCACAGCATGGCGAGAGAGGAGGGGAAAGGAGAGGGAGGAAAAAAAACACAAAAAAAACAAAGATCTACTTTCAAACTAAATCAAGCAGAAGGAATGTCCTGAGTGTGTACAGAGATGGACGGGAGCCCATGCAATATTAAAGCGCCGTGTCTGGCAATGCCAACCGTGCCACTCCTCTCCGCGGCTCCCGCCCTCCCGGCTTCCCGGCCATCGGCTCTTCCCTCAAGGTGACACTTCAAAGCGGGCACACAGACGTGGCAGGCCTGGCTGTCGGCATGAAGCCAGCCCCCCAACCCCCACCCCTCATCCGCCACCTTCCTCCTCTTTCTCTCCTGCCTACCACCTATTCTAGCCCCCGTCTACTCCCCTCCACCACCGCCACCACCACCTCAAAGACACAGCTCCTTCCCCTGCTGGGCCAGGTCAGCGCCAAGATCCACACCGCTCGCCGCCTCGGGAGCCGCTGTCAAAAAACTCCTCTCCACGAGCTTAATTAATAACGGGCCATTCCTAATGCAAACCCTCTGAATCTGCAGCCTGTTTCCCTCCGATCCGATTGGTGAGCTCTGAGGCCTCGACAGAAGGCAGACAAGCAGAGGAGGGCTGGTTGGGGATGCATCCAAATCATTTGAATTTCGATGATTGAGATTCACATGCATTATTCTCCGTGCTTTATAACCTATTTTCTGTGTTGTACAGTGTGCCTGCCTGCCTGCCTGCCCACCCGCCCGTCTGTCTGGGTGTTTTTTAAAGATGTCTCTCTTCTGCAGATGATTGGAGACATTCGAACCAAAGAATATGGGGCTGCTCTCCTCACCCTGTCTGGGAGGTGGGGTAGGAGAAAACTTAAATGTCCACACATACACACACACAGGCTGCATCAGCTGGGTCCAAGGCCTGTAATCACCGCTCAGACCTGAAGGGAGAATTTTACCGAGAGCGCCGTGATCGATATTTGCCAATCCGTCTGCCAGTATCAAGCTCAAATAAAAGCAGAGAGCAGGAGACAAGGCAGCACAGGCAGGTCGTGGGGAGGTCTGCGGCACTCTGGTTTGATGTCTGTGAAAGCGCTCATCAGTGTGTGGAACCGGCCTCATCTTGGCACGCCGGGTCACCTGCCGCCTCACCCTTAGCAGCTCACGGCTGATTGTCTCACTGTCGGAGCGACTGGGGTTGTTGTTTTCCAAGGTGAGAGGACGGATCTTTTCCAGCAAGCTGGGCTTCATTTTTTTTCCCTCCTCTTTTTTTTTAATAGGGCCCCAGCTATGGCACCTCGCAGGCCTGCTCTGGCCGACATGCTGATGATGAGGAGGGGAACTCGTCCAGACCCGCTCCTTTTCCTCCTCCTCCTCTTCCTCCTCCTGCCAGTCCTGAGCTCATGTTGTTACTGTATTTTCATTCGCCACATGTGGTCCTCTGCCTTGTCCGTTGCATTCTTGATGGGCAGAGTGGGGGTACAAAAAAAAGAGCAGGCTAAACAACCATGTGAGCCTTGAGAAGCTGTGGTTAAATGGTACACAGCTCAGAAACATAAGGTCTGCAAGTACGAGTTCAGTCACAAGAGCATTGCGGCATTTAGGGCAAGGAGCTGGTTGTGTTAGCTGACACACTGATATAATTAGGTCGTAATAAATAAGAAAGGCAACGGGGAGTGAGGGCGTGCCTCAACAGTGGCCATTAGAGAAACCACATGGGTTGCTTTTTAAGAAAAAAGTCACCCGTCTACCTGGAAATACGCACACTTTCTCTTCTTCCCGCTTGGTCTCGCACACATTTGCTCAGTGTCCTACTTGCAGAGTCCTTAAGAGTGTTGTTCCAAACCCCAGAAGCCCTGGCCCTTTAAGTGAGCTAACTGGGATGGTTGTAGGCTCAAACCAACCTTAATTAGTACACTTACTGCACAGCGAGGGCAGGTATGAACTCGAGCCTCTGCACTGCAGTTTCCCTCAGATTAAGCCTCTTTTAGACGAGGCTGTAACCTCCCACAATGACTCAGTAATTAACTTCATTAGCTTCCCATTCTCTTTTTGGTTTGGCAAAGTGGGTTAGGCTTAGTTTTGGCCTCTGTTGAGATAATAGTCTTAGAAATCAGTTAATCTTGTCCGTCTGTGTTCTATCTCCTCTATCTCCACCGGAGTTGCTGTATTTCATGAGTGTTACCTGCTGTTCATCTCAGAGACACGCACGTGCGCAAGCGGGTTGTAATGACTCAGGCATCGGGTTTTAATAAGCAGAGCTTTACCCGTAGATCCTTCTGTGATTTGCATCCATGTCGGACACGAGGCGTAAAGCGAGGCTGATTGATTCATGGCTCGTCCTATATTGGAGCGAGAGAGAGGGAGAGAGAGATAGAGGAAGTCCGTAGATTTATTATGAAGCTCAGCGACAAAGGGAGGAAGAGAGTGTGCATATGTTAATCCGCTGGGTGAACGATGATCAAAGACTGGAACAAGCTGAGCCCTGCTGATCGCCTCGGGGCAAACGATGCTCTCCAAGCAGCTGGGAAAGTGTGAAGACGAGGAGTAAACAGATAGTTAGAAAAATCAATAGCTGAGGTTTTGGGCCATGGCTCGGTGTGAAGGTCAAAGTAGGCTGGTGTCCGCTGCGCGTGAAGGGAAGTCTAGAAACCAGGAGCGCTTTTAGGCCAATTTACAAGCAGTGATGTGTTTACAGCTGAGTTGTTTCCAGGAACGGAGTTGAATTTGAGGTTACGGCCGCTCTGGTCATCTGAGTTTTATATATGTATAAAACGGCATGAAAAAAAAATCAGATTTCTGGTTGATTCTTAAGGATTCAGTTCATGAGCAGTGGCATGGGTGTGTGTGTGGAATATGAGGACTTCACGTCAGCTCATTTGGGCTTCAAAGGAAGCAGGATTTTCTTTTTAGTGTCAGTACACCCTGCGTGGGTCTCGTTTGTTCATCATCTGTTATCCCACCATTTTCTTCACACTGACCTAAAGCATTCCCATGAGACCTCTGCCTCAGATGCCCACACTGCCTGACTGCTTTAAGAATTTAAGCCATCCGTGTGATCCCGCCCTCGAAGATCATTTTTGGCTTGAATTATGAACTTCCTTCATTATAAACTTCCAGTTCTTCTGTGGGCTATGGAAGATAAGCAAGCAAATTCTTTTTCATCAAAATTGTCTGTTAAAAAAAAAACTATTATCTGTCAGCACTCAGTTTTTATGTATTCATGTCTTTTGTTTGCCAATAGCTGAATAATTAAGATTGCTTAGCTTTTTACCCTCAAACTTTGCCGTCTTTTGACTTTCTCCACTTCTGAAGCGGATTGTTTTTGTGATTAGTCACTTTGTTTAATCTGTTAATGATGGCGTCCCCTCAGGCTAAATGCCTGATTTGCGCTTACTGGCTTATTTATTCATTTGTACTTGTGACGTGTTAATCTGCATAAACGGCAAAGAGCTCCACGAGGACCCCCAAACGTCTCTCTGCACCTGTCAATTACAAGAAATCCAAGACACCAGGAAGCAGCCACCCTGGTCTCCTCACCTTGATCAGGGTAGAAGGCTGCCTGTCAATCAGCTCTCATCTTCCCCGTCCTGTCAGGGAGATACTGATATTCAAAGCTTCATCTCTACCTCAGGTCTGCGGCATTAATCGAAAAGAACTGCTGCTAATTAGAGCTGATTAAAGAAAGCGCTGTACGCCGGAGAAACCGACAGTACAAAAGCAACATCATGCAGTGCTTTTTTTCTTTTATTACTCTGGGGCAGTGGCTGACATCTTTAGGCTTGCGGCCACCTGTCATAGTCTGCATATATTAAATGCTCTATAATCACATATTTTGACCCAGCCATCATAGATTGCTTAATCGTGCAATGACTTTTGGAATGTGTCTCAATGATGTATTTTCTGGCAATCTCATTTTTGTTCATTTTTGTTTTGTACCATGTTGCAGCTGCCCAGTAATTTAACTGTGATGACAACCCCTCATTGCTTTGCAGTGGCAGTGCATGAGTTTACAGTGTTGCCTTGCTAACTGTCTACACCTGACAAGGTATGGATGAGGGCAGTCCAATTAAGAGACACCAATTCTCGCAAGACTTTGGCTGAAGCTAAATTATTTATAGTTTAATAGTTTAAAATAAAGCCAGTTTTCTAAAAACTCCAGGCCTAGGCCAAGATTCCAAAAGTTTTGATTATTGAGTGGCGATTTTAAGAGTCAGCATGTTACTGAGGACTACACAAGAAAAACGCACACACTGAACATGGTGGTGTTTGTCACTGTTGTAGAGATTAAGTCTGGTAGAACAGAAGAGTTGAAACTGAAGACTCCCGCAGTCTTGTTCTGTGGTGCTTTATCTTTGTATCAAATGAATTCTAGACAAATGAAAAGTAGCACACTGTAGTTTTATTTCCTTGCCATGTTCAAGGGCTCCACAACATGCAACCACTTTGAGGATGCTGGGCATACATCTAGGTAATCTTTGCTACTTTTAGAGTGCAGTTGGAGAAATGAAGCAAAGCTCGTCTTGGTTAAAGCAAATTGAGCATTTTTGGTAGACAGGTGATACATTACACCTTTACACCTTGAGCGACGTCATAAATCTGTTTCATCATTTACATGCAACCTCGTGTGAGGAGGGGGAGAAAAAGCACAATGCATACTATTCACAAGTTTTGACTAAACTGCCAGGAGAATGAATGTGCACAGTACATCTAAAAAGGAAGACCTCTCTGCAGATGACCTGTTCTGCAGAGTGGCCATTAGCAAATCCTCCAGTTTGTTGTTGGACAGTCTGAGACCTATAATTTACTGCAGCACAGTTCGCTTAGCCCTACAGCAGGCCTCTGGTTATCAGATGCAAATTTTCCCAAATGAAACGAATGGGAAATATCAACAAGCTCTGAGTAATTGCAGCTGATAAAAAATGCATGGGGGTTGTGGTGCCGGACTCGATTCCTGCAGAAGCAGGGAAGTTATCTCTCATTACCCAGACTGTGATAAAGCACACCGACTTCGCCATCAAGCCAAAGCAATGCATTCAGCTCCGTCTAATAAAGCCCGTCTACCACGCGTTTCCTTGTGAAATCCATTCGAAGGAGTTTGTTATGGACAAGAATATTGTTAGTGGCTGCAACGATTAATTTTGTTTCTCTCTGCTTTTGACACTTGCCTCTGACTAAAAGTCTATGCATGTGAAGTTTAGATGTTTTATTCATTGTGAAACTTAATTTATATACAAGTATAAATGTACACTGTGAAAATCTCACTCTAACAACCTCCACAGCACACTTAAAAGCTACAGTCTTTTGCAATTCATCATTGACGTACCGAGGGGTGACAACATCGGCTTCTTTCCTTTTTTTTTGTTTTTGTGTTTTTTTTTAACTGTGCCACAATGCAAGAATTCAGTCCTTCTATCCATCACCGGAGTAAGTAAAGGAGTCATGACAAGCTCTGATTCA